>NC_137222.1:8388888-8777016 GCF_949987685.1 Ammodytes marinus
TACCTACACTGTGCTGTATTTCTTCCACTGGTCAGTTTGTTTTGGAAAGCAGCCATGTTGAATTATGCAGCTCAACATCTGCAAAACACTCTCACACACACACACACACACACACACACACACACACCACACACTTGCGGCATCTAAATTCCCTGGTGGCCAACATGCCCTCCACTTCAAAGAGGACTTTGTAGTTTTGTGAAAGTTTTACGCATCTTTTTAAACTTATCAAAGCTAATCTTGACATAATAATGCATGTTATGTTTCAGAGTAAGATACAGTAACAGATGTCAATCAGAATCCAGTTCATATCTGTGTTGACTGCCTGACTTGTATCACTGAACTTTAAACTGGTCAGGATTTGTATAACCTTACATTTGAACAAATGTACATGAACAAAGCTAAGCAGAGAACAAAGAGGTTTAACTGAGGTCTCTCTGTCTCTCTCTCTCCATCTGTCTCTCTCTTTGGCAGATTTTCCATATGACCTATGACCTGGCCAGTGCAGTGGTAAGAATATTTAATTTGATAGGGATGATGCTGCTTCTGTGTCACTGGGATGGCTGTCTCCAGTATCTGGTGCCTCTCCTTCAAGACTTCCCCCCTGACTGCTGGGTGTCCCTAAACGGTATGGTTGTAAGTATTACAAACTTTTCTCTTTTGTTTGTTATTTTGACTTTGTGTGTGTGTGTGTGTGTGTATGTGTGTGCGTGTGTTTGTGTTTGTATATGTATATGTATATATTAGGGCTGTCAAGCGATTAAAAAAAATAATCTAATTAATTACAGGCTCTGTGATTAATTAATCTAAATTAATCGCATACTTATATGACACTTTTATACCTGTTTGTAAACAGCTGTATAGCCTACTACAGTTTGTTTCTCTGTCTCTCTCTCTCGCGCGCACGCGCACGCGCTCGCTCTCCGTCTCTCGTAACTTCTGTCTCCTCCCCTCAGCCAGCTTTATACATGAACTAGCGCCGAATTTTCTCAAAAAAACAAGCAGACAAAATTACGACTTTCCATCTCCCACAACAGACAGCGCTGCACTGCCACCATTTCATAGCCTACTCATAGGCAAAAATATTGACACACACGCACACACACACACACACACACACACACACACACACACACACACACACACACACACACACACACACACACACACACACACACACACACACACACACACACACACACACACACACACACACACACACACACACACACACACACACACACACACACACACACACACACACACACGGGGCGGGTGCTAGACAGCTAGCAAACAAAATTGGAGGAAGATTGAGAGATATGGCCTACTCACTGTTTTGAACCTAGCCTACATTGTTGCACCCACTAAATAAATAATGCACGGACACTGCAGAGAATTAAGTAAGATGTCTTACTACCTTCATGCATCTCATAAACCATCCATAGAGCCCTCGAGTCGGCCCCTTTCCCTTGCTTCTCTCTTTACCTTTCTCCCTTTAACCCACACGCCCGGCCCGGCGAGCTACAGGTGCTGCTCCGCACCACTTTTGCACCGGGTCAAAAGGCATTATAGAAGTGCGATTAATCTGCGTTAATTTTTTTAATCGCGTTAATTTTTCTGTGATTGATTAATCGAAATTAACGCGTTAATTTGACAGCCCTAGTATATATATACTGTATACATATATTACACACACATTTATATACACATATATTAACACATATATATATATATTAACACATATATATATATATATATATATACACACATATATATATATATATATATACACACAGAGAGAGAGAAAGAGTCAGTTGATGACCCATAGAAGTCATGGAAATACTGTATCTTCTGAATCAAACTTCTAAAATGATTTGGAGCAGGAGTCTAAGTCTATTAAAATTGCAGGTGCATTTCATCAGGGATATTGTTAAAGGTACTTTATTGCTCTGCCAACTTACAAAGAAACTGTTAAGAGGCAGTGAGCTATTTTTATTTTAACCAAAGATTGCTGCAGTGCATTTCATGCATATGTAACAGCAATTGGCTGTATTTAATTTTTTAGTATTACAGTGAAGTAGGGATGATTTATTTTATTTTTAAATCTTTTAACAGTTAGTGTCAAACCTTGATTAACATTTGCAGAGAGTTGGTATTTTTTTCCCTGGTCTTCTTATTACATAGTTCCGTGTCACACATCACATCAACTTTTCTTGTTCTATTCATTTAGGTTTATTTTTAAAATGTTTCACTCATGTCAGGCCTCTCTAAGGGGAAGTGAATGCCATAACGAATTTAGCTTAGTTAGAGGTTCTTGGGGACAGTGTCCAGTCTGTGAGTGCTTTTTATTTAACAGTGTTTTTCTCTGCTTCTCCATATCCCCTTTCGTTCTCTGAGTCTGCAGTCAGACGGACTGTGGTTGCTCCTGTCCGTGCGATGTGATAGTGTACAATTGTGTGCAGGCCTTCTGGGTAATGCTGATTCCAAATGCTTGCCCCGGGAACTCTTCTCATTTCCCTCTCTCCGCCAAATATTTCTGCACTCCACATGCACACTGACTGCTCAGAGGCATATACTAGGAGGTGCAAATGTCGGCTTTCCTCTACATCACAGCTCTGTATCCTGCTCATATTTGTACATTGAGGCAAAAAAAATTGCCCAAGTGAGCCCGATACCAACTAACATGTGTTATTCATCCAAACAGACATTATCCCTCCCTATTTGCACCAAAGTAAATTTGTGGTGATAATTTCCCAAATTACTGTCACACTTCATCCGTGCTAATGGTAATGTATGCTGCTGCATTAACTGCAGCACTTAAAAAAAAAATTTAAACATTATTTTCACAATCATGACTCTGGATTCATATTTACTTTAACCACTAAGTTAAATTATTAACACGTGTTTCTCCGCTTGCTCAGAATGAATCAGTTAGATTTTCCCTTATTTTATGCAAATCGATATGAAATGGGAATCATGTAAAAGGCTAATTTGTTGCTCACTGTGTGGCATGATTATTAGTGCTGTGGAAATCTATAACCATAGCTAGAGATTGAAAAAGAGCCTCTGAAACAAGGAGCTGATATACTGTCGATAGCAGTGTGCTGAAAGCTTACACATTAGTAAAAACCGACAAAGTAACCTAAATTCTCTGTCCTTGCTTTATGAACCAAATGTAGGGTACACAGCTTTACTAAGGTCCTTAACTGACATGGTCTGACTGCAGTTGCTTGTCTGGAAACAATTTTGTCTTTACATGCGTCTAAAGAGGCAATAATTATTTGAGATTTTAGCAGTTTCACATTGTAATCGACTGTTGGATTAGGATCAACATATGTGTCATTCCTCCCTGTGTTAAAGTATGAAAATAGAGATTTTAAAAGCATTGAGACTGCTTAAAGGATTAGTCGATCAATTACTTAAAAGACATCTATGAAATGTTCACAAAACCATTTCCCAATCCGCCAACAAATACCAACCAATTTGAACAATTCTAGAAGTAAATACAACCCAATTTGAATAAATGTAAGTATTAAACATTTAACAGAGTCTCGAAACTGGGTGCAAACACATTCAACAAGGGATGCAAAAATATACATATAAAGAAAACTGTTCAAGAAGACCAAAACCATCAGAACTTAATTTACTGTAGGTCCTACTGTTGTAGTTATGCCAACCTACATTGAAACCAAGTCATTGCCAAGACCAAAGTGTATCGAGATGGACACAAGACCTTGAGGCGTTGAGACAAAGGGCAGGGTGACACCAAATCCAGACCAAGAACCAGGCAAGTGTGAGTCCCACACTGCCTGACACATGCATGATAACATGTGGAAGATGTAAACTGTAGGCACTCCTTAAATGTAGCTGAAAGATCCACATAAAAAAAAAAAAGATTAATGAGGAAATGCATGAGCACACACAACCGTTAAAAAGTTTTCTCTAGACCAATCTTGAGTAACACTTGTAGGTCCAACACAAGTATGTTAATACATTTTAATTTAATTTTGACAGATTTCAATTCCCAGATTACTTTCTATTTTAATTTCTCCTGGTTTTATGTGACACCTAAACACTTGCACTGGAGCTAACTGTGCAGAACCTTCCTTTCTCAAGATACACAACATCCAAAAATTAATTGATAAAAATTATTTTTAATTGCAGCCCTGAATGAGACATATCGCAACGAAATGTGTCAGCTCCTGAGCATCCAACATAGTGTTACAGGTTGTGATGTGGTTCAATGAGCAATGTGTGGAATCTCTTCCTTGTGGATCCTTGCAGAAGAAGAGGACTCTGTACTGACTGCGGACTGTCAAATCCAAAGTGAAAAGCCCTACCCACATGTGGGATTCCAGTCCACACCTTCATGATGCATTATTGTTCATAAGCTAAAAATCTTGATTAAGTATTTCCCTGCGTGTTCACAGCACAATATGGTCCTCAACCTGCCTGGTTAAATGTTGTCCTCGGAGCTCACGTCTTTCAGCTCTGTTTGCTCAGGAATGACGGCTTTAAATTCAAATTGCGTCATATTTTTTTCAGTCGTCTGCTCTGTACTTTCTGTCTCCAGCTGTGAGAAGAAGTGTGGGACCAACGAGGACTACAGATACTGCTGAGTGGTGCAGTACGGGGTGTGGGACTGTTATCTTCTTGACTAATGGCCTCAGAGTAGCTTCTTACTCTTTAGAGGCTGCATTTACTTAATCACCAGACAAGATAATGCCGCTGTCGCTGTGTCAGCTCGGGTGAGGAGGAGATGGGCTGTTGCTATTGTCTGCATGTTCAGTGCAATGTAAAGATATGTGTTCAGGAGCATTGAGGAACGCATGTGTTTTGAGATGTTTTTTTTGTGCCAACTGTTCTTGTCTAGGCTCATTTTAAAACAAAGGCAGCTGAACAGTAGCCTGCTGAGAATTCATGTCTCAGAAGGAATCTAGGGACAGATAGACGGATACTGTAGATAGACAGACAAAAAGACAATAAGAAAAAGGTTCTGGCTAGCTATGCATAACCACTCTTCAGCATCGATCAACCTTTTTGGCCTCTATTATCCCTGGACCACCCACTACTTTCCCATCTCTGAGTCACTTTCAACATCCAGGCTCAGTCCAGAGTTAATGAATATGTTTTTGTCTCTCTTCTGTCATGGCACCTAGTTTACACCAACAAGGACACATTGGCCATGACATGAGCAGTAACCAGGCTCTTTTCCGCTGGCACTTTTGGCCGCACCGACTCAAATTGTGCCACCCTGATTTCCATTACCACTTTAACCCAAGATGGTCCTTCTCTGTAGTGGGGCAAAAGCGCCCCCAGCCCCACCTCCAAGCGGCTTGCGTTGTTATAAGTATATTAAACGTAGAACACAATGTGTCATTAAAGCCAAAATAATTCCCTGCATTGCAAGAGCAGAGCTTAAGTCTGCTAGCTCAATGCTAATATATAATGGAAAACGCCATTGACGCGCTGCCGTAATTAGCATTTTGATCGCAGTAATGTCAGACTATAACTTATATCACAACTTCAACTTACGTATCAGTTGAATGCACACCCACAACCGGGTTGCCCTGCTGTAATGGATGCTGATGTGCCAAGTCAAACCAGCACATTTATATTGAAAAACAAGGCTGTGCCTTTGGTTTGTTAACATTGTTTGGGTGTGTTATTTACCAATATTGGTATGTCCTTGTCGATTACACAAGAACTGCAGGATTTGTTTCCTCTTGAACCAATGTCAAGCGGCTGCTAAGAACAGTACTCAACAACCATGGGCTGTCGCAGGACATTTGAAAATGCAGTATGCTGTAGAAACAAGGTGACTTTTGTTTTACTTGTTGGCTGTCATCTGGAGAGTTAATGCAGTTTCTCAGGTCCCTTCCTTACTTGGTTTGAACTCTCTGATTGAGGTTGTGCTCATCAGTGCAAAGGGCTGCTGCATACATGATTGCACATGATTGAACACCAAAATAAAAATAAAAGTCACCTCACTCTTCAGAATGTAATTCTTGGTATAGACATTACCCATTAAAGAAAGGATTTCTACCAAGATGACAAAATGAAGTCATAAATTATTTAATGAAAATAAGATACAGGGAAGTCAAGTTACTATATCACAAAGCACAGAATAACATGCCTGAGAGGCAAAACCGCCCAGCATAACCTACTGCCTAACCCATACCAACAACTAGAGACAAACATATAAATTGATTAGCCAATTGACATAAATTGAATCACCAAAAACAACAATTTTGATAATTTTTCACATTTTTGCCAAATGCCTTTACTATTTCAAGCTACAACAATTTGGCAATGCATATTTTTAATGTGTTTATGTGATAGTTAACTGAAAATATTTCTCAAAACAAGAAATCTTTTGTTATTATGGTCATATCTCTGTATTTTAACACTTTACAGAAAGAAAAAAACCATTAGAAAATAAATATAATTTGTTGCAACATAACACCAACTTTGAGTTGTTAAAGGTAGAAAGTAAAAAGGTTAGGCATGCCGCGTCCAAGAGAGATTCTCATCAGGACTATTAATGCGTGAATGAAAGTCGGAAAACTTACTAGACAAAGAGAAGCACAACCCTAGTTCCCACTGAGATACACCACTGTGAGTCCTTTTCTTGCCAACTAACAGTTTAGCACTCGCGCAGGCCGGCAGACCCCTTCACTTCCTCGCTTATGTGTTCAAAGACTTTTGGTCCTCCTTTGCGCTCCCACGGAGAATGGCTTGTTGTATGATTACATAATTGGAAAAATGTATATTGTGTATCACGTTTCTTTTTCCATTCATGGGACAGCTTGCCGAGTTATATGATTGAGTAATTAAAAAACATCACTTAATGCGGATGTTTTTGCTCATTCTATTTTGAGATATGGATTAAAAAACAACCAAGGGTGGGCATTTATCTGAGTGAAATATAAAAATGTTAACACAAAAAGACACCGAAAATAATTATGTTGCTGTTGAACTAGGTTATGGAACAGCTGAAATAAATCTGTGTGCATTTTAGGGCTGGGTATCGTCAAGGACTTCGCGATACGATACGTATCACGATACACTGGTCATGATATGATATATCACGATATATTGCGATATTCCATAAACAAGTTGCCTTGTCAAACATAACAGCACAATATAGTGATAATTGTACAGACAAATGAAGTCAAAACTATTTCATTCACAACTTCCTTTACTATTTTTCTTCCTTTTTTTGGTTTTGGCAAATTATCAAACACTGCTGCAGCTGCCATAACATCAAAATAACAAATACAATTCACTCTTGTACTAACTGTACAGGACACAATGAAAATGAAAACACATCAGTGTGCTTTTGTGACACAGTGAATCTTAAGTATTTTTATAAACAAAACTGATCTAACTTCAATAGTCAGTATCCTAGAGGCTCAGGCCTGACAGCAGACATGGGTTTGAATCTGACCCGTGGTTGTTTCATTCCCTCTCTGCCCCACTTCATATCTGTATCTCTGCACTGTCAATAAAGCCTTGAAAAAAAAAAGAAAAAAAAAATCAAGAAAAAAAAAAATCGATACTGATATCGGGAAACTAAGTATCGCGATATATCGATATTTCGATTTTTTGACACAGCCCTAGTGCATTTGTGGAAGTACAGATGAGAAATCCCTGATATTTGTTATGTTCCCTGTGAGCACTCTGGGTCAAATTTTCTTCACTGCCATGCATTAAATCCTGTTAGTCTCATATTTATTAGTTAGTATCAACAACTAGCAACACCTCTGGGTCACACTCTACTCTGGGAGGACGCTAGTAAATCAATGATTCTCTTCCAAGACACGTAAGCACCGACATCTTGTGTAATGAAACTGTTGGAAGCACACTGTTGTCACTAATGCTGGCAAGTTGTTAAACTTGCGATCATGGTGAAACACTTGGCTCAGCCTAATTTTGGAAAATTTCAAGTAACTTGTTGATTTGTAGAATTTGACAGTGGCTACTGATTAGATTAGTATTAATGGTTCTAATAATGAAGTCACTTTTGAAGGTCTACTCATAAACGAAAAGCAGAGCAACTTAAAGTTGAATATGCAGTATGTCACTTGTTTTGCTGCATCTAGAGCTAAATTATATTTAACTGTGGAAGAACTGCATACATATGCTGTGTTCGCCATCTTTATTTAAATCAAGGGTGATTGTAGAGAGTAGGGAAAAAGTAGAATCTGCATTTTCTAGAGAGGATGTGTTTGTACTGCAATGACTCACTCTGCCCAAAGGACAGAAGGTTATACAGTAAGAAAAAACAGTCCAATAATGATGTCAATATGCGAGAAGACATTAAACATACTTGAGAAAAAAATATATGTTTATGTCAGGAAGATTAGCCGCCATTATTATAATACACTGCACAATACCTATTGTGAGGCACTTTCTGTATTGTAATGGCAGGAAAAAGTCTGGGATGAGATTCGCATTTCGCAACCAAATTCAGACTGCTTCACTTCTATATGTGATCATCAGATACATTTCTTTACATTCATTGCAATGAGATGTGACGTTAATCCCTATGCCCTATATAACCCATACTACAATAGGATTAAACTGTACGTCACGCTCATCCAGTGCAGACATTCTCTGTTAAAGCTCCCATATTATACACTTTTCGGTACTATTATACACCATATTATATGGTTTTAGTGGTCCCTAATACGTTTTTCTTTAATTGTTTGCTGAAAAAAACTTTCAGATAATTTATTGTACTATGCTGATGTTCAGCTAATCTCACAATGGCCTATTTTTTAAAATAGGCCATTGTATACAATATACAATAAATATACAATCTCCCCTCGTAAATATACAATCTTTGAGCTGCCCCCGCCCCCTGTCCGGAAGCGAAGCCAGATACGCCTCGCCCTCTGTCTGTCAGGGCCGTGGACCAATAAGAAATAGGGGTGTGGGCTGCACAGTGGAAGCTTCTGGCTTTCCAGTTTGTGAGGTCAGAAAAGGGGAAAATTCTGACTGGAGTATATTGGGGGGGAGGGGTGGGGGTTTCAGAAAGGGGGAGAGTGAGAACAGGAGAGATTGTTATTTTTTTTTATATTTTGGCAGTCTCTAGGCACACCGTGGACCCATGGATATGTTAGAACACATTTAAAAAGTGCATTTAGCATAATATGTGACCTTTAAATCTGTTGATCTGTGCAACAACACAACAAAGCTGTACAAAAAAGCACAAAGAGCAAAAGGTGAGATGAGTCTGCCCAGCTTATATGCTTTCATTTGGCCAAGCTACACTTCTCTGCTCTTCCATGTGTACGGATATGACAAAACAAGCAGTGTTGCTCAATAAACAGTCGCTGCCAATCTCAAGCACATATAGCAAGTGTACAAATGTTAAAGGACACCTAAGGCCCATGACCCCACAAATGGCATTTGCTCCAGTCACACGCTTGGGTGGGTTTGTTTTGCGTGTGTGTAAAATAGATTATTCAATGTTTGTGTTGTTTTCTACGGTGAAATAGTACATATTTCTGCTCGACAGTAGTTACAAATATTTCTAAAACAAATCTGGCACTTCAAAACTGAATAATTTTGATTAAAAAAATGCCAAGACCAACAAACCATTTGTTATTAAAGAATTTGCAATTATCACAAATGTTCTTATCGTCAAGGAGATGAGAATTGGTGAGTTAGCAGATGATTAGCTGTACATCTACATATTTATTGAATCCCAGTTGTTGAACAGTGTGTACTCGAGCAGAGCGGTGTGACAAAAGGAGACATGATGGGGTGTACTATAAATCGGTTTGTCACGTGGAGCTTTGGCAGCCAGTGATAAAAGACACATTTTATTTCTTTTTCCCGAAGGTTTCATATTTCTTTCATTAGCTATTCTCTTTTGGGTGAGATAGGTATGATGTATGGAGTGCTTTCTCAGCAGTTCTTCTTCATAGGAGGTGAAGCTATTGTAGGAGTCAGCAACTTAGCTTTGGCTACAAGGCCTATATCGGAAAGCTGTCACATTTGCCTCGATAGGAACTCATAGGTTTCACAGATGTTGCCTCAAATGGCCTGTTTGGCTGCTCAATAGAGATTTTGCCGCCGGGCAAAACGAATATACAGTATTTGACATGTACTGTACAGTATTAATGAGAAGTCTAAATCCTGCTCTGACTCCAAGACATGATAGAGTGCATATGGCCAAAAAACTAAAGAGACTGATATTAAGTGGGGGAATTATCCTACTGCCTGGCTGCGTCTCTGCCTGTCTCACAGTCAGCGGTGACCTATCAGGTTCTTCTCAAACAACTTGG
This sequence comes from Ammodytes marinus, assembly GCF_949987685.1. Classification (NCBI taxonomy): domain Eukaryota; kingdom Metazoa; phylum Chordata; class Actinopteri; order Uranoscopiformes; family Ammodytidae; genus Ammodytes; species Ammodytes marinus. Next base: position 8,399,187 of record NC_137222.1, read on the forward strand.
TCTGAGTAACAACAAGGTGACGATGAAATGCTCTCTCAAAAACCCAGCTTAGCACATTGTTGGATAATGGAGGCCCTCATGAACCCAATTCCCATTCTTATTCTGTAGTTAAAGGCACAAATAATGACACACAAATCACTTCCCTACGTTTTGTAACAAAGCTGTTCAAAATGGTCGTTTATGACTGACTCACTACATTTTCAACTGGAGAGACAGTTGCACACGCAAGCTGATATATTATGTAGCTAGTTGGACATTACTGAGTCCTCTACTTGTGTGTGTGGAGACTGCAGCAGAGTTCTCTCCCTCCAAGCTCCTAGTATTTTGCTTAGGAAAGTCAAACCTTTAAGAGAGGGCATAACAATCCAGGCCAGTCCTCCACTCTATGGTAAAAGTATGCGCTGGTCTTTAAGGGAAATACCGCCTCAGTCTAATGTAAATAATTTTTGTTTCCCTCATATGGGTAAGACCAGGTAGTTCCAGGCATAGATAATGTCTGAGTGAAAGAAGAGAGGGTGGAAAGAGACAGGTAGAAAGTTCAGGCACTCGGTCAGGGTATCAGGCCCTGAGGCATGAAGTGTACGTTGGCAGAATGTTTGGTAGAGGTTCAGTGATCCATCAGAAGGAAAAGCCTGTCTTTTCACTGTGCCCCCTGGAGAGCCCTCACCTCCGTGCCTTGCATCGCCTTGCGGTAACTCCCACCTCCCCTCTGTCTATCTCCTTCCTTACAGAACGTTTCCTGGGGTAAGCAGTACTCCTATGCCCTCTTCAAAGCCATGAGCCACATGCTGTGCATTGGATATGGGGCCCGGGCGCCTGTCAGCATGTCTGACCTGTGGATCACCATGCTGAGTATGATTGTAGGTGCCACGTGCTACGCCATGTTTGTGGGTCACGCTACGGCTCTGATCCAATCACTGGACTCCTCACGCAGGCAATACCAAGAGAAGGTAAGAACCAAACATTGACACTGTAGAAAGAAGACTGGGATGGCATGATATTGGATGTTATTGCAATTATGTAAAGATCAAGGGAACGGCATGGTCTGAATTGCAAATGTTTAATGTTTTTTCAAGGTAATTAATTACCACTAATAACCTCTGAGATGGTCTGAAGAATTGTCCATCAGTTTTGCGCTGTCCAACTGCATAAAAACCTACTCACTGGAGCTAGATTTAAATAAATTAGGTCCTTTCTCAGTTGTCCAATGGGTTGAGCTCTCACATATCACACTCCAGGGCCATGACTAAGAAAGAGGACCCCCCCACCCCCGAGCAGATCATACAAGGTCAACGTAGTGAGAAGGTCTGTGACATGACCAATCACCTCATGGTCTGTACGCTCCCTGAGAATAAATTGTATTCTTGCCTTCCACTTCAGCCCCAATTACATCACTGTTTAGATTTTTTTTTTATTTACTTTGCGTGGAGGGTGATTATCCAGCGTTTCAGCCGAGCCACCATCTGTGATCCTGCTGAGGGGCCTTGGCAATTCCCAGAACACGTGGCCATGACTGATGCGCTGTATGCTCGCTCACACGCAAGAACCTGAGTCTCCCTCCAAAACTTTTTCCTGCGTTTTCTCTGTAGCATTTTCGAAAAAGCAGGGAGATTACAGTCCTCTACGGTATTTCTTGATCCACCGATTAAAATTAAGCTCTGACCTTCAACTTATGCCGTAACATTGATGATGTAAGATCAGACAGATTGATTCACCTATCTCTTATATAGATTTATTTTCCTACTATAAATGGTTAATTGTAGTCTGAAGAAATGTATATACTTTCACACACAACAAACAATTAATACATTTGAAGAAAACTAATGTAAAAATATTTAAATAATTTATTAAGGCTTTTTTTCAAGCAACAATGCCAAACATTCCCCTTCCATTTTCCTTTGAGGAATTGCTGTTTTTTTGTATCGGAATTGAAAGTTAAGGGAATATATTTGGGTTTTGTCGACTGTCGTTCAAATTAAACGGGGTATTTGATTGTATAAACTTAGTGTGTGCATTTTCTGAGCTGACATGTAATAGACCAGACAATTAAATGAGAAAAGAATCAGTAAATTAAGGATGCAATTAACGATAATTTTTTGATAATTGATTAATGTTCTGATTATTGTCTTACCTTAAAATTATGTATGTAAAATATCTGAAAAATCCTATAAAAAAAACCAACAGCAAACAAATGGCCATTATAATGATATATTCCCAGGAGTTTTGTTTGGCCAAGAGCATAACACCCTAAAATATTCACTTAACTATCATAGGTGACTAAGACAAACCGCAAATCCTGAGATTTTAATATTTGAAGTTATTATCCTTCTGCCAGTCAGCGTATTAATTAATCAACTTATTGTTTAAGCTCTTCAGCAAATGTAATTATATTAAAAAAAGATTTTTGGTTCCCTGCATCCCTGGTGTATTTATATGAGCATATTCACAGAGGCAGGACTGGACAAAGTACACATCAATTATCCTACACTGTTGCCATAATTCTTATCAGAGCGTTTGGAGTCACCTTGGCTGTCATTGTGACAGGACATGCTAAAATACCAGTTCATTAATTTACACCTTGCACATAAAAGCATTTGCACATTATCTATTCATTCTAACATGATGGCCTGACCTTGCAAGCCGCTTTCATGGTCAAAGCAATATGCAGAAACACAACTTTTTTTTTTTGGCGCAGTGTTGTTGTTGTTGTACATGGCAGTTAGAAAACTCATCACTTTGGACATAATCTGTTTCTGCTTTTTCAAAATACTAATATAATTTCCACAGTATCACTATGGTACAAATCCACCAACAAGTCACATGTTTTAAAAAGTGGTGGAAATGGTGAAATGCGCATGTAAAGAGAATTCTTATCTAGTCAACAACATGCAGAAGTTCAACTAAACGGAAATGGGATCATGAAATGCAAAACATTCAATTGTATCATCCTCTGATGGACGTAGAGAAAGAGGACTGAACTTGATGTGGCTGGAGAGAGCATTGTTCTGTCTGACAAAAAATAAATACATTAATAAGAACAGTCATTTTGCCAAACAATGAAACGGGTATGGGTATTTCATTCACACAATGGAGCTGAGTTCTTCATAATCTTAAATATATTCATCCAAGACACAAGTGAATGATTGATCATAGCCATAGATGTCACAGCGCATTCCTCCAAAAATAAATGACAGCAGGTCGCCCACAGCAAACAAGTCAGCCGTTCGTAGTTTGAATTAGTGACATGTGTCTAGCTTAGTATGTATGTACATCTGCTTCACAGCAAATCGCCTTAATCTACATCCCCCCAGGCATTGAAGTGACAGTGCTGAGGCTGAGAATGCCATGTTCGTGGTAACAGAGCCAGTGTGTAGCCACATTCAGCTAGGGCCTGATCTGCTGCATGGCTGTGCATATCAGTGGAGCCGGCTTTGCAGCAGCAGGGATGGCTTGAGTCTGCTAGTCATTACATCTATCACTGCAACAGCCGCGGGTCAGGGGGGTGAAAGGAGAGATGTGGGTGTGTGTGTCATAGTTTAGCTAAAGTTGAAGGAATTGAAATAATAATGCAACTAATCATTGGTGTCAATACCACAACTTTAGAGATGGTGTCAGCAATTCTGGAGAATGCTTGTTGTCCAAATCACTTTGTCAAAATCAGTGAATATCTTCTCATGATTGTCCACTAAAAAATCCAGTGGTAACATATTCACTGATTTTGACAAAACGTTATTTTTACAACAAGCTTTTTGGAGAATCTCTGACTACGTGATAAGAACAATCATTTTACAAGATGGAAAGAATTAAAGACAAAGAAATATACCAAGGAGAAGAGGGGAATTGTAAAAAGTGGAGTAAAGCATGCATGGTCTCAGGACATGCCTGCTGTGATGCCCTTGGGGTAAATCACTATACTGTACATCGGCATATTTCTGTGTGTCTTCCAGTTGCTGAAGAGCTGCAAGCAGGGCCTTCCTTCTTTCATATACACAGCTTAGCCCTAAATAATGGTTGCAGCAGTAGTTCTTACTGTAAATACAACTTAAAGCTGTTATCCGCCGTTTCTAGTGGCCGTAAATGTAATTGAAGGCACTTCTGGACCACAGTTTATTTCCAAACCGAACATTATTGACTGTATGAAGTCAGTAGATGAGTGAGAGCACTTGGAACATCGGAAACTTCAGACAGTGTGCAGAGAGACCTTTTCATAAATTTTTAAAATATCGGACCTAAATCTATGTCTTTATATGAACCATAGACTGCATAAAATATTAAATCTAAATGAAAAAATATCTGACAAATGTACTGGAATGCATACAGGTCTGAACTCAGTAGGCCCTACTGCTGAGTCGGAAGCTCCCATGTCCTGAGTAAAAGAACGCACCGCTGCAGCGCGGGTAATACGAGGTCGATACTCCGATAGTATAACTGGGCAAAGCAGCAAGTACAAGAGCTTTCATCAGTGGGTCATATGTTCAATCACCATTGTTTGAACTCACTATTTGATGGCTAGGAACTTAACAGACAGTTAACTACATAAAAATCTTTCGGAGTATAACTTTAAATTGTGATATTCAACACAAACGGCTAGTCAGCTATGTTTCATTGCAGTATAATTTACTGTAAATTAGGGAACTACAAAATGACCAATATCTAATCATTCTGGTCTATAGCAAATATTTTGTACCACTTATATTGTATTTTTGAATATTCTAGAGAAATCATGCAAATAAATAGACGTGCAATCTGTGCGATCTGCTTCATTGTCAATTCAGATCTTAAACCTCTCCAAGATACCTTAATAGGTCCCATTAGATCATAGCTTGCTAGCCTATTAGGGCTGGGTTTTGCTTCCTGCGTGGGTGAGATAATCTTAAGTGCTACCTTGGTCTGACATGTACTTGTTCCTACTTTGGTTCACCACCTGCCTCCCTCGTTCTGCCTCTCCCTCCCCACACACAGAACCAGGACATGGCTCTGTGTCCTCAATACAGAGATACAAATACACACTTTGTGAAGAGCACATTTTTGTGGAGCTTTGCTGTTTATTCAAGGTGTACTCTGAAAAACTCCTTATTAAAGGGATACTTCACCCATACGGAACCGGTGTTCTATCATTATAAACTCGCTATTATAATATTATGAATGAGGTTTTTCTTCCCTCAGTCTTTCCTCAGTCTTCCTTTGGCCCAGCTGTCCTGTTAATCATAACCCTACATTTTTACTAGTGTGATGTCACACTAGTAAAATGTAGGGTTAGACAGTGAGACTATTAAACACTCTTTCTGCCTTTTCTCATGCTAGGATGAACCAATTTCAAAAATGTTTGCATATGTATACTATATAGGATCTCAGAGAGAGAATACACCTTCATATTCCCACCGGTGAAGTAGGTCTTTAACATATAGATATTTGGTGTTTTGCATATTAATGCAGTGATTCTTACTTGAACTGATATCCACCTGCTTTCTTTACCTTCCCAGTACAAACAAGTGGAGCAATACATGTCCTTCCATAAGCTTCCAGCCGACATGAGGCAGAAAATCCATGACTACTATGAGCATCGCTACCAGGGCAAAATCTTCGATGAGGACAACATCCTGAGTGAACTCAACGACCCACTCAAAGAGGTGAGACATCTTCTCTTTTAAGACCCCTGAACTTTAGAATCATAAGATATTTCGAATGCTCCTCAACTAAGTAACATTTATTAATCTTTACGAAAACTGTCTGTTTGAAGACTGTGTTAGACTACTGTTATTTTTGGAACATCTAAGAAGAAAAACAAGTTTTTGACAGGAAGGCTGTAACACAGTGCTTTTAGTTTTGGGACATGAATGAGTTTATTTCCTCAAGATGAAGACTGAATCTTCATTTGGCATCCTAAAGTGTGCGATGCCTGAGAATGAAATACATACGCTTGTCATCTCTTCAAAGAAAAAGTCAAGGAGAAAAAAATCCAAACGGATTCTCCTCTGCATACTGGGTGAACCCAGATGGAGCATCCATAAAGATATAAAAAATATTCTGCAAAGAAACAAGGCTGTGCCTCACTTTCACTTGTGATAAACAACCAGAGTTGACGAAAAATCTCTTTTATTTAAAGGTGAGGTCAGCAATTCTGGAGAACGTTTTTTGTCACAGGATCTGCTTATTATCTGTACTGTGTGAACTGAAAATCCAGTGTTAATACACAGCCTGGGCTATGTGTACTGGTATGTAAACAAAGGAGGCCACCGTAGCTAGCAACATACCAGTTTACAGAGCCTAGGCTGTGTATTAACACAAGATAATTTTTTCAGCGCAGACAGTACGTACAGGATCTCGAGAAAATATTCACTGATTTTGACAAGTGATTTTGACATCAAGCATTCTCCATAGTCGCTGACTCCACCTTTGAGTCCTCAGCGTATCACAGTACCAGAGTATACTGTAAAATATTTATAAAGACAGTTAATTAGAAGAATTATTTAATTTTATTTCTGGAGTCAGTGACCGGCTTTTGAGTTCTTGGCTGACCTCCTCCTGTCAGCACATTACAAGGGTAATTATGCATAGGTGGATGGTAAAAGGAGAGGCATGAAGGAGCCAAGCAAGCGTAAGAATCATGACCATCTCTCATGTAGCCCCATTAAGTCACCTTGCAGGGTCGAATGCTGATGTGAGAGGAGTCGCTGCACCGTCCCAGACACTCACAGGGGGAGGGTGTAGGGATTTAAAGGTATGACTTACTACACAGAAAGTCCTGCAGGCTTAGTTCACCATGCAAAGCAAGCAAATGAAAGTCTGCATAGAGACCGTGTCGCACAATGGAAGCAATGCCCAGGGGACTGAAGGATAAAAAAAAAACAGTTTTGGGAAAAAGCAGAACACATAAAGAAGCTTACGGCGCCATTTCCCTGGATAACTGTTGTGAAGATATGTCAGTTATGGATTATGTCAACAGTATCTTTCTTCCAGAGAAGGTCCGACTAACAAGTTCATTCAGAAACTGCTTTCAGGCACATTTTACACGGTCGACTATTTTAACCAAGCCCTGTTTCCTGGATGAAGAATAATTTCAAAAGACAATGTGCGATGTGCTTGAGATTGTGCTAAAATTACATTATTGCTGCATGGTACAGCAGGTAAAAATAAAGCCAAATAAACAACTTTCGGTCTGTTTCACAATTGTTCTAATCCAGTGAATGCCACTATTGTTTTTGTCTAATCATCCATTATAGATGAGTCCATTTAAGAGTCGACTGAGGGATATGAGCAAAATTACTATTAAGATAGCAGCATTTGTTATGTGTGAGATTGTTACAGAAGGTGAAACAGTTAGAACATGATGAAAATACTAGGCTTTGAAAGATTATTTAATGCTGCATCCACCCAAAGATGTGCCAACCTTCATGTAAGTGCCAATGCCAACTTTCTGAGTGACCTTGTTTCTGCCAACTCCTATTTTAATCCTATTGTACTAAAAGCAAACATTCATACATTTAATCTAGATATATTAGATACATCTTGATTTGTCCTGGGGGCACAACTAATGGCACCTTCTTTGTTTATTGAGGCTCGGCCTTCTTGGCTTCTGTAGTAAAGTACCCATTAGTTTGGTTTTGTGAGGTAAAGGGGTGGAGCAGTGGATTGTTTTTCAATCTCTGTATCCCTAGTCTGTACCAGCAGGTCCGTAAATCTGCCAACTTCTGCTGATTTTGGCATGTCTTTAACCAAAAGTCTGTGTGCCAGATTCAGGTCAATTGGTCAAGCAATTATGATTATTATTAAATTAACGTAGACACAGTATAATTTTTGAAAATATTGCTTTATGGATTTTTTAATTGGTCTCTCGTGAGCGGAGGTATCGACCGATGCCTATATCTCAAAATGCCAATAATCAATTAGCCTGGGTCCGCCCGACTACCTACTTCGGCTCAAATTTAATTTTCCCTTCAGTAGTCAGTCTGGGTCTGCGGGATATTCATGTGTTCCGAACAGATTTCTACCGGTCCAATCAGCGAACAGAGAGAGTGGCTGAGAACGATGACGTCGAGGTTGTGCGCCAGTTTCAGTTGTAGTCACAGGAAGACAATGGATAAGGATACGAGAGAAGCTATTCAGTCTGTTATGGCAACGCTGCCGAATAGCGATAAATTAAAGCCAGAGCAAAAAGAAGCTTTGCTGAGTTTTGTTGGTTTCCGGCCGGTCCCGGCGCAAGACATACGTCATGACCAAACGCTATGCGATTGGTTATGGCAGATCCGGAGTGGCACTGCAGATCCAATAATTTTAAACCTCAACAGACACCCGCCTCCAAGTGAGTGAACGTTTGTCAATTGAGCAATTCCAGACCTTCTGTACAAAGGAAATTAAGTACGATGGTCTGGTAGTACCAGGCTAAATAATCGGCCCAATTAATCTGCAATGATGCTAGTCCTCAGTACTGAAAATGGATGGTAATATTGTTTTGTAGAGAGGACTCTACAATTTAAAAGCATGAAACAATGTTAAAACTACAGGGCAGACCTCTCAGGCATCTGACTGTACCAAATCAAGCTGTTGTGGCATTTGATATCCCACTTTGGCTGGTAGTGTATACATAAAACAATGTCAATTGATTGTTTGCAGTTTGTCATTATTGGGCTAAAATATGAAATGACAGCCAGACTCTGTTGCTGTTCTCTGTGTTCATCCCAATCCCCCTTTCCTTTCCTTTCCCTCACAGCCTATTATACTCCGCCATATGACAAATCTTTAAATAGGCATAGCCAAAGATTGTTTCCTCAAGAGGAACCCCTGGCTGGGCATGAAATTTGCTCACTCTCTAATTCATTAGTTCTGGTGCGTGATTGAGGTCATAGCCCCTTGGCATTCGTCGCTGACACCGGCATCCGAGGGCTAAGCTAACATCTCTTTTAGCGTTGCCCGCATCTAGCCAGTGAGCATCCCAGAGATTGGTTGTCCCTCTTTTTAATGTCCTGTTGTCACTGGAGGAGAGTTATCCCTCACAGGGGGGGGTCAACAACACACACAACTGCAGATGCCAAGTGCCCCGGCTCCCCGTCTGCACAGCAACAGAGAGATGTATTGGTAAACAGACAACAAGTTCCTAATCTCCTGCTGGGTCCGAGGGGACAGGATGAGACCGGCGAGATGGCCCGCAGCCGGCACCGCAGGGCAAACTCATCAGCATCTGACTCCTGTGCCAAAAAGTTTTCTTCTCAGGAGAGATGGGAAGTGCTTTAGAAGTATTAGGGGATAAAGCAGCAAAACGCAATCCAATTAATTTATGCCCGCTGATATAACAGGAAAGATGACGGGAGATGCATTGGTGTTTTGTTGCCAAACTGACACTATTTCTTTTTTTTTAACAAGTTGTAGGTGAAAAATTGCTAAATTCTTCTTATGTCATTATCAAATCTGTTTGACTAATATTCTCTTTGTATCATTCTCTCTCTCTCCACCAGGAAATTGTCAACTTCAATTGCCGTAAGCTTGTGGCCACCATGCCTTTGTTTGCCAACGCGGACCCCAACTTTGTGACGGGGATGCTGAGCAAGTTGAAGTTTGAGGTCTTCCAACCCAATGACTACATTATCCGAGAAGGCACGGTGGGGAAGAAGATGTACTTCATTCAACATGGCGTCGCGAGTGTCATCACCAAGTTCAACAAGGAGATGAAGCTAACTGACGGATCCTACTTTGGAGGTAAGAGACGAAAAAAAAGTAGCCATCTCAAATGACTTTCAACAAATGTCTATTTAATTTGCTTTAAAAAATATAAATATATATTCACATTAAAAAAGCAATCATGACTTATACATGTTGGCACTGCACCCCATACGTTGTTGGCAAGAACACCATACTCCCAGTGACACATGCATTCCTGCAGAACGTACATTTAGTTATATATTGAGACATGAGTCTGGCCCGAGGTCTTGCGTTTGATGCCGTTTGAAGTTATCGTAGATTCTCATTAACCAGTGTTGGACGCTAGTCAGTTTCTGCCGTTACATAACCTCTCATCTGGTTGTTGGAGGAGGCCAAGGCTTGGATCAGGCATCCCTAAGGACACACAGAGCTTCCTCCCCCACCAACACACATGCATGAACTCTTCTTTCCCTCCATACGTTCCTGCTGCATGTACTTGGCACTGACAAGAGCAGCTAGACGTTCTTTCTGTTTCAAATCAGAAGCCATATCCTTGTTATACTTCATTCTGTCTTCCTCACTTTCTCTCTCTCTTCACCTCCCCCCCCCCAACACACACACCTCCCTCTCTCTTTCTCTGCATGGGCACAGGTCCCAGTCCCTCTCCAAAACAGTACAGATACTATACATTTTTCAAAAGTCAAATGTCATTTCATCACACGTTGTTTACTCAGACACGACAATGTCTTCCTGGAGGGGGTTTGTCGTTGTGAATGCAAAGCAAAGTTTCCTATTTTAGAGGTTCTTGCATATTTTATCTGGTGAGTTGGTCCACACACACCATTGGAAAGGGAGTCTCAGGAGTCTAAGAATACCTCTGCTTTGGTGCGTCTGCCGAATGCGGTTTGTGTCTCAAAGGCGTGCCGAGGGAAGGCAGTGAATCAAAAAAGAAATTAGTCATCTTTTTCATCTTTCCCTTGCTTGTTCAAACCACAGGATTGCTGTCATACCATTCAGTGTGCAAAGATACGGGCTTTGCGCACTGATGGTGCACTTTATATTCTGCACAGAGTGGACGTGTCGCATTTGGAAGATATGTGGCAGTTGCGATGCGGCATTCAAACAATTAATCCTCGGGGGGCAGCAGCTCAACATATATCCGACTTAAGAATCATTGTGGCACGGAACAAGTCGATCGCGTTGAAGGAACCAAGCTAAAATGTCAGACTAAAACCTTCGGCCAATAAGGTGCTGACAAATGGATCTTAATGGCAGTGTGTGTGGGTGCATTTATCAGAGTATATCCGACAAAAAGAAAGGAAACTGAAGGAGGTTTAATTGGCTACTGTTTCCAGTTGGAACTACCATTATTCCTCTTCACCCTCTAAGTAGACTGAACCGTGGTATAACAACTATGCTGTCACTGCTGATTAAGGCTTCTGAGAGCAAATACAACAAGTGTAAGCCTTTGCATCTTGTATATCCCCTGCTGGTCTTTTTGGTGACTAACATGTTATTAAGTAAAGCGGCTGTTATAAGTATTTTTCAAATAAATAAAAAGGCAACAATATGATGAACCAACAGAGAATGATCACCTAAATATACAGCTGCCTCAACTGTCCTGAGCTCAGGTTTTAAGCAGCAGAAAATAGACTCAAACAATTTCCATAATTTAAACAGTTTTCAACTGATTTCCTGTTGATCGGTTCATTAAGTAATTGTTTTATTCATGCATTACATTATAATTGAAGCATTTAATAAAAAGGGGCTAAAGAAGGGCTAATTGCTAGGCCTACTGTAGGAGATAAAGCGCTCGACTGTTCACTAATAGTAGTCTCATCAAACTGATCCCCTGAAAACTGACCTTTGGAGACCAATTTTTCAAAATCCAGGAAATGTGTCGGGACGGTTAGTGCTTTTCGGGGATTTTCGGATTATCCTTTTCAAGCTATGTCTTAACATCAAGGTTATTCTGTCACACAATATATGAACTCAGTTTTTGTTGTGTGTCTTTGTCTCTGCCGTTTGGTGTGCTCTGATTCTGTGCAGAGATAATAACAGCTCAGTCCATGTAGATTTAGCGGAATACAAAAGAGTTCAATTGGTGCCATTAGTAATGCAAGAAAGACAGTTTAAATGGAAAGATCAAGTCAGCAACCACAATAGGTTCAATGAAAAAGGACGAAACGACATACAGAGAACTTGTAGTACACACAGTAATGTCCCCGTTTATTAATCTTTTGATTAAAAGGATATGTGTTCTCTCTGTACAAATAATAAAAGGGTGCACTGCTCATTTTGCTGTGTTCAGTCGGCACCCGGCCACCTGCTGTTGTCTGCCCAGCTGGTATTTTCGCCCGTTTGTATGGCATTAGTAGATGAGCCCTAAAGTTGGGAGCAGCTGGTTGTGCCAGACACCTCTCTTCTTCCTTTTCTCTCGATGATTCACAGTCCCCTTACAACCAGGCCAAACCGTGGCCAGAATGACAAATGAGAGCGAGGAACAAAAACCCAGCCCAGCCACAGGAAATTATTAGCATAGTAATGAGTGTTACATCTATGAGGACAGTAGGTCACAAAGGACCTCCAGCCATGGTCAATGCCACGTCTGCAAGCTAGAAAATAAAAGTATCCTTGTATTCAAATCCTGGTCCTACATGAACTGGTTTCCTTATTGGTACCACACAGCTCAGCAGTGAAGTCACTAAAGCATAGAGCTGGAGTCAGCGATTCTGGAGACGATCGTTAACAAAATCACTGTCCAAATCAGTAAATTTTTCATCTTGATCTGCTACTTGGCTGTAGCCTATGTGCACTGAAAATAAATCAGGTGTTAATACACAGCCTAGGCTCTGTAAAAAGTTATGTTAACAAAGTGGGCCCACCGTAGCTAGTAACATGCCCAATTACAGAGCCTAGGCTGTGTATTAGCACACACATAGTACATACAGGTAATGGATCATAAGGAGAAATACACTGATTTTGACAACAAAAAAGGTTGACAACAAGCATTCTTCAGAATTGCTGACTGACTGACTCCACGTTTAACAACTTATAGAGTATATAAGTTGTTAAACGTTTGGGCTTGAATGTCATAGAGAAGGGAAGGTGAGCTGTTTCCCATGAGATGTCGTGACACATGAAGTGATGGCAAATTATCCGCTTCAATGCTCCTGGGGTCCACGCTGATGCTTTGTGGCAAGGCAACAGACAAGTGTCAAAACGCATCATTTGAAATGTTTTACACAGACCGACAGACAGAATACATGCTTAAACTAAATACACATGTCTTTCAGGTGACAGTGGTAATCTTTCCATTTTAAAGGGTTTTCAAATATCTGCCCACATGTCAATTTTGACACCTACCAGAACCACAGGAGGGTAAAGTAGCCACCTAAATTGTGCCTTCATACATGTTTGGCTGTTCAAAAGCAGTAAAGTAAGAGAATGAAATACAGTATGCGGTGACAAGACATTTGAGGTTTATGTTCAAAGGTTCTACTTTGAAGTCCTATATAAAACATAAATACCAGTCAGTTTTTTAAGGGAAGCATACAGTAGTTCCCTATATCATACCATCATACTTCTGTGTTGTGTACTGCCACACTCTTAGGATTGGCACTTGGATATTTGTATCTTGAGAGGAAGCAAGAATATAGCTGACTATTTGATGTATGATGCATGTGTTTCAACAGTGGATGTAAGCACAGTCTAAAAATACACTTCTGTCAGCTCTGTCGGCTCATCTTCAGCATGATACTTCCGTGTTCTTAAACAACAACTCAAGGTTGGACTTCAGTTTGGTCTGACAGAATGAACTAGAAATTTGAAAGTGCTATTCCAACAGGGGAAACAAACAAAAAATGTGAACTTGGTATTCTGCCGGCAAAACTCATCTATGGTCTGATGTTGGCTACCAGACAACACAATCAAAGCAGAGCAAGGTGGAACATATTTTATTGGCATTTCTGAGAATAAACAGAATATGGTTGACTTAAAAAAGGTGAGGAGACATTACCACCACATGTCATGGTGTTCGATTTCCAGTATCGCATTATCTGGGTTGCATTAAAGGGTGAGATGTGACTCCTACTGGTAGGTCAGAAGATTTTTTTTTGTTGTAAATTTCCAAAAAACTTCTTATTGAGATTATGATGAGAGGATTGATTCCACTCTTAACCCCGATTTCCAGATGCAGCGTTTTCTTGAAGTTATTTGTCTACTCTTGGTTAAAATAATTTATTTCCCAAAATGTCCTAACTATTCCTTTAGACATGACATGTTATGATTTTATTTATTTTGTTTTTTCATAGTGGAACATTCTAACAAATGCTTCAGGGCTTTCAGGTCGCATTGGTTCTACTTGTCAATTATGGTAATCCATAGCGATAAATGTGGACAATAGTGGAAGCAACAACAGTGGTACCACTTAAAGGGAGCTTTTCCATTATAACAGCACTAACACCTTATTCACACCCACAGCTTCATAGTGTTGATCTCACACCTCGCACGTTCTGCGCTCTATTTTCATGACGGCACGGCAATAAAGATCACACCATGCCGAGTTAACATTTAACGATTTACTAAAGCTGGAAGTAATGTTGTGGACTGGACTGTCAGCAAATGTGGGTGGAAGATGAACATTGTTGGCAGTTGAATGGGACTGAACAGAAACCAAATGAATCTTACTGCATGGAAGATGATAATGGAGGATGGATAGGCTTATCGTGAACTCTTTGCCTTGTGTTACAGGTTGATGAAAACACTGAGGAGATGAGACAGTGAAAATGTCAGGTGTTACTATCACATACTGTATCTGCAGTAGCTCCCATACTATTTACTGCTAGCTAAATAGCTCAGACAAGGTCATTCAGGTTGGTTTGGATGCCCTTTACAGGCAGCAAATATTCCAACTGAGATTAGTTTTCCTCAACACGTTTATGTCATATAAAACCATCTTGCCTAAGCATTATATTATGCAAAGAGGATTTTTGTCTGTTAATGAAATCAGATGTGATATATCTCTTATTGTTGTTAACATGTTTAGGTCTCATTACCTTATGCTGAATCAAAATACATTCTTCTCTCAACATGTGTTCTGTTTGCAATAATTTAATTGCTAATTGCTGAAACTTTTTTAGTACCTGAGGGAGCAATAATAGACATCCTGCTACGAGAACTTTTTTCTGGCATATTTCACATCCTCTCCTCTTTCACACTGAATTATAATAATGTGTGTATAGTACTATTATATTTAATTTTAGAGGCAAATGTAGCTGAACATATACACAAACTGGAAACAGGATGTATGCCATGTTATTATCTGGTGTGAGGGGGCATCAGGGGAGTGTGTTTTGATGCATTGTTTTAATCTATATAATGAAATCATACCATAAAAGCTGTGTACATCCCTTCAAGAAGCCACAGTGACTCACAAGAATACAGTAATGCTATGTAACCATATTCCTGCTTAGTTATACATTACATCTGAGATCTGATGCAGTAGTGCATTGATGCAGAGATGCCTGACAGGCTTCTTTTTTGTTTTTTGCAAAGCTGACTACTGTATCGTATTATGGGACCATTAGCTCTCTGCTGGATGATGAATTATCTTGGTATAATGCAAGTGACAGCACCGCCGATGGGCTCCTAATTTTATTTACATTCCTATTAGCTTCTGCCTCTGTACTCAAGGTCCATCTGTCGTTATCTGTGCTGTAATTGCTGGTATGCTTTCCTCAATGCACCTCTTCACTCTACCCTGTACTTCTCCCACACAGAGATCTGTCTGCTCACCAAGGGCAGACGAACGGCGAGTGTGCGTGCAGACACCTACTGTCGACTCTTCTCCCTTTCCGTCGACCATTTCAATGAGGTGCTAGAGGAGTACCCCATGATGCGGCGTGCTTTCGAAACCGTTGCCATTGACCGGTTGGACCGCATCGGTAAGACCTGCCTAAGTATAATTTTTGTCCTTGTCTGATGGTCGAATTTGTTGCCTGTCATCGTGCCTTGTTGTCTTGTCTTTTCCATTATTTGTTTGCCTTATTTCTTCATAAAAGCATTGTGTGTCCCATCTTGTGCTGCATGACCAGTATGCTATTGTTTTTTTTTAAATTTTATTTCCGTCTATTTCTTTGTCCTGAGTAACATTAAAAATAAATTTGTTGTAACCAGCATTAATCCTTCTAAAGAACCAAAGTAGCGTTTTGAAGTTGGATTAACTGGAAGGCAGTGCATGTCGCTCTCCGGGAGGGAGTCACTTCGCGACCCTTGTTGGTTTGGTGTTGACCCCACTGGATGTCAGCGAGTGGATGGAAGCTAACCTCACATGCATGTGTGTCTGGCCCTCTTTCCACTCATCTGCACTCCTGGGTATGAGCAGCACCCCACCCCATATCAGAGTTTCTCAAAATCAACCAGACCCTGTTAAAACAAGGCTAGGGCCAGGTGGCATTAGGGAGTTGTTTAAGGCTTGTTTCCACCGAGTGGTACAGTTCTGTACGGTACGATACGGTACGGTACGATACGGCACACAATAATTTGCATTAAAATGTCAAAAGTTAGGAACAGTACTAAAATAAGCATACCTATTTTTGTCACCCTTTCGTTGGGGTACCAAACTGTCCCAAAGGGTGGAGCTACACACTGCATCATAATTTCTGTGCGAGAGACAAACCGCTGTGTGTGATCTTTTTGCCAAGAGTGAAGAATATTGTGTTTTGAGAGAAATTACGATGCACAGCTTTTTGTTTACTGTGTCACGTTCTTCCTCTTCATTGAATTTATTGGCGGGCTACACAGTGGCCCGCTGCCTTGATGTCACAATAGAAATGTGTATATACCCTGCCTACCAACTGATGTACTGTCGGCAGTGGAAACGCAAGCCAGATCTAGGGATACTGTTCCGTACCAGACCAGACCGTACCAAACCGGACTGTACTGCTCATTAGAAACAAGGCATAACGCCCTTACATCCATCAGGTCCAGCCCAGTTTGCCAACAGACAGGAGGAGCCTGTATAGTTTTTAGCTATATTCTCTTAACGAATCATTCCTTGTTTTCTGTCTGTTAGATAGACACCCTGACAGATTATAGTTGGAAACGAAAAGTTATAACGGTTGAAACGCACAGACTTGTTGCAGTTTAAAAAAGGGGCACATGTACTGTATGTGATACAATCAGGGCAATAATGGGCTGCATTGACCCTTCTGTTGCACATTTTCCTACTCCTTATCTTAACGGTCTACTCTATTTGATTGGAAGTGGCACATTGATAAATTAAACATTTAGAAGATAATATGATTTGATGAAAATGTTCCAAATATTTTTTTAACAGAAGTACAACTTTCTTTGTCATTGCTTATGTTTTGCTGCACTAGTAACATTTGAAATGATAATGTTTACTTTTTATATTTATTATCATTTACCAATTATAAACATTTAGCAATGTAGCTCCTACATTTCACATGGACATTTCAGTGTGTATAGTGAGTATACTTTAAGCATATAACGAGTATTAATTTCATCATTACTATTTAAGACTGATGTCACAGTCTCACTCAATCTCTGTAGAAAATAAGATGACAATTCATCAAAACTTTGAATAGGCAGGTAGAAAATGTATGAATACATTAATTAATTAATCAACACGTGTGAATAGCACATGTGCAATTCTTAATCTATAAATAGTTTTTCTTTGTAGCTCAGCTACTGTATGCCATCAGAATCATGTTACCGCCACACTCTGCATTACAGCCACAATGTATGTAGCAATCCCAAAGTCGTGCTACAAGTGAATATTTACCTCACAATAAGCAAACACATTTCTTCTTTATTTTACAAACGGTATACATATGCAACCACTACCAATCAGTATAAATACAGAAATTCTATAATAAGGGCATATGAAAAAAAGCTGTACACTGATAAACAGCAGTTGAGCTAATTCATTGAGCGGAGCCTTCGTATTTAGTTCATCTGTAAAAAAGATATATTTTTTGCAGGTAGACGCTTTCCAATTAGATATTTTCTAAGGCGACAGGTTACTGGTGCTGAATAGATGAAAAATGTTCATGCAGTAAAGCAGGAAGGAGCAGGACTGCATGAAATCAAAAATAGACAAAAAAAATATCAAAAATTAATTTTACGGCTAATTATAATATGTTAGGCAGAAAGAAATGGAATTTGTTAAATAAACCACTTTAGAAATGAAAAATGGTTCATATCATTAGCTATTATAGCAGCTAAGCGGACAACCCGAGCAGCTCATCATCATCAATTAGCCACACCTTCTCAGTGCGTTGCCGCTGGCTTTTACCAATAAAGCCAAAAACTGTTAATTCTGCCCAGAACACTAGAGGCCATAATGTTAAGTGATTTATTTCCCTGTTCCATTTACTAGTAAAATAAAATCACCTGAATAGAAAACTAGTTGAATTTGCATAGTGACAGTGTTCCAATGTTGTCTCATATCAGTGGTTAAGCTTGCAGTCTGTATCTACTTTTCTATCTGTTATTGTTGTTTTTTCTTTGTCATGGCTTTGTACATGTGTATTATTTTGCCTGACACAGGCACATATATACATATTATTATATATCATATAATATTGAACTGCTTTACAACCCAAGTGTAGACTCGACACTGATGACTTTAGTGTTAAGCAAGTCAGAAGCAAGGAATGACCGACGGATTTGGAACAAGAGCACTCAAGAGTCAAAATGAATGCAACAGCAAGTGTGTGTCACTTTTCAGACAACCTTTTCTCCTCACCATTACGTTTAGATACAAACTGCTTTTTTGCTGTACGTTGACACCAAGTTTTTTTATCAGTGTTTTGATTTAAATAAATTACTACATGTTGTCGTGTATAAATTTCACAACTGATAATGCTAGTTTAATACAGGACACAAACCTCCATCTCTGGCTTTGCACTTCCATCAAACTGTTCTTCAACACCCACACCTGTGCTGCACAAATGTCACTCTACCTCCTGCATTGTAACTCAACACAAATAAATAAATGTGAAAGTAGTTGCATGCAGACGTAATTAAAAGGAGACAAGGTTGCATTTTTGTTGACTAGCATGACATAAAAAATGTATATTTATAATATTTAATTGCCCTCTAGTGAAGTGTATGTGGATTTGTGCCTTTTACAACAAACGTTATGCCCACAAATCTACATTTGCCCTTTTAATGAGAGCTTCCAGCAGAGTAAGCTATAACTAATTTTTAGACAACGAAAAAGCTTCCCCCTCTGACTGACACTGCTCAGAGTGAAATAGATTAGATCCATCCTTTCAGACTAACAATGAAGGGGGTTTTGTCTCTCATACGAGGGAAGATACTTTGTCATGATCCGTGCTGGTTGTATCGTTTCTATATATGAACTGCATTTGGTTACGTGCTTGTCTTGCTCTAAGAAAAAAAGGTAATAAAAAAGTAACCATGCTTTGAAACCAATAACGTGTTGCACATTTGACGTTATCTTTTATCTATCTAAAAATGATCTGACCAGGAGTCCGTCTTGAGACGAGCACATCTCGTTTTCAAGAGTGTCCTGGCCGACGAGTAGGCATCAGGTAAACACTTTATTCCAATTCCAACATTCGAACAGGGGCAAATTGACCTGTAGAGGCTTTCTAAATGGATCTGGTCTAAAATTCATTTCCACACTAGTTTGACCTCGAACTGAAGATTACATTAACTGTTTAAATGCTGTATCAGTGACACATAACTCAAGTCACCCACACCAGTCCTGCAGATGTTTTGATGGACACATTCAAAATGTCAACCACTAAGACAATCAAAGAAACAAAGATATCTCATTCACATGCCCATTTTATTTTGTAACAGACTCTCACGGAAAATTGACTGGATAATGAACACCTGCTCAGCTCTATTGGTGTGACACTTTTATTTTAATCTTTGAACCCTCTGTTCAAAGTGTATTCACAGATGAAATCATGTCTGTAGATTAGTAAATTCTTTACTAATGCAATGCCACATACACTTTTGTTACATGCAGAAATCCCATTTCATTATTCACTCATGTTTTCACCAATAGAAGAAAGGTTGTTTCTGATTGTCTGACTTGAAATATGAATTATGTCTTTTGTGTAAACTTTTGGAGACTTTACCAAAAACTAGTCTCCTCTTTTGGCTTAAGCTGTATTAAGAAGCAGAGCTAAGTACCGTAATGTTATGTTGACCCCATGTGGAGGGCAAAAATTGTATTTAATCCATTAAGAATCATTTTCTCACACATTATCCACTCTAAAATAAGTTTTTTTTTTGTTGTCATGGTGTACTGAAAAATCCTCAAAAACAAGAAACTAAAGAAAAACTCATCCTGCAGTGACTCATAAAAGTAAATTTATTATTTATTATTTGTGTGAATTATTTAGCAGATTGCAATGTGTCATTTCTCTGTCAAGCCTTGAATGCATCACAAAATGTTTGTGTATATATATGTTTTTTTAACAATATTTTCATTATTTCTATGATGTTTGTTAACATTATGATGTTTGTGTTTTGCTTGTTTTTATTTGTGTGGTTGGTGTCTTAGTCAGCTTCCAGGCTGTTATACAACAATTGTTTTGGGTGTCAGATATGGGTCGATTACTGTATAATTGCATTAAAAATAATCATATGAATAGGTGAAGTTTATATATTGAAATAATCTCAATGCTTCTATTGTGTCAGGACTAACACAGGACTGTAATTGTATTATTTTCAGATTTTGATGCGACCCATATCTGATCCTTTTTGGTTTTATTTAAGTTCTGTATGTAAAAAATAAGGATCCTTTCTTTTCACATGAGTTGTGTTCACATTTTGTTTTGTTTTTCATTTTGTTTTTAAAAAGGGTTAATATTTCTTACACCTATCTTCTTCTGATAATGTTTCAAAGTCAGACTTAACTTGCTAAAGTTTATAGTTAAGTTTATATCAGGTAGAATGTATATTTGCAGACATGTTAACAGACATAAAATACACAGTATAAGTTTATAGTGTCCGTTATCACTCTATTTATAAGAAAATTAGACTATAATAACAATTAATGCTGACAGCAGTCCAGAGTTTCTACAAGAACAAGTTGCACAGTATATTAGGGCACCTTTTAGGAGGGCTTCTGTATTTGGTTAGTTCTTTAGGTAGATATTTTGAAATTTTAGAGTATATTTATTCTACCAATGTATAGTTTAAAAAACTATATACCACACAATGCATTTTCAATCTTGCACCTGTGTTTAAATTCCAGAAAACCTTCCAGACCTTCACAGGTTTTATTTGGAGAAATAATACATTTGTGTTGTCCTTAATTTACAGAGGTTAACCCTGTCACCTTTAAAATTGCAATTAAGGAAGCCTTGTAAGTTTAATATGTGGTGCTAGTTTTTAGCTCTTAGCTTCCCGAACCCGTAGTGATTGTTGCAGTCGAAATGATCTACGTCGAATGGAGAACTCGATTGTGAGAAATGGCTGCAAAACATAACGGCAATTAATTTTTTAAGCCGTTAGAGCTGTGAAAGTCTTGTCTTATAGCTGAACGCACGGCCTGTTTGGCAGCCTTGAGAAGACAGGAAGCCGTCCAGCAAACGCTGCTCGACTGTAAACACGGCGCAGAAATCTACTGCCCTCAAGGACATGGCTTAGTGATTGATTGACTCTGGCTAAAGCCTTCAACACACTAAAAGTCAACTCTGTCTTCCTTACCGACAAATAACTTCACAGCCTGTCAATACACAAGGTCAACAAATAATCACAGGAAATACACTTCCTCCGAATACATTTGGAGTCTTTCAAAGTTAAGATTCTAAACAGGTCTTTAATATCATTTGGCTTGTTACTTGTGACAGGCTGGGAAATATTTTGAGGCTCTAGGACTTTTTAACAAGTTATTTAGAAAGACGTGTGATTACCTATATTTTTTTTATAGGCATAACAATGCAGTGTAGATACTTTTAAGGATAACACAGCATTATGTGGTAAGATGAGCAAAGTTTTAGTAAGCATTAAGCTTTTTAGTGTATAATAATATGTACTATCTGTGCCCACTATGGTGTGTTAGGAATAGATCTTTTTGGCTTTATTTTTGTTTTTTTATTGTCACCTTGTTCATTACATTTTCAGAAAAAAGTGTTTCCCAAGTGTCCTTGTGATGTGTTCTAGAAGAGTTGTAATTGTGAATGAAATAGTGTGGCTTTAGATGTATCCTGAGGGCTTAGACTTTTTGCCTTTTTCTTTGAATACATAGTCCAGTAGTGCGACGTGTGGGTACAACTCATCCCTACTCCTGTGTTCCATTGTCCACATCAGCACCTCCAGTCTACGCGATCATGTCACACTTTCAGTAATCTTTGTCTCCTTATGTGTCCTTCACTCCTCTCAAACCCTGTATTTCCCATTGTCATTGCCATTCAGTGTCCTTCACACTTTACATTCAACTGTAAAAAGACCTTAGTGGGTGTGAAAAGATGCAGCTTGTAAGATTGAAGGAGTTGAAATTAGTCGGATGAACTTATATATTTAGTGGAATCAAGAAAATAATGTTCCTTTATTTATTAAAAAGGCAAATTTGCATACAAAACAAAAACATACAAGCTACATCTTTACCATTATTGTTGTGACTCCTCCCCTTATCCTGTGGTTTAGGGCAACCAAAGTTTGCCATGGCTGTCTGTGTGCTCACCTCTCCTGACTGCACCCCCAACAGGGAAGAAGAACTCGTTGCTGCTGCAGAAGTTCCAGAAGGATCTGAACGCCGGCGTTTTCAACACCCAGGAGAACGAGATATTGAAGCAGATTATCCGCCAGGACAGGGAAATGGTGCTGATGGTGGACCGCAAGCTGTCAGTCACCGGGATGAACTCAACTCCAATGTCCGGAAACTCCATCATTAGCTCACCAGCTCAACCGCCCTTCGCCACTGCCTTTGGCACCAATCAGCTCCAGCAGTCTTCTGTACCCATGACCTTCAGTGCTTCTGCTATTGCCAATGCTTCCGCTGCCCGCATGATGCCAGCCTCTGCCGCTGCCGCCACCGCTGCTGCGCAAGTAGTCTACCCCACTGCCAGTATCTCCCATGGCAACCTGAATTCTTCCTCGACCAACGCACATATCCCACTCCAGCAGCAAACAGCGCTCATGTCCCCTTGCTCCTTCACGGCTGCTATGTGTAGCCCGCCCGTGCAGACCCCTCTGGCCGGCCGGAGCTTCCAGTACGGCTCGCCCACGGCCTCCCAGCTATCACTCATCCAACAGCCCAGCATCCCACCATCTCTAGTATCCACGCAGCAACAGGTCGCCATACAACAGGCCGCGGCAACGTCAGCCGTGGCCTCGGCAACACAACAGCAGTCTCCTCAGCTGCAGCAGGCCCCCTCACCCCAGCGCGGAGACATCCACAAGAGCACACAGGCTCTTCAGTCGGGCAGCTTGAGTCGAGACGTGAGACACTTATCGGCCTCCCAACCGTCACTGCCACACGACACATCCCAGGGGCCCCGAGCACACACCCCGGCCTCAGGAGACTCTCTGGCCGCCATGGCACCACCCACGACGGTGGCCGTGATCCAGGGAATGAGTCTGCAGAGTGGCATCCGCACCACAGTGCCCCAGCGGGTCAACCTATTCCGCCAGATGTCGTCAGGAGCGCTGCCCCCGGTGCGTTCGGCCGCAGCAGCAGCGGCGGCAGCGGCGTCATCGTCCTCGGCCCAGCACAGATCCTCCCCCGGATCTAGGAGAGATTCTGTCTTGAGCGGTACAGACACTGAGCAAGACAAAATGCGTTTTTCATCAAATTTATGATCCCATTTTATTTTTTATTTTTTTGCGTTTAATTTTTTTTTTACTTAAATATGTTTCAATTCATTTTTAAAAATGGAAATACGACAAAAAGAGTTGCAAGTGAGGGACTTCAGCATTTTTTTTTCTCTCCGACATTTCTTCTAAAATAACCTCATAGAAATCCTGTAAATACAAGCCCTTGTATTATATTTTAGACACATTGTCTCCCTAAACTTAAGAATGTATATTATACAGATACATCTCTCTCTCTTTTATGTTTTATATATATATATATATCTATATATATATAGATAGATATATCTATAAATATATATATGTATATGTACTGCTGTATGTGTGGGTTTGTTTGTGTGCGTGCATGTGACTGCGTGTGTAAAATACAACTAGAATATTTGGCAATGGCAATTTAAAAGCTGTAGTTTAACATGAGTCTTCCTTTTTGAGAGATATAAAGAATTATACAGTGACATTTTTTATTTATTTTTCTTTTTGCTTCCTGTTTTTTAAACTGGAATGCATTGTGGATTCTGACAATGACGTGATATTTTTATTTTATTTTTTAACATTGAGGATGAGAAAAAATATCTTCTCCTATTAAGCGGCTTTAGGCACCACTGTGGAATCACAAATGCAAGCAACTCTGACAGATTGTCTCTCAAAAAGCACACGCGTAAAGAGAAATCTCGTACCAATTTCCTGAACCCTTGTTTCAGAAATCAACACGGATACTGTAATGTTGCTCACAGCGACAAAAAGACAGTCTGCAGAACCACTATATCCACACAGTGACTCACATACAAACCATGACAGTGTTATGGGTCCAGAGGGGAATAGATAATAGAAAATGCTGCTTTCTTTTATTTATTTTACAGGAGAATAGAGTGCGGAGAAAGTTATGGATGGATGCTATTGTTTTCTATTTCTAATTTCAGATGGCTGAGATGTTATGTATTGTTGCTTAAAAATTCTGTGTATATTTATAATATTTATAAACTAAAGATTATCACCATTATGCAATAGACTGTGACATAAAGATTACCTATACGTGTGCTGTAAATAGTTTTGTAGATCTAGTATTTACGGATACTGTGTGGTGCATTCTCTATCATAACAATGTCTTACTTCTATCAGGAACCTGGATATCATCTATACGCGAAAAAGGTTATGTGACAAAATGCATATGTTTCATAAGAGATAAACAAACCTTAATGCAATAGCTAGCGTTACGTGATGATGAGAAATACTGGATTGGAGGACATTTTAGAATATCTCTCTTTATGTATACTACTCGTAGTCCTAATTTTTTATTTCACATCAAATGAATATATATCATATTTACCTGCAATACACAACTTAATTTTAAAGTTGTTCAACTGAAAGTAATTGTTTATTTTGTATCGCCTCATTTCCCAAGAACCAATACTATGTCTTTGGTAAATATTATGCTAAGGCATCTTAAAAACGTTACTTTTGACCATAAAGACAGGCTTGGGATTTAGGAATGACTCGAAAGATGGAGCGCCCCCTTGAGGCATTTCAAAATAAAGACAGCTATTTCAAGGCACTGCTGAAAATATTCCCGATCTTCCCGATAAAGGAAATTCACCACGATAAACATACAGTAATATGATTTTTTTTCTACCATTATTCACAGTCAAATCTTCTATCTACCCATCCCTAAGTATAACTCAATCGGACCATTTCATGAAATGTAAGACCGATTTTAAAATGTGTTTTTTTTTTTTTACTATAATTTAAATTGTGTGCTAGCTCATCTGCTTCTTGAGTCATACTGTACTGTACACTCATATCACAATTCCTGTAGTTAAGAGCCTGGCACAACATTTTCAACACACACATTATAGGTTAGTAGTGTCAGAATGTGCAGGGGGACATCTTCACAGAGAAGTGTTTTTTTAAAGAAAGACATGCTGGTTTGCATTAAGGTTTTACGTCTCATGTAAATCCATTGTGTGGGCTTAGGTACTCTAAACTGACCTGGACTGATGTTGAGGTAGGGGAAGTGAGGTCAAGCTAGAATGTTATGACTATACTATATCGAAGAAAAAAAAGGATATGAGCTATTTTCGAACATTTTAATTCCTGCAATAACCAAAGTGTTTGATGACTCAACCAAAATAAGACAGCCATTATGGCTTACAGGCCATTTCCCTGCACATTTGGTTGATTGTGGCGTGTGCACAAGGCCTTCCTGTGGTCTTCATACAGTGAGTCAAAAGTGATCTACTGTCAGCTGGGCAGAATATCCACTTAAAGAGTCATAGTTTTCATGGCTAAATATCCCATCAGTTCAAAGTGACTAAGCCCTTCTGAGATGCCGTTTTCAAAAAGATTACAAAGTATTTGCTACAGATTGTGTCGATAGTGTACCAATACAGTCAAACCACCAATGTCATGATGAAAGCATGCACTGTCACAAATACTTAAAAAGATACTATCTCAAAAATGTTGACGTTAAATGTGATGTTGGATTATGTTTTGTTCATTGTCTGTCTGCCTAGACGTTATCTGCGTGTGTGAACAGAAGCATTGACTTTTCACATGGACATTCTTAAGTATTTGTGCCTAAACTATAGCCATGTTCCATCCTTTGTTATGAGTGTGAGCTGGGTGCGTACGGGGTGGGGTGGGGGTGGGGGTGGTTGTTCGGGGGCACTTCTGCACACAACTTGCGCATTCATTCTTACTATACTCTTATGTGTTATATGTCTCAGTGTTTTTAGACAAGGGAAGGAGTAAGCAAGGATGATGGCCAAATTATTCAGTTTATCCAATTGGTATCTTTACTTACAATGTGAACTACTAGAGGCAGGAGTTTTCTAACATCGTCTGTCAAGCTATATAGAATATTTAATGAGGTTGTGTACAGTTAAAAAAAAGTGCAATCTTTAGACTTGCAGTAATATCACGCTCAATGAGACATTGTACAAATTTGGAGCACCTTTTTACCTTTTATTTGTAGCTATAGACACTGATGTTTGGATTGAATATGGATGCGTGGAAGGAAACTGGCCAAAGCAAAACATTCTAAGTCATTGTCTTTTGTGTTTTAAATTGCACTTTCTAATTCACTACTAACAAAGTTACAGATTCTTTCAGCTAAAGTAAAATGTTGAATGAGTTCGTAAGGGAGCAATATCCCCTAGAATTTGTGCTGCCCTGATCCTGTATGAGGTCTCAATATGGCTGGGGGAGATGTTCTAATTCAAACGAAGAGCGCTTAATCATGAATATGCCATAGTGTATAGGAACTAGTACACGGTCAAGATGGATAGCAGCACTGTTAGTTTGTGCTGTTTTTGATACTTGCCTTTGGAGGGAGAGATTCCGAACTATGTGCTTTTTTCACTATACCAATCACACAACTATAACATACTGGAATGGGCATTAATGGTGATGTACAATACAAACTAACAAGCTTACATATTAGCAGTATAGAGACTCTCAACAAACCAGCACATATATTTGTATATTCTTTTTGTTTGTTTTGTTGGTTTGAGAAGTTAAAAAAGAAGAGAGGGATACAAAAAGGGAATAATGAGAATACTGCCCAGAGGAGGACACACCAAATGTTTATTTGGTTTTGATGGCCACCGGTTTCATATGTTTACTGATGATATGCGAAGTGGAGAGAGGGGAAGAAAAGCTACACGCCGAGCTGCTCGGTCCTCTTGAAGCCCACTCACATGGTCACTGTTCAGCTCATTTATGTAATACAAGGCTTAGACAAAAAGAACTATCAGTTGGTTACCTGATACAGACGAAAAGAAAGATACATGTAAACTTTCTTACAACAATATGCAGACAAACAGTGTTTGTCAAAAAACATTTTTGATTTTCTTTTGTTTATTTTGTTTGTAAATAATAAACCTTTAAAAATATAGAAAATAAACGACATATTGTCATCTAAACAGGAGTCTGTGTCCTTCTATTGTTCAAACTGCCCGTGGATTTGATGGAAGAAGGCCGCCGAAGGAATGAGCTTTTTACTCATTTACAATTCGATCATGTGAGAAAATGAAGAGATGATTTGGGAGATGAAGCCGTGATGGAAAGGGTCGTGGAGTATTAAGGAACAGTGTCAGTCAGCATTTACAGGCCAGGTGAAAAAGTGGTCTGTGCGACAGCCAGGGATTTCCATTCATCACCTACAAATCCAGTCATCAGTCCTCATACAAAAGACAGATTTCTCTGTGTGACCACCATATACTCTTAAAGGGGACACGTCACAAAATGAAGGCGAATGTGTTCCTTTGTGTGACTGACACAGCCTGATGTTCAATAGAAGTGCAACTATCTGTTGATTAATTGACTGTTATTCAATCAACATATAATGTTTTGGCAACTTGATAAAGTAACTGGTTAAAGGAGAAGTTAGTGATATTTTTTTGTTAATATAAGTGTTAAATCACTCTATATTCATACAGCAATCATATCAATTCATATGCGCAGTTCATAACACAAGTCTCCCAGTCTTTCAGCTTTGCAGGAATTGCCAGATACAATTTTCCCGCTCGTTTTTATCCAATCAGGAGACAGAGCGCAATAAAGAGGCGAGTCTCTGTGCCCTTGAACGATGGCTCGCCATCGCAGCTTTATCTGAAGAAGACTGCTGTGCGTTCATGTGATAGTGAAGTAGGGACGAGGGAGGGGACCGCTAATTGCAGTCACTGACAGGATGTTAGCTAAAAGGACCATATCGCTTACTTCTCCTTTAAAGATGAAGTAAGCGATATATTCATGTTTAATATACGTGTTAAATCACTCTATATTCACTTAAATAGTGTGCACGTTTCATAACTCGGATCTCTGTCGCCCGCTCTGCATGTAATCGGCAAATAAACCTTTCTGGGATCCCACAACTAATATCCAATCAGAAGAGACAATGCTACAAACCGGCAAGTCTCAATGCCAGTGCACGCGCAGAGCGACAGATGGGTGAATGTTTGTGCGGCTACAATGGCGGAGCAGGTAAAAATCCTTCCCAATGTCTGTTTAGATGGTTTTAATCATGTTGTATCGCACTTAAGGATCTGAGATGATACTAGATAACTCACTGCTTGAAGATGGCAGTGCATTAATGTGGTGACATAGGGACGAGAGAGGGGACTGCTAACTGCAGTCAGTGACAGGAAGTTAGCTAAACTGACCATTCCGCTTACTTCACCTTTAAGTTGTTTATTGATTTATTTATTTTATATTTTTAAATCGATGGTTCATGCTTCTCAGGGATCTGGATTTCATGATTTACTCAGTAATAGATACAAGCAAACAGCATGCATTTGGGCTTTCTGCTGTTGGTTGGCCAAGCCAAGACATTTAAAGATAGAGCCTTTTTTTCCACTTTTTTCTAACATTTGATAGACAAAACGATTATGTAATTAATTGACCTAACCATCTTTATAGTTATTAATAATTATTAGAATAATCGCTTGCAGCCCTTAAGTCAGACACAACAACATTTCCAAATACATTTGTCAGACAATCTTAACACTAAAATGTTCTCATAGAATGAACTCTTGAGTGTGATACACTGCAAGGTTGTCTGTTTTCTCCTTCCTTATTTAAAATAGAAGTTGAGCACAGCTCGAATTGCAGAGGTGGTTTGCAGTTACCTTTAGAAAAGCTTTGCTCACAAGGGTTAGGCCAGGGTGACGCATGCTATGGTTGATATGTAGCTCTCCATGCGGAGGGAAACACTGCCCTCGATTAGGCATTTATGCTTCATTAAACGTAAGTAGCTGTCTTCAGGGGGAAGTTAATTTTTTAGCATGTGTGTGATGTGACTTAAGATAAGAGTAACACAAGTTGATCTACAGAGCCTTCACCACAGGAGCACCTTTGCTGTACAATGACCGGAGCAATTACACACACTCAGTAATGTAATATTAATAGATATTAAGAATATATTTATATTTATATAGGATGTATCCCTTAACAAGTGGAAAATATAATGGTTCTGATTTGGTTCCGTCTATATATTAGTCGTAGTACTGTATACTGTATGAGAATAGAGAAATCACATAGGGCTTTACAAACTAAGTTTAATTCCATGACGTTCAACCACTTTTCATATTATTCTTAAAGAGGACCTATGATGCTTTTTGACTTTTATGACCTATAAACGTTGTTATGATGATTCATAGTCATGCTTAACCATACTAAATTATCAAATAATGACTTACATGCATTTCGACGTATTCCCTGCTGACCGTCTGGGGTGTCTGTGCAGAGCACTAAACACTATTCTAGCCAGTCGAGAAGTCACGTCTTCAAAGCGGTCTACCCTTTCATAATTTGTGACGTCGCATAAAAATTTGTGACGTGACCACGCGGATGTTTCCATGTATGGTAATGCTGTCACTTCCCTGTTCGCGTCTGCCTCGCGCCCTTATAGGTCCATGCTCGCGCTTCCCGCCACTGAAAGTGTTCCGGAAGGAAGGTAACCAATCACAACGGAGTGGGGTTTGCAAGAGGGGGGAGGGTAGCGGAGATGGCCGATGCACAGGCGGAGGCAGCGGAGATTGCCGAAGCACACACACTCAAGTGTTGACAGGACGTGCTGGATCGCCAAAATAAGAGAAAGAGCTTCCCGAAAATCTACATAGTTTTTTGTGATGTGATTCGTGTCAGGTTGCTCTATAGCAGTGTAAAACAAGAAATTAAGACCAGAAAAGTAGTATAATAGGTCCTCTTTAAGCATTTGGAGTTTTCTCAGTTGTCAGATAAGTTTTTTTTAAATATATGTATAACAGAGTGCAAGATGATCTGATGGGAGGGGGTAAAATGTACTGAAAACCTTTGGCCATTGTCATTGATGATAAAACAGCATTATATTAGGTGGAACACAGCCTATCTAATCATCTTCCATTTAGTTGGTAAAACTTAACTTCAGGGGCACTCATGCCCCTTATTAGCTCCTGTCAGAAGATAAATAGATAATGTGAGAAAATAAAATAGGAGGTATGTGCTGAACTGAAATTATATCCACCAAAATCAGAATCAGGAAGCTCTTTGGCCAATGTTAAATGTCAAATGCCCGATGACACATATATACAGAATCTCCATGACCCATAGAAATATATTGTGTCCATAGTGGATAATCATCTCTTTATTTTTTTAATAACTTCAGATCATAACTTACTATCATTACCGTATTATTATTATTACGTTTAGCCTTGCTCATTAGTATCAAATGTAATCCGAAGATTGTGCAACGGAAGCTACTGCTTTCACTTGAATAATACTTTATGGTAAATTTTTGTTCAGGCTGCCAGAGTCATGGGTAAGTTAATGGTCTGTTCTTTCTAGGTATCTGTGATGTCAAACCAGGTTGTTATGAATATATTAGTGAGTCCAACTCCCAGGTTGCATCCATTGACATCATTTAAACAAAAAAGTCTCTCATCCCAGCTTTCCTTCATCTGTGCCTCCCTTTCATACATTATTTCCTAGTTAGGCTTTGTCCCGTTAGGATTACTGGGGGTTTATCTATGTGGAAATAAGGCTTAAATAAGGTTAAGGTTTGACACTCACTGATTCAGCAGTAACTCAAGGTTGACCAATGTGAGGGAAATTAGCTAGAATATAATAAATCCCCTAGAAAGTAAGCATCACTTCGATCTCTTGGACGCTATTTGTACTGTATAGAGAAATTTGTTACGCCATTACATTTATAATTGAAATAAATAATTCACTGCACTTTTTTATGATTGTTAACTTGCTGCCTGAATTGACTGTTTTAATTCAAGCAATCTGGAATAGTTTAATGTCCTTGCATAATATTCACCCGTGTAGCAATTCTGTGATGTTGTAGTTTCAGCCTTAAACTGAAAAAAACATGCCCTTTATCCTTGATATGACCATGAAATGGCTTGTGACCTACGACTTAATATGTTTGTCCTTTTAGAACGATGTTATCCTATGGATTCAATTATTTAAGATTGCATATCAAAATGCATTGTATTAAAGCTGCAGCACTGGGGTCAACAATCGTGTAAGTTAAATTATACCAAGGACAGTGTGGTAGGAGACGGGGAAAGAACACATAATTGCGTAGTAATGCCTTTCATTGGTAGCCAGAATGCCAGGTTGGAATGAAATATACACTGTGGAGAGAGTTTAAAGGGACAATTTAATCACTTTTTCATTTAGATATATTCTATTGAATCCGTACCACCAGTAACCTGACTCGTGATTTATCTGGCAAGAGCTTCTCCGCTTACCTCACATTGAGTACTTTAATGGGTTTGGTGGCATCACTATTTTTTAAATCCACTGCATTGTTCCAGGAGTCCATATTTCCGCTAATCTGACAAACAAATCATGATGCAATAAGCCAAAGCAATATTACCGATTAAAAGTATAACCCCAACGTACCCCAAGGTAAGAGCAGTTGTAGTCATTGTTGTAAGTGATACAGTTGAAAAGTTGGTTTGTCCCTCCACCCCTTAGATGCATGAGATGAGATGTTCTAATATGTATATGTATTATGTGACAGATTGTTTACCCTCTTTATTTAAATGATATGACCTTAACAATGGGAGGAATACTCAAAACCAAGTCTGCATATTTTGTAGATGTTAGAGCATGTTGTCCACTTATCACTGAGTTGTTGATTTGATCCCCCCATCCACATATCAAAGTATCCTTGGGCAAGACACTGAATTC
The DNA here is from genome assembly GCF_949987685.1 of Ammodytes marinus. Classification (NCBI taxonomy): domain Eukaryota; kingdom Metazoa; phylum Chordata; class Actinopteri; order Uranoscopiformes; family Ammodytidae; genus Ammodytes; species Ammodytes marinus. The sequence continues at coordinate 8,431,329 of NC_137222.1, forward strand.
CGAATTGCTCCTGATGACCAGTCCAGCACTCTTTGTGATAGCTAGGTGCCATCGTTGTGTGTGTTAGCTGCAAAAACTGTGTAGTGCTGTTTAAAACTGGATAAAAGTGATATATACATGTATCCATTTCTGCATTCCCCTAAAATTTCAGCCTTTGGCAAACTTCTTGAAAGTTATGTGAGTAATTATTGACTAGACAGCATGAGATAATATGCCATGTTATTAGCCAGTCATGTTAATGCAAGATGCTCTTCTTCTATCCTTGTCTAATAGCGTTTGTCATGCAACCAATTAACTGCATGCACAACAACACTTGTCAGTTTACAAAACAACTCGTTCATTTTGTGTCCTATTTGTCCCTGCGAACAAATTTAATCAACAAGTCCAATCAATGTCAGCGTAACTTCCTACCCCTCCATTGTATTTCATTTTAAACAATCACCTTAAGACATGTGGAACGTTAATATCCGACCTCATCCGAGCGACCGTCCCCAGGTGCCATGCGTTTGAATGCATCGGGAGAGCCAACCACCGTTGTCCACACAAGGTGATTTGTGGAGGGTTTGATGTGTAGTTAGTCATGTTTATGCAACTGTAGCAGCAGTCTGAAGATTGATTGTGGACTTCTGTTAAAAGGGGTCACCTCATTTTCCTTCTTTCCCACAGTCGGCCGCCTTCTTTCGCATCCGATATTTCCAACATTGCCCCGAGTGAGACTCATTTAGCTCAGCCAGTGTGTATGTGTGTGTGTGTTTGTATGTGTTTACTCAGTATCTGTGCAAGCACTGATGAGATGCGCAATGTCCTGGTGTGTTGGGCAAGAGCTTCAGATTAGAATGCATGAGCTGTCCTACTGCTATTTGGCCTGTTCCTCTGCTGCTTTGTTTCTGTCTGTGTCTGGCCACCCCATTTGTCTACAGATCACACACACATCACAAACACACACACACACACACACACAAACTGGTTTATAACCCTTCGGTCTAGGTGGGAATACCAATTATTTTCCACTTAAAGCGGCTACGAGTAACATTTAAATATCTTTTAAACAGCCTCGTGTTTCCTCTCATAATCATAAATTACCTTTAACAGCAAACGAGACCATCAGTGCAAACAAATACGTTTTTATATAGTTTTTATTACTGCGTTTGGTCTAGTCGCACACCCAGTCCGATTTTCGGTTCACGCGTGCATGCTCTATGGTCACATATCCGTATTGGTTGCAGATTTCAGTGTGGCGCAGGAACGCGATTTGAGAAGCCTATCCCTCCAGGTGAGGGAAGGGGAGCGGGAGCCTTGTTTGAGACAGTTATTTGTCGTCATAATGACTGATAACGGGGCTGAACCATCAAAGAAAAAAAAGAAAATGCAATGAAGAAAAGCTAAAAGGGAGAGTGATAGGCGGGCGGGAGGGCGTTGCCAAGCAACGTATACACAATTTCACGGAGCGAACCTAAACTGCAGTGTTAACTCCTAAATGAATGAGCGGTAGCCTACTAAAACAAATTTTACTTTGCCTCACCAGCATCATCAGATTACCATTATTCATCGGAAATAGTCATTATTTACAACAACATAAACACATTACCTCATCGTGATCCATACTAACTGCCGTCTCTCGTTCATTCGCTTTGTGTGAGGACACGGAATCTTTCAGCTCCGTGAGAGGTGACACTGCATCAACTCATTGCAATCAGGTGTGTGTGTAGCACTGACTGGCATTAGTTGATGCTGTGTCACTAACCACTCTCACGGAGCCGAAAAGAGTCCGGTGCCCTCACACTTTCAACACACGGACATGCACTATGTTGCTTCCTGATCATTTGAATCTCGCACGCCCGGCACGAGCTAGAAAACAGCTTCACGACAACTAGCGTCGTAAAAATACTACTGCTTTTGTCCAAAGGGGACGCCAACGTGCCATTTTACTCGTAGTGGCTTTAACATTGAACTAGTGAAGGTGCCAATGAATTCTCAAAAACATGCTTTCTTTCTAATGTGTTTCAACAACTTTATAAGTGCACTAAAGCAGCAATGAACATCATATTAACATGATATAAATAAAAACAATACTATAACCATGACATGTTGTTACAACAGTTCAGGTTTTACTCTTATTAAAGTAGCTATCAGATTGACGCCAGCAGCACATGCATTTGTTTATGAAGCACATGAAATAGAGAAAGAGAGGCAACGCAAGATGCACTGCAATGAGGTAATCAATTTGTATATGACTATTAGGGGTGGGAAAAATAATCGATTTTCCGATTAATCGCGATTCTCTCTCGAACGATTCCGAATCGATTCATAAAAGTTAATAATCTTTTTTTTTTTTTTTTTTAAACTAGTATTTAATATTAGTATTTCCTGCGCCACTGCTCATGCACACCACACAAGTGCGATTTGTTAAACGTGGCGACAAAAGGGCAGAGAGCAGCAAACCCATATGACCTGCACTGGCTTTGTGTCTGTTTACGTTTTTGTATGAGAGCTGAATTCCAAGCCATACTTTTTGCACAATGTGTTGAAATGACATAGAAAATAATAGAATATAAATCCTATAGAACATGATTCACAAGAGTAGAAAGAAAATTAAACTGAATCGGTTTAGTTTTTACATACTTCCATATTGTGTTGAAAGCTGCATTGATTATTGCACTGGTCATAGAAAGTCACATTTGTGACAAGAAAAGCTTTTTCTCTAATACAATATTAGAGAAGGTAATTCATCTGTTGATTGTATTTAATGATCATCACAAAAGTAGGAAGTGATTAGCAAACTCTGAGTAGCAAACTCAGATGTGTATATAAACATATTTTTGAAAATCACACAAGGGTATGTACGTAAAAAAAAATTGCATTGAGATGCATTGAGAATCGATTTTGAATCGAATCGTTGACCTCGGAATCGGAATCGAATCGAATCGTGAGGTGCCAAGAGATTCCCACCCCTAATGATTATGTAAGATTAATATTGATAATATAACTACGGTGAAGCAGATTAAAAAGGTTGATTTAGTATGGTTCAGGAAACACAGGATGTTCCAGTATGCCTGCCGATAATTGTTCTGTCTAAATTCCTGGGAGATCTGAGCCATGCAAAGGCATTACTACTACTACTACTACTTATAATAATAATAATAATAATAATAATAATAATAATAATAATAATAATAATAATAATAATAATAATAATAATAATAATAATAATAATAATAATAATAATAATAATAATAATAAAAATTAGGGCTGTCAAATTAACGTTCGATTAATTAATCACAGAAAAATTAACGCGATTAAAAAAATTAACGCAGATTAATCGCACTTCTACATTGCCCTTTGACCCGGTGCAAAAGGAGGTGAGACGATAGCGGAGCTTCACTTGTAACTTGCGGAAACGACCCGCACGGGATTAAACAGTAAATAAAGAAGCATAGAGAGGGCTCTATGGATGTGTTATGGGCTGCTCCGGGAAAATAAGCATGAAGGTAGGAATACGTCTTATGTTATTCTCCGCAGTGTCTGTGCATTATTGGTTTAGTGGGTGCCTAATTAACAGTGTAGGTTCAAAACAGTAGGCTATCTCTCAATCTTCCTCCGTCTCAATTCTGTTAGCTAGCTGCGATCGTCTCCCGCTAACAGACACCCTCACACTCTTCCTAGCAGATATTCCTGTCTTTTTTCCTCCTGTGTGTGTGTGTGTGTGTGTGTGTGTGTGTGAATTTATTTAATGTAGAAACCTCGCTGAGGGGAGGAGACAGAAGTTACGAGAGACGGACAGAGAGAGAGAGAGAGGGAGAGAGAGAGAGAGAGAAACGAACGGTAGCCTATACAGTTGTTTATAAACAGGCATAAAAGTGTCATATAAGTATGCGATTAATTTAGATTAATTAATCATAGAGCCTGTAATTAATTAGATTAATTTTTTTAATCGCTTGACAGCCCTAATAATAATAATAATAATAATAATAATAATAATAATAATAATAATAATAATAATATAAACCATTTCACTGATGGTCTCGTTTAATTTATCAGAGGAAAATAATAATAATAATATATATATATATATATATATAATGACTGTTTAATGTTAAAACATTTAAAACTTCCTCGCAGGAGGTTACTGCACTTTATTTTAACATGAATCTAGGAAAAATAAGATAAAAATAAATAAGTACACTAATATGGAAAAAGGTCAAGGTTATTATGTATTGCAGTGGAAATGGAGTCATCTTATCGTGTCTTCTTCAAAAAGGACACAGCAGGAGTGCCACCTCTTAGATATGAGCTCAATATTGAAGTCTGTAGCAACAGAAAAGTCAATCAAGATTAGCTCTGTGAGGTGCCTGTCTGCCCTTCACGGGAGGCCCACTGTCAATGTGGGACGGTGGGTTCACTCTCTAGCTCGATGTCTTCGCCTACGACTTTCCAGGTTCAGACGATAACAAATGGCAAAGTCACACGTGGCAACAGCTAAAGGAGTCCTGCATTTTTAACAGACATGTCTGAGCTAGCGATGACCCCCTCGTCTCTCTCTCTTCTGTCCAACTTTTTAGTGAAGCCAGTCAGATATAATGTCACATTACTCACAAGTTACCAGATCCTAAAGTGCATTTTTTATGTTTTCTATGCACATTGCAATTTGTGAATAAAAGTTCCTGAGTGGAAATGTCAAAAATTTCTTAAAGGTGCTGTACGCAAAATGGTTCTTTTAGCTAACTTCCTGTCAGTGACTGTAGTTAGCAGTCCCCTCCCTCATCCCTAAGTCACCACATTAATGTTTGAATATCTTCAAGCAGTGAGTTATCTAGCATCATCTCAGATCCATAAGTGTGATAAAACATGATAAAAACCATCAAAACAGACATTGGGAAGGATTTATGGCATTATGACATGCACCCATCTGTCGCTCTGCGCGTGCACCGGCAGTATGGCAATGGCCATATACAGAGCCAAGGTTGTGTATTCACACTGGTTTCTTTTAAATAATTTACACAAAGTAAGGACAGGTGGCAAATTGTGAGGAGATATCACTGATTTTGACAAAAACATTTTTGAATGTTCAATTGACCAGAATCGCTGACTCCAACTTTAACTCGGATTTTCTTTAGCCCTTTTTCTGTAAATTGGTTCAAATTGGCTCTGTTAGTTGAATGTAAACTAATGGACAGCAATGCTACGAAACAGGGAAATGCTGCAAATCTTCCACACATTCAGGAACATTTAAAATAACCAGAAAACGAATGGTTATTTATTTAATCATTAAAACCTCTCATCAATTCCTTTTCAGTTGATGGAACAATTGATCCTTTTAGTACCTCTGCATGAACTTCTTAATCGAGCGGACCCCATGCAGCTGCTTCTCTCTCTTCCCACAGGGATCACACGCCTAACTCAGGAGACATTTCCTCTGTCTGTCAAGGTGTTTCTTTTTCTTTCTTTTTTTTTGTTACTTGCGTGTGGTACCCAGATGTGCTGTGAGTCACTTTAACCTTTCCCGAGCGCTTTTCCTTCACATAGCGTTTAACCTCAGATATGACTGCTGGACGTCTCCGCTGACCTCCCAGTGCAGGTTAGCTGCTTCTTGTCATCACACACTCTCTGTCACAGACACACAAACAAAAGCACACACACCAATGCACACACATAGATATATTGAGTATCTCCCTGAATAAAAGCCGTCCTATCGCCTGCATTAGCAAAATCTGAATCCTAATTATCAGCACAAGCATTTTCGGAGCGTGCCCAGTAAAAAAGGTTGACAAACAAAATGAAATTAAAGATAAGAAACTGATAAGCAGAATAGTCACATTTATTTATCACTGTTATTATATCAGCCCCTTTTCTTTTACTTTTTTTTATCAGCCAATCTGTATTGGTACTGATGCTGCCTAGCCCCTATTGCTCAAACACCTATTGATGAACTGTCAGCAGATGGTGTTTGGCATCGTCTCCTGTGTGGAGCCCATCTCTCCATCAGCTTCACCTAGAGGGTTTCCCCCATTCTGTGTCCTCCCGACAAGACAACCCCCGTAATTCTGCTGTCAATACTGAATCAGACAGAGGAGATTGTAGTCCCTGCCTGTGGAGCCAGGAAGCTTTTTTAAGTGGGAGTGAGTTTATGATGAAATACATGAACTTTTTGCATATTCAAAAAACCTTTGAAATATTGTGGTTTGTTCTGAGCTGTAGAGTCTGGTGTGGAGGATGTATACCCTACAGCTGAAACAGTCTAATTTTTCATCTGATGATCTTGAATTACATTTAGGCTTTAGGCAAACGAAACCATCATTGCGAAGAATGCTATTTTTATATACACTCAACAAAAATATAAACGCAACACTTTTGTTTTTGCTCCCATTTTTCATGAGATGGACAATTGTACCATTTCTCTCAAACATTGTTCACAAATCTGTCTAAATGTGTGATAGTGAGCACTTCTGCTTTGCTGAGATAATCCATCCCACCTCACAGGTGTGCCACATCAAGATGCTGATCTGACATCATGATTAGTGCACAGGTGTGCCTTAGACTGTCCACAATAAAAGGCCACTCTGAAATGTGCATTTTTTTGCTTTATTGGGGGTCTGGGGACTCAGAACCAGTCAGTATCTGGTGTGACCACCATTTGCCTCATGCAGTGCAACACATCTTCTTCGCATAGAGTTTATCAGATTGTCAATTGTGGCCTGTGGAATGTTGGTCCACTCCTCTTCAATGGCTGTGCGAAGTTGCTGGAGACGGCTTATGGTGGAGAAATGAACATTCAATGCACGAGCAACAGATCTGGTTGACATTCCTGCTGTCAGCATGCCAATTGCACGCTCCCTCAATGCTTGTGGCATCTGTGGCATTTTGCTGTGAGACAAAACTGCACATTTCAGGGTGGCCTTTTATTGTGGACAGTCTAAGGCCCACCTGTGCACTAATCATGATGTCAGATCAGCATCTTGATGTGGCACACCTGTGAGGTGGGATGGATTATCTCAGCAAAGCAGAAGTGCTCACTATCACACATTTAGACAGATTTGTGTACAATGTTTGAGAGAAATGGTACAATTGTGTATCTGGAATGAATTTTAGATCTTTAAGTCCATCTCATGAAAAATGGGAGCAAAAACAAAAGTGTTGCGTTTATATTTTTGTTGAGTGTAGTTTTTCTTAATCCCTCTGTCAACCTGGAACAACAGCTGTCATAATGAAAACACTACCGCTTTTGTCCATAGGGGGTGCACCAATTAAAACAAACTGAAAATTCCTCGGAGAAACTTTAAATAAATAAAGTCCCTCCAGAGATGGCAAATAATGTGATGTGTGTTGTTTTGTAATTGTAACAAAAAAGGCCATGAATCTCAATGTGACTACCTAGTTGATTGAGGATGATTATTTTTTGAGGATTGAGGATAATTGACTGCAAAGCCCCGATTCATTTACCAGTAGGAATTATCCCTTTGCATTCGCCGACACAACATATACAACAAGATTAGCATTCCCCATATGTGTGCACAAACCCATGAGGGGACTGAAACAATTAAAAAGGCAACAGAGCACCACAGGTTTGCCTCAGTCCTACTGAGCTTCACAATGGAGAGATAATAGCCGCATAAACCGCTGACTGACTTCAGAAAGAAAGATGTTAGATTAGATAGAGTAAGTGGGGAATGTTACAATGCTATAACATTTATTTGAATACGTTTATTTTGTGGCCTTCCTAACAATATCTTTTTCTTCTTTTTACATACAGACTTGATTTAGACATTATTTTCTCTCAAGCATTTTCACAAAGACTGTGGGTAGAGGCTGTAAATCAAAAAGTTTTATCCAAAGATTCTTGCCTCGCTGACACACTAGATATGATATCAAACGCATGACACACTCGACTGTGGGTGAATACACGGCCCAGAGGAGTCTCTCATCTCATCTGAATCCCTCCCTGCGACCGGCTATGTGGCTTTGATCCCACACGCGTGCAGCAGGGGTTCTCTTAAAGGGTCTTGATCAGCAGATTATCTTGTAACGGCATCAAGGACTACACACAATATCCCTTTACCATACCCACTCCAACCTTAATCTGCTTGAACCTGCCAGGATTACTACTTTCCCAGCAATTCCAGCCACCGATATGAACAAGTGAAGGGGGCAAAAGGGAAACCTGACATCCTCCTGCTCATCCACCTAAGGTCGAAGTCTCGTACACAAAATATATTGTCATTACAAATGTCATACACGCCACTGATCCGCGGGATTTTGTATCCAAAATACATTCCAGAGAGGCACAGATATTACAATTCACTTTAACTCACATTTGAGATTTGGCTTCAAATCTAAAAAGAAAATAAAAGAAAATGTGCAATCACAATTTCCTTAAGCCTAAGGTGATGTCTTCACATGTATTGTTTTTACAGCCATCAAATGTTTTTTACTTGAAAAATGTAAAAGAATAAGAGAGATCTGAATGTACAACAAGGACACAGAGAAGATATCCAATGCAGAATTTAAGAGGGGTTGATAAGATGAGAGAAGTAAGTTAGTAACTGAAAAACAATGAATGTTCAGAGGTTGAATTGTATTAAAGACAGATGTTTGCACAGAGATCTACCGTTTTTATAGACTTTCAATTCTAAAGAAGTTTCAGGGTATCCAGAAAGATACTAACAGTGGAGTTAAATAATGGAAGTTTGTTATTTGGGTTTGAGAATTATACTCAGATATTTCAGATAATTCACTTAAGAAGTAGTAATACAACCATGGAAAAATAATAATTTTACAGGTTTTAATTAAGTAGTAGTATATTAAAAGTATTATCGGTCAAGTTTCAAAATAAGTTTTGAACTTCAGAAAAGTTTTGAACTTCTTCCTATCCCTTTTGAACATGAACTGTATTATTTGAGTTATGTATTTGTTGTATTTGTTTGTTTTATTTTTTAAATGTTCAATAAATTGACTGACTAAAAGCACTTAGATGCACAATGGTCCTTACTAGATTGTTATATTGGATTTGTGTTACAAATGCTTCAGTTAATGCAGTACTATAGTATTTTTGAGTCCCTTTAAAATGTAGTGGTGCAGAATTTTGAAGTAGCATAATCGCTACAATGGAAAGTCAAAAGTACCTCAAAAGTTTCTTGAAGTACTTGAATACTTCAGCAAATACTTTGTTACTTTAATGCAATTTCTGACTGAAAAAAAGTGTAATACCTTCTCATTTTATGTTCACGTTTTTTTTACCGGCATGTGGTTGGAGTAAGGAGAAAAAGACATGATGATGTAAGTGCACCGCAGTTCATGAGATTGTGTTATATCATCTGTTCTTACAGAGGGAATGAGCAGCCAGAAGCTGGTGTCTGTTGTGGCTGAATCATTGCAGTGAACTACTGTTGGATTATACTTTATTTGAGGGTAATGACATTGCATTTTTTTTCTAAATTAAATTAACTGTATCTGGTCTGACAATCTCATGTGAGTGACAGCGACCAATGTTCCACAGCATATGCCAATGAAGAATCACATTGATTTTGAAGTAAAATATTTTTGACTGTGTGTGTGGGTGTACCCAAACACAGCAGTGCCAGTGTCATTCAAAACAATGTCCAGACTTTATTGTATGCTTTTTGTTGCTGAACCTCTTTCTTTATTGTGTAATGTGGTGCACCTAGACAAACTCACATCCTGGTACTTCTGTATCAGTCAGTCATTACCAAAGCAAACCATAATCTGGTCAGTTGGAGGGCAAAAGGTTTCCCTCTAATGTCCAGACCGCTCCCTATCCTAGACCCCGTGGACATGTGACACCTAAAGCCTCCTGCGTAACAGTAAATAATCCTGCCTTAGTTAAACCCAACCAGATTAAAGCAAATCCCTTATGAATTGATTTTTTTGTTGTAGTTTCCGTAACCATATTAATGATAATATTATGATTCTCTCCTCGTTTCCTCTCCGTGTATCGTCAGGACTAGAATGTGAACAGATTGCAGAACTGTTGTGGCCAGTTCATACAGAGATGGAGGCAGGCACACTCCCCATGGCACCATATGGAAACTGCAGTGGTGGACTGAACTCAGACTGAACATTGCATGTACATTTGGGTGAACAAAACATGTATTTGTAATTTAATGGATTGAAAAAGTAGTGACCTCTTCAGCCAGTTAAATCTAAGCTGTGGAATCCACAACCGGCTGTTGGACGGCATAAGCATAAGCATGTATTCCCCAACAAAATATGAAAGGGATCTGATATAATTCTATTATGGTTCTGGTACTGCTGCTTCATCTGCTACTGCTTTTAATATTACTTATACTACAGCTATTGTACTTTTTTTTAACATGACTATTGTGAAGCGCCTTCCTTGACGGATGTGTCCTCTTGATATAATCTGGCGTTAAAGTTAGAACAAAGAGACTTGGGGAACTTTTTGTTTTTGTTTTAGCTGTCACAGTTATCTTAAGAAGTATATATTTGTGGCCTCCTTTACATGCACACACTAGATTTTGAAAGGTATTGTTGTAGTGCAGGTTGGTGTCCAAACCCAAATTCCTCAGATGGCCAATGTATTGCTCTTAACTATATTTTTTTAGGGCTCGTGGTTTGTGGAAATTATACTAAAAACATTAATATTATTTAGACATTGCAGTCCTGTGTACTGGCCACTAAGCAGCAATGTATGTATTCATCAAAAAGACTAAAATCTTCATAAAAGAAGCAATAATAACAAGAAAATTGAGTTGTCAACGGAGTGTCACTAGGAAGTGGAAAGTCCATGTCCAATAATATGTAAAAAAAAAAAAAAAAAAAAAAAAGGAAGCCATCTGTGCGACCTGACATCCCCCGCCCCTGTCATGTTGCAGGATGTTGTACTTGCTGCCTTGACAGAAGCTATGTGATAATCAAATGGTTTCCCGTGTCATCAGGGGGATGTATTACATCACGGTGCGCATGGACATGTACAGATGTGGTTTAAAAGTACCAAACAGACGATGATGATCAGCCCGAGGTAACAACAGGCACACACTGACTGGCCATGTGGCTGTTACGCAGTCAGTTGAGCCACATCAGAGGAATTGCACAATGTTGATCCCAAAGGTGCATAAACTATTACATAGGGCAGTGGGCACCTTTGCTCTCATTACATACATACTGACTGTACATATGTGCTGAATGTTTAATCCTAAAGGGGCTGTTGATCCAATACCTCAAAAGCTATTGGATGGATTGCTGTTATAGTTTGTACAGATATTCAAAGTCCCCAGATGCTCCTGCTTTTCCCTAAAACCCACATTGAGGTTGAACTATTTATTTTTTGGTGATCCCCTGACTTGTTGTTTGTAGCGCCACCATGAGGTTGAAGTGTGGTTTTGAGTGAAACTATTGCATGATTCATGTGCATTTTTGTTTGCATGTTCTCCCTCTTATCATTTAACTCCAATCAACACTGTGCTTATAGGTACACAATCACAGAGCAGCTAGCCTTGCTGAAAATGATTCTGTTTGGTTCAAACCCCACAACACATGCAGTAAGGTAAGTATTTTAAAACTTTTTTATGAATTGGACATGTCATTCCTATGAATTAAAGCTTTTTCTGTATATATTCTGTAGCCTATAAAAAGGTAGATAATCTGAAATGGTGTTACAGAGCCGCTGTAGATTCAGAAGTGGAAACCCTGAACCCTCAGTTCTGTCTCTTGCCATCCAAATCACCCCCTGTCCATTCATATGCAACCAAGCGTGCCCTGACGATTTACGTAGCTGACACGTGGCAGCCGTTAATCAAGTCTTTGCTTGTGGCTGGGAGTGGTGATAAGACCAATGGTTGAGGCTGAATACTGGTGGCGATTGAATAATCATTATATGTTTCCCCCTTTGCAGTACATTTGTCATATTGATTCAGTCAATTTGCATAACAAAAAGGCCAGGTGAGCTATTTTCTCTCTCTCTCTCTCTCTCTCTCTCTATCTCTCTCTCTGCCTCTCTCTCCCTGTGTTTGTGTGTATTCTTTGCACAGATGTTGCTCTGGAAAGTTTCTCTCTGTCATCCAGACGTTGGAGGAAAGCTATTTTTGGATCAGTGTTTGCCTGTGGACTCCGATGTAGCATCCCAGAGATTTTATTGATGTGAGAGAAAACTGTTGGGTTACTTGACATGTGCCACTGGCTAAACCTCAGATGGCCTGAACACAATGACCTCAGAGGAAAATCAATGATTATTATTATTAGAGGTGAACTGAAAGTCATTCACGGATGCCAAATTCTCATTTTACAGTAGGTGAAATGAGCATATTCCATTATTCTCCATACATGTTTTCATTATTTTCTATGAACTATCTCTAATCGATGTTTGCCTGACTTAATGCAAGCATATACTACACTAAGTTAGTGGTATGGTTTTTCAAATGACTAGTTTACTGTTTTAGGGTCTAATCAGATTCTTTAATTAGCAGTTCTCAACATGAAATTATCTCAGTAATTCAGATGAAGGACTGTGTAGTTTTTCTTTAGTGTTATTGCTGCTCAACTAGGATTCAACCTGACATTATTTTCTAGTTGTTTCCCACATTTACATTCCCATACCAAGAAACCAATGGGAAGGTCAGGACTGCTTCCATGATCGATTTGTTAAAAAAAAAAAAATCTGTCATTTACAGTAACTTCCACAGTAAATACAGTCTCTGTTGTCCTTTGAATATTGCCTCAGGTGTCACATCAAAGCTCAATTTCATGTCAATACACCATAACAATCGTCTGAGAAGGTAGACGTGGTGTATGTATTGGGTCGATTAGTCAATAACAGAACTACCCACCTTGGTGAATGATAATTACACCGCCTTAAAGGGGTAGTTCAGGATTTTGGACATAAGGCCTGATTCCCAAGTTAGCCTTGGTGTTCTTCATCATTGGAGACAGTTTACAACACATTTAATTCAGTCCTTGTAGTTGCAGAGTGCGCTCATGCTAAGCTAGCGCACGGCATTGGGGGGATACCTAGCCTGCTACTAAAACAGCCTTCCCCACTCCACAGTACACCCGAGGCTAATCAATTATAACGCCAGACTATCGATGTAAATGTCTGTGTTGATAGAATAATTTTAGAAATGAAACTAGCCTCGCATATTGCATTTTGAGGGACTTGCTGTGTAGCAGTGTGTAATCCTGCCAGGCTGCGGCAGCGGCGGACTAATACCTAGGTTACCGGATCTATAATAGTTTGTTTACCTGCTGCTCTCATAGTTACAGACGCAGAGTACAGTGCACGCAAGAAGGAGTTTTATTAGCCTATTCAATAAACAAGATATGGCCACGTTTGGAGGACTTAGCGATGCTTTTGAAGACGATTATGAGGAATTTGTTGTATCCACCACCGAACCGTACCTGTACGAGCCGGAATACACTGATGAAGAACAGAGAGATGGATGCGCAAAGGGCAGAAAAAGAAAGAGCGTCTTTAGAGACAGCCCCCGCTGGAGATGCAGCAGAGAACCGGGACAGAACAACAGGAGACTGGTGGTGCCAGTGCAGAAAATGTATAGAAATGCCGACACAGGACGAATGTTTTTGCTGCAGGGAGTGGGACTTGGTCACCCCACAAATGCAAGAGCTGGAGCTGGACACTAGCTTTCAGGGTCTAGACGTGTCTGGGCATAGCGTCTCCCGAGACAGAGCAAAACTTTGTGGTGTCTATCTGTGGGATTTATTTGTACAATTCCTGAATGCACACTGGCGCACCATGTTGCCTAGTCGTTCGTTTCAGTTGCTGTCCCACACTGCTCTGTTTACTTTCTGCTGTAGTGATTCGGTTACACAGCAAAGTAAAAGTCCGCTGCTGCCGAGAAAGTAGTCCCCAAAATGCGATAATTCATGCGATGCGAGGTTGGTTTTATTTCTAAAATTATTCTATCAACACAGACATTTACATCGATAGTCTGGCGTTATAATTGATTAGCCTCGGGTGTACTGTGGAGTGGGTAAGACTGTTTTAGTAGCAGCTAGGTATCCCCCCAATGCCATGCGCTAGCTTAGCACGAGCGCACTCTGCAACTACAAGGACTGAATTAAATGTGTTGAAAACTGTCTCCAATTATAAAGAACACCAAGGCTAACTTGGGAATCAGGCCCTATGTCCAAAATCCTGAACTACCCCTTTAAAAGATCACTAACCACAGGCCCCTTTAAATGACTTGCTTCCATTAAGCTGTCTGATAGCTCATCTGGGAATGAAATAAATCACCTGCCTTTTGTGCTAACTTCTGCACCCGTTAGTGTTGAGAAAAATCATTAGTGAGGATAGGATGCAACCCCCTAGGGGGAGCATATATGGATATATTCAGCCTGAATCTCTTAGATATACAAGTGAGGAAGTCAAACCATTGATTTTAAATCAAAATTTAAATATGTAGTAGTATGTTGGCCAAAATAAAGTCATTGATTTTGTGTCAACTAAGGTGCTTCAAAAATTGCATCATCCACCCATCCGTCTGCCCTGTAAGCAAATTGTCTACCAGCCCACCATCTATGTCCTAACCAGTCTCTAAAATGCTTAAATGCAACCACTAAAGTTAATGGCACTAGCCTGATGTCACCGAGCTTCTTGGAGGGCATTTTCGTAACTATTGGAATTGTGACATCTCCTTTCATAGTCCTCTTCCAACAGGGGCATCAGCCCCAGCATGGACCCCAAATTTCCCTTTCCTGGCCCACATTAACAAATTAACAAACAAAACAAACAGGATTGGTCCAACCCCCATTGGGAACAAGTCCGACCTACTGCAGAGAACCCAGACGGCGCTCTCGCTTTGAGTGTACAGAGATTGGATGGCCTTGAAAGGTGACCTCCTCACCCCATAGCACTGGAGCACATGGTCATAAGCCTTTTCCAGATTCACAACACATATGTGGGCCGGATGGACATACTCCCAGGTTCCCTATACAATCCTTGTGAGAGTGAGGAGCTGGTCTATTGTTCCACGGCCAGGACGAATGAGTCATTGTTCTTCTTTAATCCGAGGTACAACTCATCCACGAACACTCCTTTCCAGCACCTTGGAGTAGACTTTACCTTTCTTTGTTATGTTAAGCACACCATGCTTAACATAACAATATGCGCTTCTGCGGGGATAAATGTGATTAAAAGTCACCATTATGCATGGGATGGAGTTGCTTCATCATAGAACATCTCTACTCTTGAGGTATTTGACGCCTATGGTCCTGTAATGCTGAGTCTAGCGAGTTACCCGTGTTCCATTTTCGGCTGCAACACACGCAACATGATTTGTGTTTTCAGAGCCTGTTCAAGCTCCGGTAAATGGCTTGCTCAGCAAAGTATCCTCTCTCATCACTCAGAACAGAAAGATATCCAGTTTGCTCTTGTCATCTTGAAATTACAGGGGATAGACAAGTAGGCATAGAACAGGAAAGCATTTTGATGAAGGAATATGCGTTCCTGTTTCCTTTTTTTAATTGCGTGACCTCAGGCAAAGTATAAGACACCTGACAGTGATTGTGTACGCCTCTTATCCATATAATGTGATTCCAAAAATTCCTTCATTTTGATATAATAGATTTTGGTGGCTTTGGATAGAGTTTGTTCTTCATTCTCATATGCAGATGAAAGGCACATAGGACTAGAGTGACTGGTCCATATTTTTCAACTCTAATCAAACTTGTAGCCTTTAGCCCTTATATACAGTCACACGTCAATCATATCTTCCAGTCTTTGGATGTAGGGCCTGGTTGATGAAATTTTGACCTGAACTGCCAGGGTCAAGTCTCAGTCTGTCTGTGCACCTCATGAGAGGACGTCATGTTGGATGAATCTCTGTCGTCTTTCAGATACAGTAAATCAGTTTTTTATTTACGTTTCATATTATTTTTAGAATAAATACTAGATTTCTTTCTTTCTGTGTTTTATGAATCAAGATAACTGCTTCCAGATTCTGAAAATGTATCCTCCATCTTGATGTAGACAATGCCACAGAGAAACTCCCCAAGGCCAAATACTATGGACCATGAACCCCTCCTGAAGTTCACACATCCATCATCCATAGCATCTCACACTTACAATTTGTGCAACAATGCTGCAGCAGGACTCGATAGAGGAAGATAAGAATAAAAAAAACACTTTCATTGGACTTCCTTTTTGATTTTTGCACAACCATCCATCTTTCCTTTAACAGTCTTTAAGCAGATATTGTGGAGGACTAAGAATAACAAATGTCTCACTTTTTCTGTCAAGTCCTGGAGTGCGCCCACTCCCCTCTCTTTCTCCTCTCTGTCTCGTTCTATCATGTTCTGAATTACAAGTTTGTCGCCACCATCCTCTGTCCTTGAGCTCTGGCTCCCCAGTTATTAAATTAGCAGGATGAAATGTGCAGGTACTTCAAGCAATTCATATACACACACACACACACACACACACACACACAAAGTTAACAGCCCTCCAGTTGACCGACAGCGTAAACTAATCAACTTTGTACGGTGGTGCAGGAAAATGCATGCCTCCCACACATCTGGCGCTGTTGCGGTCGAATAAAAAGTAAGCAACACATTACAGATTAAGATGGTAGTGTTAGATAATTAAAGATGTACAAGGTTTTTCATGATATCAGGGTAGAGCATGTGTTCGTGCTTGGCCCATGTGCTGGACCATCACAAATTGTTCTGCATATCACCTGAATTATTACTGTACTAACACAGAGCACACCAAATGATGCCACTGAATGAAGCATTAATGAATTATAAACCAGCAGCTCTGAGTGTTATGCAATTGCGCTATCATCAATCTTCAGTTGTTGTTGTTGTGTGTGTGTGTGTGTGTGTGTGTGTGTGTGTGTGTGTGTGTGTGTGTGTGTGTGTGTGTGTGTGTGTGTGTGCGTGTGTGCATGTGTAGAGTACAGTACCAGAGTGAGAGGGAGAAAAATGGGCTAGACTGACTGCATAAACCTTATTGATGCTGTATTTACCACTTCTGTATGCCCACATTAACATTTAAGTTACTGTTTGAGGGCTCCAAGTGTAGACAATATATAAGGTCTGAGAAGAGTTTGATATGTTATGTTTCAACTGCAAATATATATAATTATAGGCACATTTACTGACTCGTACTTTGGGGTGTTGTACTTTTAGCAATTTATTCAGTAGAGGGGCAGACAACGGGAGTGTGAACACTTGCTGATAAACAGCATGTACTGCACAGCGCTGAATAATACAAGTATCCGAGTGTCCATGGAGAGCCATGTGTTAAGTGTGAACATTTTTCAGAATCTTGTTAATGGGGATCAAGTAAGCAGCCAGATAATGGTGCTCATGTCTCTGCACACCAGAGATATAAGGTGATCATTTATTTTGTGTCCCATACAGTCCAATCAAAGTATTTGTACATCAACAGTTCCAAGTATAGAGCACCGCATGAAATGGTAATGTTTGTTTTAAGTGGAAGTAGGAGGTTTGGCAGTGATTGTATGGAAACCACAGGGGTGGAACACTGACAGTATACAGTAGTTTTTGTTCAACCTGAGCCAAGCTGTCTTCGCTCCAGACTAATGACATTGTTTTTAATTACTGTGCTCCAGTAGTGGCAACAATCTATTAACTATTAGGTGACCTGAGATGTACCCAATCTGCTGTTTAACCAAGCTTTAGAATTATGCAAATCGCTTGTTTTTTTGTGCGTTGAACCATTTTTTTCTTCACTCAATGCAATAGTATACTTAATGATGTTTGTAGTTTGTTCCTTTAATTTAAATTGTATTATTTGTATTTTTTATTTTTAATGTCAGTGGCTTGGTTGAATACTGGCCGTACAACAATGATGTTATACTACAGTAAATCTCTCTTGGGGTCAAAACAGAGGGGTTGTGAGAGGTGTATTTCTGATTCCAATTTTATTTTATTTTTTTATGTATTAGGACTATTTTTCCATTGGACACAAAAGGGAGTCTTTGCACTGATTTGTACTGATTGTGACACAGCTGGTCAGAAACCCACAGTTTCAATCCCACATCAATTTGGAGCTGCAGTGGCCAACACCTACGTACACAGTCAGCTTGCCTTTCTATTCTCTTCTCTCCCAACTGTTGCCAGCATACTGACATTTAAGAATGTATGACTAAGTAATTAGTGACATTTCCGAAGGGTAAATCAATGAAAAGAAGAAAAACGTGAGGGCTTCTTCTACCTGGGGACTATGATTGACACCTTTGGCTCGCTTAAATTAAATACAATTAGCTGATGCAATCAGCCTCTACCCCGTTTCCACTTGGCATTAACATCTGACTTTTGTAATCGGATCACATGAATAAAGCTTTAACTACAGGTGAAAACACTCTCAAGACGCATTGAGATCGGATCACAAAAACCACATTCGGAGGTGGTTTACGTCCGTTGTGACCGTTGTGTCTGCATTCATTTGGTGGTGGAAACACCAATGTGACTCATGTCCACTTTAGGGACCTCCTACTCAACTGCTGAGCCCCCTGCCTGAGCGGAAATACGTTAAAAGTGCATCACTGGCGTTCATGCAACTTTTATAGAAGCCTCATGAACGTTAGTTGCATCCGCCAGTATTGCAAATGACAAGCTTTCTGTCTCTGGTTTCATTTCACTGCGTAAATCTGTAAACACGGAGAGCTGCAAGGCAACGACTTCCTGTTCTTATCCGCTTAAAAATAAAAGTCAACTCGCGTTTGGCTAGTAACAGGCTTTTAATGTGAAGGCGCACAGGAAATATTCTGTTCGCACGTAAAGTAACTTAACTGCATAAAGCCGTGTACTGGTGGTGGTGACAAGAGTGTAGCAGACGTTAGAAAAGCCGCCCGGCAATATATATATAGGCCTACTATCTATGATATTTCCCGCATTTGGCGAGTGTTAATGTAGAGCCCTCTAAGCAGTGTTGTTCATCGCTCCTCCTTGTCTAAATGAGACAGTAGCCTATCTCATCAACCTAGACAGGTAATTATCTTCGCATGTAATGCATTTTAATAGCAAATGCGATTAAAACTGTGGCACTGTACAGCCCTGTATGTTTACTTGTTTGAACCCCACCGGTTAAAAACAGCAATGCAAACGGAAATTGTGTACGTGATTTAAATACAGCGCGGGTAAATGGAATCGGATCACAAGTAGACAAAGAAGTCACATTTGAAAATACAAGTGGGAACACACGGACTGAGAGCTGTCCACTTGTAACCAGATTCAAAAAGTCAGATGTTAATCCCAGGTGGAAACAGGGGCTGAGCTTTCAGACGGGTCAGTTGGACAGCATTGCAGCAATCAGCATGAGCTGATCAGAGCAAATGAGACAGACTACACCTAAGGTTAAACAAGGAGACGGTTACCTGATGGAAACATCGCATTCAGTTAATGTTGTAGATAGGGCTGTCAAATTAACGCGTTAATTTCGATTAATTAATCACAGAAAAATTAACGCGATTAAAAAAATTAACGCAGATTAATCGCACTTCTATAATGCCCTTTGATCCGGTGCAAAAGTGGTGCGGAGCTGCACCTGTAGCTTTTATATGTCCATGTTGCCGGGCCGGGCGCGCGGGTAAAAGGGAGAAATGTAAAGAGTGAAGCAGGGGAAAGGGGCCGACTCGAGGGCTCTATGGACGGTTTATGGGATGCTTCGGCAAATAAACATGAAGGTAGGAAGACATCTTACTTAATTCTCCACAGTGTCCGTGCATTATTGATTTACTGGGTGCAACAATGTAGGCTATAGGTTCAAAACAGTAGGCCTATCTCTCAATCTTCCTCCAATTTTGTTTGCTAGCTGTCTCGCACTTAAACGAGTGTGTGTGTGTGTGTGTGTGTGTGTGTGTGTGTGTGTGTGTGTGTGTGTGTGTGTGTGTGTGTCAATATGTTTGCCTATAAGTAGGCTACGAAATGGTGGCAGTGCAGCACTGTCTGTTGTGGGAGATGGAAAGTCGTAATTTGTCTGCTTGTTTTTTTGAGAAAATTCGGCGCTAGTTCATGTAGCCTATAAAGCTGGCTGAGGGGAGGAGACAGAAGTTACGAGAGACGGAGAGCGAGCGCGCGCGAGAGAGAGAGAGAGAGAGAGAGAGAGAGAGAGAAAGAGAGAGAGAGAAACAAACAGTAGTAGGCTATACAGCTGTTTATAAACAGGTATAAAAGTGTCATATAAGAATGCGATTAATTTAGATTAATTAATCACAGAGCCTATAATTAATTAGATTAATTTTTTTAATCGCTTGACAGCCCTAGTTGTAGAACAGAAACCTGTCATAGAATGTTGGCAGGGATTATAGTAGCCAGGGTTTTTCCTGCATAGAGAAAGTTTTGGCGTGTGCCAAAGCGGATTTATCCAGCGCCAAAGGAAAATCAGGAGCGCCAAAATGATAAAGATTGAGAATAAATATAGCTATTTAAAACCTCTCCAAATTCAGCCCAATTTAAGTCATCCTTCTTGAGGGGCTGGGCAATAACTTGAATTTCATTTTCGATTACTATTACGGCTTCCCTCAATCATGAAAACTAAATAATCGTTATTAAACTATCTCTGTCCCGCACGCCGGGGCATGCAGGCTTTTGAATGCAGCGAACCCTTTCAGCCGTGAGCTCTGCTCGGGCCCTCCCTCACCTGATAGTGTAGCTATCGGCTGGTCCAGAGAGTAGATGGGAGATGCCGGGTGTTTTGAAAAACTTGTAGATGACGAAAATAAAAGGTAAAACTAATTGTGTTGTCTGAAAACACTTCAGACTCACAACAAACTAAAATAATGTGCAAGATATGTCACGAGCGGACACGCGAGTCACGTGACATACGCGACCACGAGAGAGAGAGAGAGAGAGGCCATTTGTCCATGAGAGAGACAGAGAGAGAGAAAAAAGGCATATACGACCTGATCTGCACCTGTAAACATCCCGACCAATTAGTTTATTCACTTTAAGTCGAATCATAGTGGTCTATGACCAAGCAATCAATGAAAAAAAACACAGGAAGTTTTAAGCTCCTTGACTCCTGCCACCACAACTGTCAACGCTACAATGCAACTGCCTATCCACCCTGCTCCTTGATATAAATAAATCATGCCCTTACATTTAATGCTATCAAAAGATGTGCCCTATCAACACCATTTACAACTGGTTATTTTTATTTTGACATATTTAATTTATTCAATTATTAAAAATATGTTTAACTTATTTAGCCTATTTATTCTCCCTGTTTTCAGCTCAAATAGGCCTTTGTTTAAAGTCCAAAGTCATGGTATTATTAGAAAAAAACCTTGTTAAAAGTAAAATAAATGCATAATGTTCTTAAATCAATGATTAACTGTCTTTAATAATCGTGATAACACAATGTGATTACTCAAAATAATCATGATTATGATTTTTTCATAATCGAGCAGCCCTACCTTGTTGCAATTACCATGGTTTAGATCAATTAGAAACAATTAAAGTATTAAATAGGTAGGCCTAGTCATTATTAGTATTTTGACTTCATATCTACAGGTTGTTTATTGTGATTTCATAAGCGTCAGTGAGCTCCATGGTAACGCAGTGATTGACAGGCTGACTGAAATGCTCTTTATCTGGACAGAAACTGTCCTCTCCCAACCCCACACCCTCTTAAAATACCCAAACCGTTTGCTTTTACTGTTGCACAGTTGCGACCCCAAAAAAAGTTGGTCGCGTACTGACCCCCCAAAGGCCCATTCTGAGCCAGGAAAAACCCTGGTAGCTATCTGGAGTTTGAAAGTATCCTTGATTAAAGCTGCCAGTCATTTCACAGTTACTGTTGAGATTTCAAGCTTTCAATACAAGAGAGAAAAATAAGTAGATTTTGCTTAACATGTCTCACTCAAACATTTGATTAACCCATTGATGACTATGGCAATCTAGGATGCATGTCCTTAATGCCTGAGGGTTTTCTGAAAAAATAGTACGAATTGTCAAGTCTACCAAAACCTTAATATCTAAGCCTGTGTAGCACATAGAAACATGAAATAAAATACATTTAAAAGTTAAGGTTCACAGGTTTTATGTAAACATGCTCCCTTAGCGCTTACACACCAACAAATTTTTCTAAAAATCGTCAAAATTAGATGGGGGAGAAAAAAAAGTATAATAAATAATATAAAATATTTAGTGTGATTTTCGTCAGGAGCCTATAGTAGACCTTGATTCTGCGCACCAAACGCCACTAACTGTTCTGTAATACACTATCGCTGACACAGCCGGCTTATTTTTTTTTATTATTTTGTTTTATTTTTTATTTTTTTGATTGATGTGATTTTCGGCAAACCACACAACTTTTGGGTGGTCACGTGGTCTTAAAAAATCAACAAAACCCACCTCATGTGTATTTGAACCAATGACAGTGCATTCTATGCTGCGCATGCCACGAAAATTAGATAAAGTAACAATGCTGCACGATGCAGCATCAGGCAGGAGAGGCAATGTGGCATCGCGCAGCAGCCGTCATCAATGGGTTAAAAGGTTTTTGCAAAGCACCTCAACAATCAAAGCCCAAAAGCAAAGCTAAAATGGATACAGTATGTACTATAGTGTACTATTTAAATGGCATATGGTGCTGAAATAAAGACTGATGTGAAGGTGGTCTTAAATTTCTAAAGACATGCTGCACCCAAGGTAGTTGAATAGCATCCATATAATCGTCGGTAAATCAAATGTAATAGTTCACAGTATTTCAAGGAGGATCACTGCGCTAGTGTAAACAAAAATAAGGGTTAAGGCGAGACACTGCAGGTGAATAGAGTAACTTTTTGTAATTATAGAGATCAGGCTTTTTTCATTTTATAAATCAAAAAATAGGTCTTAAAAATGCATGTTTGGCATGTTTTTAGGAACAAAATGTATCATAAATCTACAGAAGAGTATGAGACCCAAAGGGAAGAAAAGAAAATTAGGAGTTTTTTTCTTTTTTATAAACAGTATGTTTTTTTTTCCATTATGCACTTCAGGGAAAGTCAAAACTTCGAGAATAAAGACGAACATTTCGGGATAAAGTCGAAATTTAGAGAATAAAGACAATATACAATATTGAGAAGAAATTAATGGACGACGTGGAGGCGTAAACTGTCCAACTCGCAGCCTCTGCAAATTCTATCAATTTCCTGATCATTTGACACCTTGAAGGGCATTAACCTACTTATAACAAAGTCACTTCCTAAAGAAAATAGTAATTTGACCACTAATTCATATTTCCATGCATTTTTGCGGTCAAAATATAAAGTTTTTAACAAACAACAACTTTCTTGTTTACGTAACCTGGCCTGTTTTTGTGATGGTTATAGTCCAGTGCAGTGAGGAGGGTCCTTGCCTTGTAAACTGGGTGAGAGAAGGCAAACATCTTTCCAGCATACATGAGAAGATGATTTTGAAAGCATTCAATCTCTGAGGTTGACCTGAGTTTCATAGACTTTTCAAGAGAAAATCTGATCTGAGTTTTTTTCTTACCGATTTTATTTCAGCCACTGTCCGTTGAGCATAATCTGTGCATCGTGTGCTCTGGACCCAGATAGCATGCACTCTTTGTCAGTGCTCGCTGCATCCAGTGATCATGAAGACATCTGCTGAGGGATCATTCATGCACACCCCTGACATGATGAAGGACTCCGTGCCACATTACCTAAAATAAAATTGAGTTTGGAGAATAAATTACGTATAAACATGCTGTACGAACAGTAGTTACCAGTCGCTGTAGATAACACAAATGTCAATGGACATGAATCAAATTATTATTGGGAATTTCACATTTACAGTACATTCAGAAAATACTGAATATTGAGACAGCATAAAGAACATGCAAGAGCTCCCTGCCCTGTGTGAAGGGAATCAAAACAAAATCCACTGCTGACAACTGTGACATTTTCCAAAGTGGTTGTATTGCTAGTAAATACTTCTGTAGATAAAATACTGTAAGTATACAATCATATTTTCACAAATGGTAACAGTCGACAACAACCCAGCTGTAACTTAGCTATGTAGCATGGAACTGGCGTTGGTTGCAGCAACAGCAACCCAGCCACATAGACAAACATATTTTTCTAAGGGCCCATTATTCCCACAGCTCAATAGTCTGACATATTTAGAGCGATTGGTTAGACGTTCACAGCGGTGAGTTCGACAGACATTTATCAGTAACATTTTCTTATTTAGTTTCACCGTTGTAGTCGCTGATAAAATTCTGACGGTGACCGGGACCGTCTTGTAACCAGGGCAAGCTACAACAATACAATAACGTCACCGCTATTCAAACTCAAAAAATGGTGTGCAACTTTATCTTACCTTTCCAACAGGACAAAACTGTATCCAGCTCCGATATTGACTCGCGTTTTCGCCCGACTTTGATCACTCAGCTGCTTCAGTGAACAACGCTTGTTGTGGCTAGCCAGATGCGCTTTTTCTTCTCCTTTTCATATGATGAGCATGTTAGGAACGCGCAGCAGCGTCACATGTGCGGGAAAAATCGGACCGGGGAGTTTTCATAGAAGTAAATGTACTACTACATGTTAACAGAGAAAGTCGGGGAAGGTATAATTTTTTTGGTGAAATAGTTACCCATTCACTCCTATGCAATTACCAAATATAAAGTGTCCTTTACATGTTACATATGGCCCAGGGCTGTACAGTGCGACAGTTTTGATCGCATTTGCTACTGAAATTGATCACGTGCGATGATAAATACAAGTCCATTCGCACTAGTGCGACAGCTTGCTAATAATGAGGAGAGGCTGTCTTTGAAACACAGAGGAGCGCAACACTGCTTAGAGGGCTCAACATTAACACTTCAAATGGGGGTAAATGTAGTCTTTGGCAAGGCAGTTATAGAGTCCACCCTCCACTTTGGCTGGTGAAAGATATGTGTCCTCGGGATCATTCTGTGCTCGTGCAGCGATTCTAGCCTATAAAAACTTCACCAACGGTAATAACCGGAAAGAGACGGCACATTTCCGGAGTTAAATTAGCGCGTGTGCAATCAGAACATTTCCTGTGCGCCTTCACATTAAAAGCCTGTAACTAACCAAACGTTAGTTGACTTTTATTTTGAAGCCGGTAAGAACAGGAAGTTAGCGCTTCACAGCCCTGCAGTGGTCTAGCTTGAAAGGCAACTCATTCAGCTGCAGAGAGCAGTCAACAGTAGTCTTTTTAAACAAAGTTTGAAATAAGCCACTGAAGAACTACTCCCAACACATTCACAACAACCAATTTAACTTATCCTAAACCAATATGTGTACTTATTTATTTAATAGGCTATATTTAATGTTTTAAAGTTTGGTTTTAATTAACAGAAGGACATTTGCCAAAAATGTTTATGTTATATACAAAAAATATATAGATGTAGATATTATTTTTATATTTTTATGGGGAGAAATAATTCTGAATCAGCAAAAAATTCCAATTGGCAGGTTAGATTATTTTGTCTAAATTGCAATCAGTGCACCCCTATTAATTGTTCTATGATTATTACTGCACACACTAGGATATAATATTAATTGAGAATCTCAAATGAGACCAAGATGACATGCTCAAAGGTAGTTAGAGCGAAATGCAAGGGTTAAGGTTATGCAAGTTTTCGATCATACTTTGTGTGCTATAGGGTTGCCGCGGTAGTAGGTGTTACCGGTGTTACTCGGTGTTGAGGCTCACACCGGTGGGAGCCTCAACACCGAGCAACACCGGATAGTCTAGGCTAGGCATATGCCTATTAAAAAAAAATAGACATAAAAACCAATTGGTTAAATGTTGCGTGACGGCGGCAGTTCATTCGGCTAAATAAAAAACTAGTATGTCTAAGGCTACTCTAAATTCTAAGTTATAATAAAGCTACTCAGAAAACAATGACACTGAAAGTGTCTGCTCCGTGCAGCGCAGAGCCGCGTCACAGCAGCGGAGTCTCCCGTAGAGAGTTTATAAGACGATGGCGGAGGACTTGGCTTCAAAGCCCAAAGCAAACGTGCCTATTTGGCAATATTTTTGATGAAACCCCAATACTAGGGAACCTGAAAACGTAGGCTAAACTAGGTAGTCTGCAAACTGTTGAAGATTCAGCAACGGGAGGTAACCGGAGGTAACACACACACTCACACACCCGCGCCTACACAGCGGCAGGCTGTCTGTGTGCTGCTGCTCCGTGTCGATGACAGCTTGCGGTGAAAAAATTATAAATTGTAAAGTGTGGGGGGGAGAGAACATGTTAAGTCCCCAGTGGAAATCACGCCGCAAATATAGGCCTATCCGTGGTAGCTTCACTCAAAACATTTGGAGCTGAAGCCCCGGTAAAATGACGTCGCGTCACCGACACACCTCAAAGTGCACGACAACAGTTATTGACAACACTGTAGAAAGTTCATATGGGTTGGTATGAGTCAAGGATCACACCGAGTTTAAACGAGTGAATTTAATCCAAGCATTCAATAAACTGCGCTCCGATCATGGCTCTGATAGCCTACAGACAGGTAAAAGTGAAGTAGCCCACCAGTCATTCTGATTCGATGAGGCAACACAGTATGGTGGCTCTGGTGGCTCATATTGAACAAATTGCATAATAATTTATCTAAATGATCTACAAACACTAAGCATTTGTTTTGTTCAAGAATAAATTGCGTGATCTAATGTTTAAGATCAAAGTAAGCGCCTACAGAGCCGACGGACCGTCTTCTCTTGAAATCTGCGGTGAAGCCTAATCTTTTTTTTTTTTTACATTTTTTAAGACCCTGTCTGGTGGTGTTACCGGTAACACCGGTGTTGACGCACGTGTATTACGCACGTGTATTAACCCTAGTGTGCTACCAAATTTATTTTTGTGCTACTGAATTTATTTGCTTGCTAGCACCAGTGCGACCACCTAAACAAATAAGTGTACAGCCCTGCATATGGCCCCTTTAACAGTGATGCTCCCTTGAACAGTTTAGTGAGTTTCTTTATCCTACCTCTCTGGCAGGAAAGCATAAGGTTGGTTCAGTTCGTGGTTATGGGCTCATCAACTCAAGGCTCCATGGTTCTCTTCTGGGTTAGCTCGCCATCAACTTCAATGATCTCAAAAAACCTCACCTGCATAAATGGCCAGAATTGTACATAAAACAATTGCATTTTAAATGCCTTTCTTGTTTTTTGTCATAAATAATCATTTTAACATCAACAAAATATTAACATACCAGGAATTCACTCCTTAAACTGAAACAAAATAAATACTGTAAATTGTAGAGTCAACATATTTTAAAATGACATTTACAGTAGGCCTATGTTAATTTCTTACTAATGTGAAATTATATTTCTATTTTACCATGACATATTTATAGAAATGTTAAACATGTGCAAAACATGAATGTCAAGTTATACAGCGTAAGCTTTGCACTATTTAATGTTTAGTAAGCCAATGAAATAAAATGCATTTGTATGCTTCCAGTTGCTTTAAAATAGTTACAGACCTACAAAGCCTAGCTTCATCAAAAGTCAGCTATTTGCATTGCTTATTACCCAATGCTAATTGCGCATTGACTTGAACTTAGCTTAGCCTAGTGCCGTGTAGCTACTTGTGTTAACTCCAGGTTCCAGGTTGATGTACTTGAGCTTGATAGCTTAACCTAGAGAGCATCACCTCTGTAAACTTTGGGTCTATGTAATTGAGCTTGCAAGCTTAGCCTAGCGTTTCCGGGCGCAACATTTAAGAATTAAATTGTTCACCGCAACTCACCAATTTGGGGGTTGCTCTGTCACTCGGCAGTCCTCAGGAGTGGGGTTTCTCACATACACATACTAAACACACTTTTATCTAAAAGCGTTCAATAAAGTACCGCTAGTGTAAACCGGATTTTAACTGTTTTAACTGTCTATGGGTTTATTATTTGCCATTCAACGACAGATTACACTCACAGTAGATCTCAGCATCTTACTGCTAGGACAGGGGTGTCCAAACTACGGCCCGCGGGCCAACTGCGGCCCGCGGCCCGCTTTTTATTGGCCCGCGGCCGATTTTAAAAATATAATGCAATATGGCCCTTTAAAAAAAAAAAAAAAAAAAAAAAATTTTTTTTTTTTTTTGCATTTCTTAGTTAACCCACTAGTGCAGGGGTGTCAAAACTGATTGATTGGCCCTTGGCACATTTTAAAAATATAATGTAATATGGCCCTTTTAATTTTTAAATAATCTAAATGCACTCATTATATTGCAGAAAAATATGTCCCATAAAAGAAAAAGAGCATCAAGGCCATCCCAGAGGACCCTGCATAATATTCAAATTTAAATTAATATTATTATGGAAAATCTATGTGTCCTTCTCCAATAGCTTCTAAATCATCTGACACAGTGTTTACATTTTTTTTCATACAAAATTCTTCAGCTTTAGCCTCTTAATTTCCCTCTCAAAGTGCACCAGATTCATGCATTTCACTTTAAAAACTTAAAAAAATCTCCCGGGGGGGCATACCCCCGCACGGGATCTCAGCTGGCTACTATTTTCACCAAGCTGGACATTAGACGTAAAAGCAGAAAACACTGGGTGTATCAATGGCATTTAACAAGAGGGGGATGTATATTTTTAATGTGCAAGTAAAGTGTTGCCGTGAAGAAGGATTACAATTTACGAAGACACTATGAAACTAAACATCAGAGCAGCTACATGTCCTGATAAATGTGTTATTTTTGCAAAGTGGCCCGGCCCTTCGTAGATTTTTCTGTATGTGGCCCTCAGTGAAAAAAGTTTGGACACCCCTGTGCTAGGACCTAGGACACGTCTAACCTGCCTGAATTATGGCAGAGCTACACTCTGATTGGCCAAAGCTACTCTTCTGAACTGCGCTCTGATTGGTAAGAACTGTTAACCCCTTGTGACCTAGGCCTATACATAAATTCAGAAAATACAAACAGTCAAACCCCACTGGCAGAATTTTACCACGAGGGTGCTACATTTTCCTACAGTGTCTGATTCAGTAACATCATATATGAGATAAATACAGACAGAGAAGTCACCTATCCAGAGGCGATTTCCTCACCTTTGTGTTTACATCTTGCCAAGACGGATTATTGTAGCCTACCG
Organism: Ammodytes marinus; assembly: GCF_949987685.1. Lineage (NCBI taxonomy): Eukaryota > Metazoa > Chordata > Actinopteri > Uranoscopiformes > Ammodytidae > Ammodytes > Ammodytes marinus. Next base: position 8,460,344 of record NC_137222.1, read on the forward strand.
CCACTGCATAATGTTGTCTAAAACATCTGCACATGCACTTCAACCTAAGACCTACCTCAAACAGGTGTTTGACACATCGAAAAGAAACGTTACGTCAGTTCACACCAAACTACCTGAATTGAATAGTGAAGTAAAGGCTTCTTGAGTGGAAAATAAATTATGACTTTCCATTCTGCAAAATTCAAATGGCCCTTGACAGTGAAGGTAAAATGAATGGCTATGATAATTGCTCGCAAGCTGAACAATATGGCCTTGGTGTACTGGTGCATGTTGCCACAACCACGCCATACAGTTGCTGATACCCAGGGCCAATCTGACTAATGCTTCAGAACTAATTTAAATGATGATGAGCCGTTTTACCAGACCATGTGCTAGTGCGAGAGTTGACTAAAGCAAGTTGTGAAAGAAGAGTGGAAGAGGCAGAGGAAAGCATGGAAAGACATGAAGCAAACATCAGAAGTACTGTAATATTCATTTTGACCCGATTACTGCAACATTAAGTTTGCATTGAAATACTTGAAATTCTAGAAATTCTTAGGTCATATTTCAGTGGAATTGTAATGCATTATTTGAGATCTGTGAAGTTTTACATTGGTGCAAAAGGGGTCTGTCGGTGAGAAAGAGTCCCTTCTTCTAATTCCCGATGTTTCCCGCATGGGTTGCCACATATTTCGGTGCAATCAGATCAAGAAAGCATGCCACAAATTATCCATGTCTAAAGAAATTAACAGTCCTGTCAGTCATTTTACTGAAGGTTAGGAAAACTTTTTAATAAATTATAATTACTATAATGGTACCTTCAAATGGTATCTGTCTCCCCTGTTCATTTTTCCCCCACACCCTGGAAATGGACCATTGCATTCCCTCATCGATGAGTATCTCAATCTGATAGGAGGTTGAAGAGGAAGGATTGATTCAAGAAGGGATGCAGTGGACTGTGTGTGTGTGTGTGTGTGTGTGTGTGTGTGTGTGTGTGTGTGTGTGTGTGTGTGTGTGTGTGTGTGTGTGTGTGTGTGTGTGTGTGTGTGTGTGTGTGTGTGTGTGCGTGTGGGTGTGTGTTAGAAGGTGGGCGTGAACAATGAGCGTGGAGATCCATGGGATGGGGGGTGGATGGGGTGGGGACATAATGGCTGGGTGGGGCGGTGAATTGTGGCCATCCCAAGGACACTGCAATGAGGTTATACTTATTGATCGAAGCACCTTTGAGGGGACATGCACAGCTACACGTTTTGCTGTAGAAGTAAATGCCAGTCTAATCGTAATTGTTACTACTTTTTTTTTTAACTAGTAGTAATTGAGCGAAGGATTTTTTTAATTTACTTTTGATTGTTTCTGCAGTTAAGACCTACTATATGCAATCTAGGGTTAAGACCTTATTTGTAGCAATAAACATATACAGAAACAAAAAATGAAAAGCAGCAGCACTTTGAATGCAAAATGGCTAAAGACAACCTTCATGTTTATCAGCTTCCTCATTTTCATGCAGCGCTTGCTTTTTCAGCATCACATGGATGGGTGTGTTGACAGCAGTTGAAAAGCAAGACTTCCTTGCAAAATCAAATGTCTTTGCACCTTGTGTGACTCACCAGTGAACCTTTGAACAGCTGGTGCAAGTGAAGAAATAGGAGGGGGGGGCAGAGAGACCCGCTGACATGTGGTGGGGGAAATCGTTCTCACTCAGATGACAGGTTGTAAACTCTGTATTAACCTGCTGCCACAACAACGGAGGAGCAAGAGCTAAAGTGACAGTGGCTGCTGTATCATCCACAATTGATATTTACTAGGTTACTGACTTGTTTTTTGCCTTGATTTTTCAGTCCTAGCACACCCATGTGTCTCCTGCATATTCTCCCCTTTATATATTTTTTCTGAGTTATGAATCATATTTTGTATGCTCTGCGATGTCGTCTGTCTGCTTCTGTTTCTAACTTCTGAAAAAAATAAATAAAAAAAAGAATGGTTCATTGCCATGGCAAACAAGCTTAATAGCCTTGATAGCATAGTTCTCTACCTTGCCCCTTAAGTTACTAAGCCGCCCAAGACTGTTTGAAAATTAGACTATAGCTAAATGTATTCTCCGATTGTTTTAGTGATGGTTTAATGAAGATTGCTTTGACAATACTGTAACTGGGGTGGGGTTGTTGTTTAATAAAATCCATGTAGAAAGGAACAGAAAGTATGGAACCATATATGGAGAGTTTACTAAAGATAGTTAGTGTGATGCTATATGTTACAGCTGCACCAGTTTTTTATTCTGTACTGAGCAGTTTGCGTAAAATGCTTGTGGAAGGCAGAGTGACCTTGAGACAAAAGAAAGCGCTGTAAAAAGAAAATCACAGGTTTGGTTCTTGTGACAGCAAAAGAAGGACACATTTTAACCTTTCAAAATGTTGTCAAGGTATTCATTTTCAGTTGCTTTGTTAAGTGAGATTCTTTTTTTTCTCCTAATGCAAACACGGCCTGCATGAATAGGCCAACATGAATGTGTCTGCGATGCAGGCTGTTGATATTTCTAGTGAGCTCAAACTTGCCGTGGCTGTCTCCTGGTCTGTCTGGGCATGTGCAGAGAGGCACTGCAGTGCTGCACTGTGAAAAAGGGAGAGAGAAAGACAGACAGAGAGAGAGAGAGAAGGAGAAAGAGAGAGAGAGAGAGAGAGAGAGAGGAGTTTTGACAGTGGGGCGCTCATTCCCTGCAATATTCTCTCCGCCATCCCATGGGTGTGAGAGAGCCTTCAGTGCATAACATACTATATGTGGGTGTCGTCCACTGCTGCAGCCCCGCATTATTAAGCATCTAAAGGTTAACGTCCATGTCAGCAACCTACAAGGCACTGAATTTTTTTTTCACAGATAAGTCTTCTCATGTGATGGCTCGTCATTGTGCTAGAGACTAGCTTATTTTCAGATTTTCTCTTTCAGAACAACCTGTTTTTATTTGGTGCAATACAACCCTTTAAACCCACATCCCATCTTAGATTAGCAGTGTAGTTCTGCTTCAACTTTCTCCAGTTCATGTCAGGCTGATTTTAGCCTCTATCAGAGATCTCAAGGACAGGTCCTTAATCAAGAGAAACAGCCAAAGTCCCATGACAGACAGTTTTATCCGCCTTTGTTAACTCCCATACAAACCTCTCCCAACAGCATCCTTTCTCTTAAGACTTTTCTTTCATCTGAATTATTTTCGGGTCAGTTTGTTCCTTCCATGTTGCAAATGATTTCCCTGTTGCGGCAGTTCAAAGATGGGACAAGACTCTCACTTGATTCAGCCACTGTTAAATAAAAAAAAAAAAATTATCCAACTGGGTCCTAACCAATCCTTCTAGATCAGGAAACACCCAGCTCATATCAAAAACACAGATACTGATTTGGCTATAGTGAGAAGAGGAACTGTACAGCAAGTATGTAGTCTTTGATCAATGTGTCTTTAAGTTTGTAATGTGGCAACGAGATGGATAGAAATAAATAACTAATTCAAGCAAGGATGCCAACAGTTCCAGCAAACAAAATTAAAAAAATATATACTCACAAACCAAGAAAACATAATAAAACAGTTATCTAAAAGAGACAATACAGTGAAGAGAAAAAGCTTCCTTTGTTGTTCTGTGTTGTTTTCTGGTAATTAATGACATTGCAAAGGGGTCACAGACAATTATTTCACATCTCTAAGGCAGAAGATGTTGGCCAGATATTATAGTGAGGCTATGAGCCCTGTAGCTTTTGATAAAGTATCAGCCTGCTATATTAATTGGCTAGTAACACTGTTGCAGGCATCATCCTCATTCTCTGCCTCTCGGGCTGCTGATGCATCAAAACAGGTGGAACATAAATGGCACAGCGTGTGCACCTTCAGAGTCGTGACGCACCCTGGTATTTTTTAAAGCTGTCATCCATTTTGTGGGCAATGATGACGAAGGTTGGCGAAAGAGGGGTGGGGGTGGGATCTCTTGGTTGAAAGGGCCATCAAGTGGCTGGAAATTGAACTGCACCTTTTTTTTCCAGACTGCTGCCAAGATGCAGTGAAACACTGCTTTCCTTTGCTCTGAAATGGTCATGCTTGAGCAGTCCCTTTGAAACAGACTCAAGACTCTCATTTCTGTTAACCATTCTGTAAAGAGCATGATATTTCTTTCTTTAATAGAAAAAAAATACATGGTTTTAACTGGAAATATTGTATTACATTTCACCTGAGTAAAAATCCTGACTAATGGGATATTTCGAATATCTGGTTAAATCACACCTGACTGACCTCACAGATTGAAAAAGCTATACCACAGTGAACGTAAAGTGACACCACCGGTCCTCTTGTTTCAAGTGGATATCCTTTACAGGTGCCCAGCCATCCAACTCCCTTGAAATGCCACACTGCATTTTTTGAGAAACTGAAGTACTCGTCATGTTCTCCAGGTGCTAGAGAGCAGCGTGTGTGCTCAGATCGAGGGCCTGCTGGTAGAGGTCACACAGAGGTCAAGGTCATTCAGAAATAAAGTAACTAGCATGTGTGGGGCTTCCCATCCACACCCTTGCATCACTTGACCCAAGGAATGAGCAAGGCAGTGAAGTCATTCTGGTTGGCTTGGTTGACATGCTTCGTGTTATAATGCTGCTGACTGGAATGGCAGTGTTGGACAATAGCCACTTAGATAACAGCTTCTACTTTACTTGAGTATTGTAGTTGTATTCTACATCATACTTCTCTTTTTTTAATGGAAATGATGTACTTTATTCTCCACTTTGCCTTTATCTACCGATACAAATCAAGATTGAGATTTTAAACACACATAATGAGTATACATTCTGATGCATTGTCAACCTCTCAATTTCTCTCACCTATTAATAAATCAATTAGTGCTAATAATCCAGTAATGTATTTAACACACTGACAGAGTCGGTTCTGCCTGCATAATATGTACTTTAACTTTTGATACTGTATGTACATTTCGCTACCAATTTACAGTCCTTAGTCACATATTTTAACTCAAGACTTTAAAACGTAGTATTTTACACCCTCTCATTGCATCTTCTCATACCAATATATTGGGGCTGAATATTTTCACCACTGCTGGACTTGAAATAAAAATAAATGGAATTGATGATATTGATCTTTTGAAATGAATGAGACTATCAGTTTATGATATCTTGATATATGAGAACAAATTATCATGAATACCTTATAAAAATATGTTCTCATAGCTGGCATTATAATCAGTGATTCAAATTGTACAAGTTCTTTAGAGTTTTTGTTTTTTTGCTGCTTGAGATTTAATATTAAAAAATCTTTAAATGTGATATATTGAAACACATATTGGTGCCACTGAGATACAGTACTCCAATCCCCTAGTTCATATTCTCTTCTGGATGCTCAATTATTTCACAAATGCTGCTTTTATCTTTCGACATGCTGCCCAGCTTTGTTTGTGATGGCTTAGCTGATGTTTCGCACCATAAATCCCCAATGTGTTGACGCTGTGAATACAGACAGTATTCTGCTTTGTGTATACAAACACTATAGAAAAGCTGCTCTTTCTCAATGATGCAAGTGGGAGTTGAGTAAATGTTAGTAATTTCAATACTGTCATTTTTGACCAATGAGAACTCCTTGTTGACTTTATGCAAACTAGAAACTATTTTCCCCTGTGTTTGTTTAGTTGGAATGAAACCTGTCCCTTCGTGCCCATAGTGTTCGTGCCACATAATCAGACATCAGCGAAATCAGCAGCTGAAAACATCATTATTGGTATCAGCTCAATTATTTAGAGATAGCCCAATATAAAAAATAACAACATTTAACGGTTACACATACGTTCTAACACTTCCTATCATGCAACTCAGTAATATTTACTGATGCCAGGGTTTATTTTTAAACTTGGATATATTAAACTACTCTTCAGGGCCCCAGAGAAAATGAAACCACTGTTTTCACAGGCTGAGTAGGCTAGTGCTTCTACTCTGAACTTCATGTGTAAAACCGGTGGTGTTCTCCTTTTAATATTTTAAGAACTCTCTTCAGTCCGTTGATAAATAATGAATGCATACAATTTACAATTGACTAGAGGTGCAATAAATGAATTAGCATACTTGAAATGCATTTGTGCTAATCTGTCCGTTTATGAGTGTGCGTATTCATGGTGAAATGAACTGAATCACAGAAATGAATGGATTTGTATTCATTTGGTGATGAACATAGCCTACATTTGATTATCTGATTATTATTTTGAATAACCTTTTTTTTAAGATATTTTTTTGGCATTTTTATGCTTTTATTGATAGTGTAGAGACAGAGGTGAAATGGGGCAGAGAGGGGAGTGACATGCAGAGAACGACCGCGGGCTGGAATCGAACCCGGGTCCGCTGTTGGCCGAGGCCCATGGAGGGGACGCCTTACCAACTGAGTTAAAGGCGCCCCCTACCTCATGTTATTCTGGAGAAGTTGTTATTCCAGCAAACAGACGCACGGTGGTAGCAAAGTGTGCCAACGTGTGCTTGCAGTCTCACGCGCACGCGCCTCTGTGGGGTGAATGTGGGGGCGTTGTGCTCTGTTTGTATCGCTTTTCTGAAGTTTCACCGAAGAAAAACCGTTAACCTAAAGGTATCTTTAAGTGAACTCCACTAAAAAAAAGAAAAGAAAAAAATCTTTAGGAGATAAAAGTTCAAATACAAACATTCGGTTCGGAGCTGTCAAAACTAATTAAGAGGGGAAGACGGGACGGGACGGGACGGATAGCCCGTGGTATTGATACCACTTCATTCACGTTAGCTCCTCCGAGACACGGGATGAGTGGGAGGGTCTGCGGTAGTGCCACAAACCACTTTACTCTACTGTACGCTCTCAAGTCGTAGCAGGCGAGGAAGGATAACCACCACGCACGAGCACGAGGGGCGAAGGAATTACTGACAGCACCCAGGTGACTGGACCGATGCAATGATACTAAAACCCAACAGCAGCCCTCTCCTGCTCACCGTCACCTGCATGTGCTTCTCAGGGGGTCTGCTCTGGTCCTACCAAGAGGAGGATGCCAGTCATGGGTAAACCAAATGGCACGAGGACTTTCTTATCATCAGATGAAAGTGAAAGAGAGTTTTTTTTTTTTAAATGCTTACTTTGCTTCAAAATGTTTGTCTTCACAGAGGAGAGTGCTCTGAAAACAACATTTCTACAACAAAGTACCCCTGCGTGAAGTCTACAGGAGAAGTGGCGACGTGTTACAGGTAGGTAGGCTACAGTGGAGTGATTGATGTATTTGGACGCTGCTCAAATTGTGTTATTGCCGCAGGCTGAATGGGATTAGGCTAGTGTGAAATCAAAATGCAGTCCAGTGTGTTTTGTGCCATTGGAACTGCAAAAATGTAGCTTTCTGCTCTCTGTGATGTTAAAAATTAGACCTGTCGTTTAACTATTCAGAGTAATGATGTTATGTTTGGATTGTGTTTGTTAAAATAATTTAAACTTTGTATGACACCGGCATGCACAGTAATGTGATATCACTGAATCGTATTGCCTGAGGATGCTGATGGCTAAAAAACAATGTGTTTATCACAATCAGCGTGCTACGACACATCCTCTTGTGATCCTTGTCATTATTTGTCATCTTAAAAATCTACTGTTTGATGTTTATGTGAGTTGTTAAACCTCTGCTTCCTAGCAAGGCTCCAATGGTTATTCCAGATTGCAAAACATCCCGCACATTTTTGTTGAAATGGCGAGATTTCTGGGGAGATTTCCGTCTTAATCATCGCCCTTTGTGAATTTAAGGGATCATAACAGTCTCAATATCCACACTCCTCCAGATATGCTGGTTATGGTCTCTGACGCTGGCTTTAATCATGAAAGTTCACAGACATTAGTGGACGCAGCGTTGCCCGGCTGCAAAACTCCTGTCAGAGGCCACGGATTAAATTGTTAGAACCTAATCTGTCTCCACTGCGAAGGGCCCACCTCACAGGCCTATTCCTTTAATTAAGTCATTCTACTGAAAAGTGAATGAGTTGCTTGTTAGAACTGGGCAGCAAACAGAATAGCCATAGTTTATGGCAACAATGCTGACAAACATATGTCGCCGTCTCCGTGATGGATGCAAAATGACAGTTGAATCATTGTATTTAGGATAGAAACGCATGCTACTCTTCAATACTCCTCACGGTGCTCCTATGAGACATTATACCGGAATGTAATGTTCCTTTTTCAGGCTGGTGAGATTGATGTAATGATGCGCTGGAGACAGAAACTTGGAACTTATTAGGGAACTCATTTAAAAAAATGTGGTCAATGATTTTTTTTTATTCATAGCAAATTTATTTCTGAACGTCCTACTTTAGGAAACTGTTAGAGGAACCAAATAAATGCTAGATTGTTAAACGATTTCTGAGGAAGACTTTGAAATGTCCACTTTGATAGGTTTAATCTCTGCATCCCTTGACAAACTGCTGGCCGTGGTTCAAGCACACAGCGACATCCTGTTTGATCTGACAATCTCAAACACATTCTTAACATAATGATGTTGGTTTATGGTTATAGCCTGTGGCCACAGTTGTTTCCCACACTGTTTATTTAAAGAAGAGAGAAGAGAATCTGTTTCCGCTAAGAGCCAAGATAACGTGTCCTGGGTGCATTTCAGTTCACCTGCGCGCTGTGTAAGCCGATGATGACTCCCTACCGGCCCTGTAGTGGTCAGTAGAGAAGTTTTACCGTAGTGCCAAAGATTCAGAATAATGATCTGAATTTGATATGATGAAGTGGATTCTGCAAACTCTCATATATCAGTCCAGTTGTGCCTTGACTGAAAAGTCGTTCAAAGGGATCCAAGCATGCCTTGACTGAAAAGTCGTTCAAAGGGATCCAAGCATGATTTAAGTTGTCAAGATTCAGCTGCCAACGGGGAATGTAGTTCATTAGGTGTTCTGTTGTTTATCGGCACATCTCGAAGACTTTGTTTCTGCAACAAACAAGTTTTTTAAACTGCCATTTAAAGAAGAAATTGGCATCAGTTTGAACACCACTGAAGCCTACAATGCACATTGCAACATGGGCAGTGTATATGGGGTTGTGATCATAGTTAGCTTTAAGTAAAGATGAACAGTTCAATTATTTTTAACCGTTCAACAATATTTTTTATTACCAGCTTAAATTAACAAAAAACTCTATGTTACAAATATGTTAGAAATAAATAATTACAGTTTTTGAATTTAAGGACTACACTATTTTGTTTTGGTTTCAAAGGAATAGTTGAGCATTTTTGGAAGTTGGCTTATGTGCTTTCTTGCCAGGAGTAAGATGAGAAGATCGATGCCGCTCTCACACGGTCTCGTGCCAGAACAGACTCCATGCAGTCACTGCTCTGGGCCAAGAAATAGTCTTGCACAAACCCCAACACCACAAATTGCTGTTTTGTACGGATTAAACAATGTAAAGAAATACATAAAAGTGTTAAGTGATTAGCTTTGGAGGTGCTTTTGTTACACTTGGACAGAGCCAGGCTTGAGATTTTTCCCCATGTTTTTTAACATCTTATTGTTAAGGTATTCTAATCCGCTGCTGGCTCTGTAGCTTCATATTTAAAGGAAAAGTTAGTGATTCTGGAGAATGCTTTTTGTTGAAATCAGTGAATATCCTCACAATCCGCTACCTGTCCGTACTGCCTTAAAACAATTCCATGTCAATACACAGCCTCTGTAAACGAGCATGTTGCTAGCGACGGTGGACCCCCTTTGTTTACATACCCCTTGTTTACATGCCCATTTACAGAGCCTAGGCTGTTTATTAACACCAAATCAGCCTGGTCCTGGGGGCTGCACTGGGGGGCGTCATCACACTCCAGTAGGTGGGACATTGTCTGTACTGCTCCACAGCTGCATTATTTCAGTGCACACACAGTACACACAGGTAGCGAATTGTGAGGAGATATTCACTGATTTTGAAGTATTCTCCAGAATCACTGACTCCATCATTAACAGACAGGTGCAAAAGTTGACCACCGATCTTGTCATTTAACTCTTTTAGAGGCATTGATTTTCCAAGACTTCTATAGATCAAGTGGGAGATGAGAAGACCACAAACCGGTTCCCCTTTGGCCATTGCATTCCACTGTGAGCACAGTTTCACACTCATCCTTGGAGCATATTTCTCATATTGTGAAACGGTTGGGGGAGACACCAGTGACCCAGAGAGCACATGTCAAAGCACAAGAGAAGTACCAGCGCCTCACTGTCCTCCGAACATATCTGTCTCAATGTCAGTGCAGGAACATCCTGCTCTCTCTGTTTTCCTGGGTTGATAAGTATGGAGATTGTTTTACCGGCTTTAATTATTTGTGTTCAAGGTCTTAGCGACTTAGAATTCACCATTTATTTTTCAGGCTTCAAAATATATTCTACATTTGTATATTTTCCATCTATAGGGTTAAATATGCTTGGCTCATATAAGATGTGAAAAGCTGTCTGTGGGGTTCTTGCTCCAGAAGTTCCCCTTAAATCATCAACGCCTGTAATTGAAACATAAATTCTCAATTGAAAACCAAATCATTTTTTTTTTTTTTTTTTTTTTACCTATAAGGTGTGAGCTGTTCCAACTCGGCAACATCTGTGGTGAAAAACGGCCACTGCTTATTGTTTTTTGTACCTTCTCTATTACTTTTTTCTTTTGTTTCACTGGTCATGCTAACATTTTACTTTGTCCTCTTAGTGTATTTTTTTCCAATCCACATTTACTTCAGCCAAAGACATAAACATATCAGTAACTGTGTCCAGAGAATTGCCTTCCTGTGGCTTGTGTCACAAAGCACAATGTCTGACCTAACTGGAGAAACACTTTGAACGGTTAAGCCAGATGAGGTTTTTATTTGAGTCCATGTTGTAGATCTGAGGGCGCTTCAAGGTTTTACTTAGCAGCAGTTACCCAGCTAATTTAATAATCCGTCATTGTGAGACAAACCCCCTCCCTGGGGAAAATGCGTCAGACAGCAGCGGTTAGCAAACAGCAAATCTTTGAGCTTTTAATGAACCATGCTCCGCTGAAATCACTTCATCAGTTGGCAGTAGATAGTGACAGAACCGTAATTTATGAACGGTGTCGGGTTATGTTCTACAGATTCATTTTCTTATTGTTGTGACGCTGCTCAATCAAACTCATTTAATTTAGTGCCGGCGGAATAATTGATCAGCATGATAAAGTACCTTTTGACATCTCTAGAAAAAGAAAAAAATTAGGATGAAAGCCAGAGCCAATGTGTTAACCATCATAGGACTGAGACGCATTAATAATCTTTGTTTATAAGTATTTGTAGGTGACAAGAGGGTACAAGAACCAGTGATTACATTGGCTTGATTTATTGTGTTACAGATGTCAGCCTTACCTACTCTGTAAAGGGAGTGCTTTACAGAGTAGAAGCAGACTTGAGTGAGTCGTTCCACTCCAGTTACACATAATTGTTTTGTGGCATGTGTAATTGTTGCTTTGTTATTTTTCCAAATAATTCTGCTGGTACAAAGCAGTTTGTTGCGCCCTGCCTTCCCCCCCTGCATTCTCCTCCTACTCTGCTGTGGATTTGAGGGGAACATTTGGTTTACGCAGTAAGGAATTCGAGTAAGACATTTCTTCAGACCCCCCTGTGTGAGTCTTGTCGGCCATGATACTTCTCATGCACTTGGTTCATCCAAACAGCGGTGTTTATTTCCCGTAAATTTCCCCCATCATTTTATTCCAATGAAATGCTTTTGGATTTTTTTTTTTTTTTTTTCATTTTTTCTTCTCATGTTCTCTTTTCACACGTTGTATTCCAGTGAATGAAGTGGCCCAGACGTTTGTCATAATAGTGTAGATAGATTTTCCATTAAATGAGTAATTGATTTATATTGTGTTTTTCAGTTAGAATCAAACACAGAGGGGGTACTGCTCAGTACAAGAGCAACAATCACTTCAGTCTTGATTATTCAACTTGGCAACAGGGCCCCCCAGTCGCTCTTGTTTTCAAATCTGCTTTTCACATCAAATTCAAATGTGTTCTGGTGCATGGAATAAACCACGCTGCTGGACTTTTGTTCCCTCTCCCAAATCAAATAGCTTTCAACAGGAGATTTTCACTTGGGGGTTCTTCGTTGCCATATATTGTCATCCCTCCAGTGATGGAAAGCTCCATGAAGGCCATATTGTGGCACAGCTTAAGGAGTTCAGCAGGCCCCAGTTAGTTATTCTCTTTGTCTTTTATTACGTTACTGATACAACTGTAAATGTTCGGCACTGGAAAATCTACAGTTATGGACATCATATGTGTTGCATCTTTCAGGATAAATTCCTATTGGAGATACATGTAACTCAGGAAGGCCCTCCATGTCATAATGTTACTAAATTAATATCAACTGTGTTGTGGGCACGCATCCACTATTGTAACATAATCATTTAGTATGTTGTAATCATTTTGATGTCAAACTTAATATTGAGCTTCTAGGTGAAATTACACATACACTGATGCAGCATAATTAGTCATAAAGCCCACCGATTATTAAAGGATGAAAGAATGAAAAGCTCTTCATTGGAAAAGTGACGACTGACACGATCAGGGGGTTGGAAAATAGAAGGCATTCTAAAATGATTACTCACAGGCTCAGACATTCTATATAGATGTGTCTTCTATTACTTAAAAACCCAAAGATCATGGACCTCATTTTTCGTGTAGTCAGAGAAATAGTTTATAGACTTAATCAGTTTCCCGAGTCAAGTCAAGTCAAGTCCTGTCATGTCTACTTGTTTGAAGAGAAAAGACAGAGGTGGCACAGTTTATGTGAAAAGATTATGGACGATAGCACTAAAGCAATGCAATAATGCACTTGCTGTAGCTGTTGTTAACAGTCCTACAGTGGTGTCCACTAAAGCGTTTCCAGAAAGACAAAGTAAAAAATGCAGGCTTATCTTTGATTTATTGAAACCCCACCTGGATTTGCTAACAGAAAGTTTTTAGATACAGTTTAAATTGCTGATGATTTTGAAGGAATGACAACATTATAAGCTGTTGCAGTTAAGCTATTGAAAAGACAAGACAAAATGCATTGTGAAAAGGTAAATAAGTTGACTGAGTAAGGAACATGGAATATGTCCAAGTAGTTTCTCAACAGGCCTACGAGTGAAACAGAGTTTACTGGAAGGAACCTTAGTAGATGCAGAATCAGATAACGTAGTGGAATATCATGCCAATGAATCAACAGTGCCTGAAATGATTCACGCTACCTGGCACTGTTTCCCCAGCATGTTGGTACTGTATACTGAGTAATACGAGGTCAGGTCAAAGTGAAAGTTGCTGTTGTACTGTAAGGCATTACATATTATAATGCATTAACAACACAAGCAACATTAATACAAAGCTTTTTCTTTAACATGCTAAATACATGTGTTAAGTAATCAACACAACAAGCGAGACCCTGGCATGATACAGTATATCCCATAATTCATCATACCTCAAATCCCTAACATGATACATAATGTCCTGTCAAAAGAAAATGCATCAACATCTGCTTTCTATCAATATTCAGAGAGAGGATGTGTAGCCTGTTAACTGAAGTAGACTGCCGCGTTACAAAGACTGCGCCGTGGGGTTCAAGGAGTTGACATTTGGCGTTGCTGTTTAATGACAGCTCTGAAGAATCTAAAGGCACATAGGAGGTCAGCTGTCAGATTAAGCTATGATCCCAGTCAGTCTGATTTAAAAGGCATTGGAAAATAAAATGAAATACTAATAATAACTTCTTGACTCATAAACACGTCAGCATTCCAGTTTACCCTTTAGTTTCGACCTGGCACTATCTGCATGTGATAATCCCCTCCAAAGGGATCAATTCCACGAATCATAAGCAGAACGAAATGAGCTTGGAGTAGGTGGAGTTACATGTTCACTCCTCAAAAGCCCTTCAAATGATTGAACAAAATATGTTTGTACCTGCAACTCTACGACACAACATGATCTTGTGTCCTTACCGCCAGGACACGAGGACATTTTGTCTAAAACCGTAACAAACCACAGTTGAAAAAGGGAATCTGTTTTAAGCCATGACAACATTGTGTATAAGGTTTGGTCTCGTTCGAGGCACAAACTTGGTAAGAGTTAGGGGAAGAGCGCAGTCTGGGTTTAAATGTACTGTTTCTTTAATGGTATGTGACTGTCAGCATGGTTTACGATAATAACCACTTTTTCAAAGTTACTACAATGGCCGCTAAAGGGATTTGTCACTCCAACATATGTTTGTTTCAGTGCAACTGCTGAAACAACTGATACTGCCATGTTTATTAAGAGGACAGTGCTGTTTGTCCAGCTTTATCGTCTCAGTAAATCAGACAACTGTGGACAATAATCAATGAAGTTCAAATCTTCCATCCCATGCCCTATTCAACTCAATGTGTTTACAGGCCGTATGGAAGCACAATAAGTGGAGCCCCTTAGGCAACATATAACCACCCAGTTCAGTTGCTGTACCTTTCTCCACAAACATTCCACTAGTAAGTGAACAGGCTGATTTGAGTGTCATATCATGTAAGCAGCTTCTCTGCTCCTGAGTCTCTCTAACATGCAGCAATATCCCCACACTTAAGCAGTTCAACATTAAAAAACTATCAAACTTACTGTATTTACTCCACCTTGTCACCTATAGCTCTACCACCAATAGTAGGTCAATTGGAGGCTTTTCTTAGGATGTGTGCCTCCTCATTATTAACCCCAGTGTTTATCTTAAATGCTTATAAAACAGCGGACATAACTTGTGCCAGTTGTTGCGTCAAAAAACTGTAACTATCAGGATATTGTGTGCATTACTTTATTGTTTGGTTATTTTTGCTTATTACAACTCTTGATTGAGAATCTGCCTGTGTGCTCATGTGCCTGTCCCACTTTGGTAGCCTGCACAGGTGGGATTTTTGTTATCCAAAGCACCTCCAAAGAACTGTCGAATGTGAGTAAATAAAATAAAAAACTCATGGCTTAAGAATATAGTATTCATAATGTACCAAAAACTTTTATAAGTTCCTATCTTGCAGAGAGTAGAGTTACTTGTTAGAAGAGAAGCGGCAAAGTTTTGGTTTTGCGCATCGACTATCACTTTCTCGAAACCCTGTGCTCGAACACAATCAATTATTGGTCACTTTAATCTGTTTTGCTGTCCGATAGAAATACAATTTAAGTTGATGTTCATAAATTAAAACACACACAGAGCCAGCCATTCTTGTGTGTCACTTTAATCGTATCGCACTTTGCACCTCATGTTTAATAATATTTGTAAGCCGAGTCGTGAGTAATATGTGTAGGGCCTGTCATTCAAACCTCAGTGAGCTGTTGGATGTTCTCACAGTCATGGTTGAACTGTGTCGCGAGTGGGAGGCAAAGGCGGGTTCTTCAAGTTTGATTTACATTCTTCATTCATCTCTGCTCCCGAAGGAGGTGAATGATGTCTTGTAAAACACTTTGATAAGCATATCTTTTAATATTTTAACTTTAGATGAGATGTAAAAGAGCTGTTTGGACACAATTTTGTCAACAATTTAACTGAAGTGGCAATATGCCCTATAAGGTAAAGGATGCATCCCATCCTGCAGTGGAGTGTAAGTTATCATTGTGAGAGCAGGGGGAGGACATGTTAGTGTTAAAGAGCATTCCTTAGAGACGGATGTAGACCACAAGCAGCAGCAAATATATTCTCTGTCCTCTCTTATGTCTTGTTATGAATTGAAGTGGTGTGTCAGGAATGTTTATACAAATCAACACATATGGTCCCACACCCTTAGATCTCTTAGTAACAGATACAAAATCAAAATGGTTATTTGATTTGGTTCCTCATAATATGGCATTTTTTCCATCTGTTTTCATTTGAAAGAAGACAGTAATACGAAACATGCCTATACTGGAAAGAGCTTGACTTTCAGAGTTCTTGTTTCATAATGTCTCCTCAAGCCTAGAGTTGTTTTATCAGAGTGGTCCGACAACTGTTGTTTGGATGATTTTGAGCTATTACACACATCCAAGTACACATACATAGGCACTATTAAACAGTATTTATTAAATTGTATGTGGAGGACAGGCTGTAAATGGAGATGGATTGTCTCCCTCTGCCGAAGCCTCCAGATCTTCAAACGGCACATGGTGTGTGGCCCATGTAAGTAACCAGCTGAATAGCTACTGGAAATGGAAATCAGTGATTAAATTATCATAAATCGCATTGTGTTATATAGTGTAATTTTAAATGTGAGTAATTTCATATGGCATAAATAGAAACAGAGGTAGGGAATAGGCAATTAAGTTCAGTGCTGGTGTTCACATCATGAAACATCTGGATATACTT
This sequence comes from Ammodytes marinus, assembly GCF_949987685.1. Classification (NCBI taxonomy): domain Eukaryota; kingdom Metazoa; phylum Chordata; class Actinopteri; order Uranoscopiformes; family Ammodytidae; genus Ammodytes; species Ammodytes marinus. The sequence continues at coordinate 8,476,652 of NC_137222.1, forward strand.
TACATGTTCTGATCTTTTTAAATATCAGTTTTGAATACATGCTTAATGGTAGTAGTGGATCCTAAATTCAAATAATTACAAGACTTATTTGGTGTCTGATGAGCTCTGAAACCTTGTGTGGTTGGTTTCCCATTGAACTTAACTTTGTTTAGATCACAGGAAATTCACCCTCTCTAATCCATTTATCAATAATGTATTTTCTGATAATCAAATTTTCTTAGAAATCCCACACTTGTTTCTTTTGGCTGATGCTCATTCACCATCTGTTTCTTTCTGTAGATAACTGTAGTCTGGTCACACTTTGGTCAACGCGTTGGTTTTTGCGATGGTTAGGAGAAACAGCTGATTGAAAGCAATCGACTGTGTGTTTAATCAATGTGTGCCCTTTTTTCATAGCTAGTTGTTATTCATCATTGGCCCACTTGAAGCCTTAATTTATTCTCCTATTAGTAACAAGAATAAGCTGCTAATTTATCGGCCCTGAAGGACAGCAGCTAGTCAAAGTAAATGTTTGCCTACACCAGTCAGCTGCAGCATTCAAAAGTAATATAACACATTTTGAAAAAGGGACTTGATGTTGGGTGGTTTTATGCAACACGGATGTTGCCCCTTCCATTGAAAGGTGTGCTTGTAGCTGGTAATATTTGTGAGTCGGAATTAAAGAATATTCATCACTACATCTTTCCACGTTCACAGCTCCATCATGGCAGTCTGATGAAATTACTTAGACATTCATCTTCCTTTTCACTTTGCCCTTTTCTCTCCATTCAAAAAAGGGCCAATTTTTATTTATTTATGAGGAAATTCATTTTTAAATCATAATCTGCATTGGCCAACGGTGGCAAATATGTATGTTCAGTCCCTGTTCCCTGGACAGACTAGGAAATTCCACTACTTATAAAAGAAATAAAATAACATGAAAACCACAAAGCCTCAAGTGGGCTAACATGTCACATAGCACACACATCCCAGTTACCACGGGCACTGCATGTCATGTGAAAAATTAACAGTTGAAAGAAGAAATATTAAACGTGTTGACATAATAGTCTCCAGCCATGGCACAACTACAGGACAAGGCTCATATCATATATTCCACATTAGTCTATATCGCTGGGCACTCTAATTACTTTGAAGTCTATACAGCCAGGTCAGCAACTCTAAATTGCTCCCGATGATGGTTGGCCAGCAACCTGCTTGGTAGTATGCTGCCATCAGTGAATAAGAGAGTGTGTGTTTGTGTTTATATGTGAATAGTTGAATAAGGCAAACATTGTACGGCACTTTAAGTCTTTTTTATTATTCGTCCAATTTTTTCCGCATCATTTGCATAGTAAGTCTATTCTTATTGTAGTGTTTATTTTTAAGCAGATTGAGCCGTTAAATCTGCGGATAATAACAAAAGGATTAAATTACTAATAGTTCCCTGAAGATTCTTTGAACTCGTCCCATGGAAGTTGCACGCTTTCACCGTTACCCCAGTGTTTTAAAGGCTATTGGTAATATCTGGCGTGTGTCCAGTCGAATGGTTTGAGTTAGAAACACATGGATGGGCTGATGGCGGTTTGACTGTAACAGGCCACAGACAGCCGTGCTCTGTATAATTTCCTGATGTGTCAGTATCGGAGACATCACACACACCTCTGCACTTGTCCGCGGCTCTTTTAAGTGAAAGTTTATATAAGTGAAAATGTGTGTTTTTCCAACTCAAAATAGAATAGTTATCATTATGGATTACTTTACATGTGGTCAGAGTCAAGTCTGATTTGCTTTAGCCTGGAACACCACTGAGGAAACACAAAAAAAGAGAAGCAGAGGTTAGGGCTGCCTCGGCTATAGTCGACTGGTAGTATTTTGACTCATTGAAAAATTGACTGCTTTGTGTGATTCTCTTGTAGATGCCAGCACAGCAGGAGTGCTGGAAATGGCCAAATTAGCTGCTAACAGCATATAGACTGCAAAGCTAATGGGGTGAGAGCCCCCTTTTTGTCAATTGACCCTTTTCAACCACAAACAAGTATTTAGCCATTGTTCCGCTGCTAGTTACTATATCAATTAATTCAAGTAATTATTTCTCTATGTGGCTGCATATTGGTGAGGCAAGAAGAACCACTGTATTTGATTTGGTTTCAGTGTTGTGAACCTCACATCCAAGCCACAGATATGCACACATATTAATATAAATGTTTCAGGAGCAAGTATTCAGTTGTTTTCAAAATAATAGTTTAGCATTTTTTAAGATGTATTTATTTTCTCTATTGCCGACAGTTTGACGGGAAGATTGATACCACTGTAATAGATGCATAAGAAATATGAAGCTGGAAGCAGGAGGCAAGTAGTTTAGGTTAGCATATAAGAAACTGGAGGCGGGGAAACGGCTATCAAGGCCCTGTTCAAAGTTTTTTTTTTTAAATGTAGGAAAACCTTATGGTAACTTGTTTTTTAAACTGTGTTTTTGTGAAGATTACACAACACTTTGTATTTCTCAAATAGTTTAAACTTATCCTTTAATAGACAAGTAAAACAAGCGACTTTCATAAAACTAGCAGCAACAGATCCCTTTAACTTGTCTATCTATTGTATTGCTGTAGGCTCCGACAGCATATTTTTCTACATTAATACACACAGGCCTGCCTGTTACCGTTGCGTCACAAGAGAGAAAATGTAGCCAAAAGGGCAAGAATTACACACAAAGTTTTGAATTAGGGACATTAAATTGAGCGATGCTTTCTAATTTTCAAACCAGACTGCCTGTTTATTTTTATTTTACCTTGGGGTGTTGTAGAAAAAGCTCTGGGACTGTCACGGGCTGTGAACACTAAGTTCAAACAGTCATTAACCAATAGGCTATCAGTAGATTAATGTACCATGTTGGTGATCAAATGGGCGCCATTATTTCTCTGGACTGAAGTACACATGCACTCACTCTGGGCGCAGATCAAAACAGAGAATTGCAGAGAGCAGTTCGTTTTAAGTGGAATGGAATGAATGGGATTTTTTTGGAGAGGATGTTTCTCATGTAGAAGGCCAACTAAATTGTTTTTATTTTGCATAGGAAGTGATATCCTGTCTCCTAATCTGGCCTGTCTTTCTTTTAATACCGTGCCACTGTCATTTTTACTTCCCCTTCCAGTTTGTGGCATCCTTCCTACATTTTATGTAACACATTGTGCATTGGGATTCCTTTGCCCAGGCTTACTCAACAATACAATTCTATATTCTATATATATATATAATATTTTCAACAGCATTCATTTTTTTTACTGCTCCCCCAGGATGCTCAAGACCTCAGCAGAGTTGGGCCTTTCACCTAAAAAAAGTTTTCCTGACTGTGTGTCTTGGTGTGGTCAGCACTTTGTTTAAATGTCACTGTTTATTGCATATTAAGATTGTAATTTAATGTGAATGGAGAGAGATGATTTGAGTCAAGATTCCAAAGAGAATGATCTCTGCTGAGCCTTTTTAGCCTCATTAAGCTCACAGTTTTGGTCTTTATGGATTCCAATGAATTGATGTCGCTTTGTGCTGTCTGCTGGATGTGGTTATTGTTTCTCTAACATGTTTGCCAAACGGTTTTATTATGTGATATCTGGGTTTAGTGTGTGGCAGCTTGTTAAGAGTTCTTCTAACCCCTTATTGCACACAAATGTGTTAATGCAGCTTAAAAATACACAGTTTTTCCAAGTGATTCTTCAAAGAGTAATTGGTTAAAATCTAAAGGTGCATGTTAAATAGTATAGTATTGGTATAAGTGAGGAATCAAATGCTTGCAATATTAATTTTTTCTCATTTCCTATTACCTATTCAAATATACTATCTTGTCTCATCTAAGTACAACACCAGATGGTGATAAATATTAATCAGATTTTATTTGTGTTGCAGAGTTATTGTGCCAGTAACAACTAGCCTGTTCCGCCCCTCACTTGTAAATTTCAGTCCTTGCATGAAGCATAAGTTGTTGTTGGACCCCCTCAGTCCGTGAAATATCCCTTTTAGTCTTCATGCTGAGTTATACTGCTAAGTGCCTTGGGGTTACAATGCTACAATTGTTGTGTGGAATGGTCTGCCTCCAATAGACAGATATCAGCTTATGGAAAAATATATTTGTTCCAAAATCATTTACCTTTTATGGCGTCGCCAAGCAATCGTTAGCAAACTATATTATAATTACTGACACTAATTGGACTGAATAGCTGAAGTAACAGCAGCACATTTGAAAAAGGAATGTAAGTGCAATAAGAAACACGACTGACTGTAACAATCACTGAAGGCGGATTCCTTTCTTTTCTGAGTATTTTTAAGCACAATAAAGGACCTTTCCAAGGTTTTTTTTTAACATTCTGTAGGCTATAAAAACACAAAGGTAACCAGGCGTTTTGGAGGCATACTCTCTGTACTTTGTATTTTTTTATGTGTTTCTATAAATCCGCTTGCTAGCTGTGTTGTTTTTTAAGGCAACAGCACTGGCAGAAGTATCTGTCCCTCCTAATATAATGTAGTTTTATCCAGATCTGGAGTTTTCTAATGTGTTGTTTTACTGTATATTATGTTTGTCATGACGACCAATGTGTGCTTAAAGAAATTGTACACGAATTGACGTGCCAGAGTTTTTTTTTATTTCTAAATGACATAATGTGAAGCTGCAGAACAAACGTCCAAACCATAAGGCCTTACAAACTGCAGTGCACCTCAGTTCAATTGTTTATATTACACTTTAGTAACCTTAAAGCTGCAGGGAGGGAGTCCAATGTCTTAAACTGTATGTTTGAGTGCTAGCATGCCAGTGTTAGTCTGCATGTGCTAAAGTATAACTGAGACGGAGAGGATTCATTTAAAAGTGGCAATGACGCACAGTATTAATTATCATATCAATCTTTTTGTTATTTATTGGCTTAAGGGTAGAACAAGCTAAAGTTTCCCTTTCCTGTTGTCAAAAGTGGACTTTGTGGTCCCCTGCTAAATTTTCCGTTGTGATAATATTCATCAAGTCAGAGAGTCTTGAATACAAGACTGTGGGCATAATAAGTCATGACTTAGTATATTAAAATATCCCAGCATAATATTATGTTATCCTGTCTCGAACATTATTCCAAAGTGTGATTAATCTGCAGTTTATTTTGACAGTTATTCAGTTACTTGCTTTGTCTATAAAATATCAGTAAATAGTGAAAAATTCTCATCATAAGTTTTGCCAGAGCTCACGGTAACATCTTCAAATGTCAAGGGATTTTTAGAGAGCATTAAGAGGGCTAGGAAATATTTTCTTTTGTGAATCTTTGCTTAAAGACAATCAAATGTCCATCTACTAATCAGTTAATCAATTAACAGTTTTAAGGCATGGTGTCTGTATACAACAAGTTTGTATATATGACCATGTATCCATACTCTTTATTAATACAATCTATTATTAATAATATTACTTCTACTGCGCTGTGGAGCTTTTATAAAAGTTAGGTTCAGACTCAGTTTGCTCTGTGTCTGGAACATATACACAGCAGCATCACCAGTTGCTAAATCATAACTTTTGCCAAAAAAAATGAAGATTAAGTATAAGGGTCAAACATTAGCACACGCTGACTGGTCTCTGGCAGAAGGAATTGGAAATAAATTGATTTAAGCACAGATGGGATCCATACAAATTCATTTTTATTCCCCTCTCTTTCCTGAAAGTACACATATTTATTCATATTCATTGAACAACCAATAACCTCTAAGAAGTGACTGCTCTTAACATTTGAGTGCATCTGACTCTAATCCACCCAGAGCTTTTCTGTGCAAAGCAAATTTGTTTAATCTCACTCTACAACTCAACAGCAAAGCACATAGATTCCTTTCACATGAAAACACATTTGTAACATTTATATCCACAATACCTGTGATTATCCTTCCACGCATTGTCCCTGGTGTGTTTTCCTGACCGCCAACTCACCGGAATTTACAACACAGCAGGCAATAATTTTCTCGGCTCTGGTTTCTGTCAAGATAAGGACTAAACAAGATCATTAATTGTGTGTGTCTGCGACACACTGAAAAACTGCCATTGAGTGTTGCTTCAAAACTATTATTCAAATACCTGGAAATCTTTTCTTTTTGGCCTCATATGAGTTGTGATACACGTACTATTGTGCTTAAAATTTGGGATTTTTGAGTCTACAACAGAATATAATGATTGATCCTACTGTGAAGAGTTGAGAGCGAGTGTAGCCTTGAACCCCGCCAGTGGAGAGTTCAGAAAACCAAAGTCTCCAGTATATCTGCAGAATACATGAAAAGATAAACAGTCGTGTTGTGGATTACTTTGCAGTAAAGAATGCCACTGGAAGGGGTTTGGGATTTTAAAATTAGCATCTTAAAAAGGAGAGGGAGAATTCAGTGAGTACACTTCATGTGGATAAGCAGATGGCTGGGGGAATTACTATGGTCCGAACTAGAACCTGAAGATAAAAAAGAAACAAAGGAATTTGGGCACAGATATTGTGTTTGTGAAAATATCTGATAAAACAGATGGTTTTGTGTAAACATACTAAATGGATTTAGCCTTTGTTGCAGGTTTTGAATAGTAGTCGGTCGACTAAGACCCGGGAGCAACCGTGGTCTTGTTAATTTTTCTGTGGAAAAATAGTTGTAGGTGATGCAACAATAGTGCAAGTTGAGAATGGGAATGAAGAGGTGATGATTCATGAGCACGGCAGTCATTGAAACTTAAGTTGTGGAATGTGATAACAAGGCCAAGAGTGATGCTAAGGGAGAGAAGAAGAAGGGCCAAAAACTGAGCTGTAGTGGAATTTCCCAGATAGACTAAACAGTGTAGTATGATAATTAGGAAAATTATTCGATTCCATGGACACTATTGGATGGTGGTCAGATCTCTGGGGGAAGTTGACTGTAGTCAGAATGACAAGCAGCTCAGCACATCTTGGACGGCACCGTGCGAATATTTCAGTGATTCTGTGTATCTTTCTGTTTCCCTTATAGGCTACTTTTGTTACTAGGATGAAGTAAAGAAAAAAATTTAAACTATTAAACTGTAAAACTGCTGTCTTTAGTGCTAATGACATACAGCAGATATTCATAACCTCATGTTCACACTGCAGGAATACCTTGCTGGTGAAACAAAGGTCAACACAATTATCTGTGAAGAAGATCTTGCTTTTTTATTTTTTTATTTTCTTTTCTCAAATCCCAATATTTACAAATATTTACCTCACGTTCACTTACACTTCTTGATCAGCTGAAAGACTTTGCTTAATACTGTATACTGCCCCTTACCTGTAGGTGGCTCCATGCAATTCAATTAATGGCTGAGCAACGCTTCAACAATAAAGAACGACAGTGGCAAGCTACAAAAATAATTAAAGCTGCAACTAACAATTTTTATTTTTGATAGAGCAATGATTCCTCTTAGTACGTAAGATGTACACGGCTAGTGGAAAATGCCAATCTAAACTTCCCAGAGGCCAACATTACATATTCAGATTACTTGTTTTGTCTGACCAATGCTCCAAATTATACAATTTACAATTATAGAAAACAGAGGATTTGAGAAGCTTGAACCAGAAAAGTATGAACTGATTACCGTTTTTTTTCCCCCTTTTTGTGTCCCTCTTGATCCACACCATCCATAGCATCAACAGGCTAATCATTACAAGAGTAGGAGTTGTGTCCTCACCACTTTTGACGAACATCTTCTCTCCAGTGGAATGCAGACATGTTATTGTATATATCACTGGCAGCGTTGCTGGACAAATAAGCCTACATTGATCCGTCTGCATGTGTTGTCTCACATCTGTGTGTGTTTGTGTGCGTGATACCCTTCACTTTTGTAATGGTTATCCCCGATAGAGAGTGGAGCATGCTGGGATGTGAGGAAGTGGGGCCCTCGTGTGAAGGTGTGTGTACTGTACTGTATGCTTCTTTGTCTTCTTCATCCACTTTTTTGTTTGGACAAGACTTGTACTGTAGTCGTTCCCACTTTGGCTCACATGGGTCATTGTGAATTTGTGTTTCATTACAAGGCAAAGCCAGGCCGGTCTGGTCCACCATGTTGGTTTAGGGGAGGTTCAATGTTTATAAGGTAATTAGAGTGCTTATGGTTCACCCCGGGTAACTGAGGTCAGACTAATCTATGTCTAGATTTCAGGGGGCCCCCGTAAAATGATACGGATCATTGGAAAAATGCAATGGCCTTTAGGTGAGAAAAGGCACAGGTGGCAAAACAATCAGATTGTCTGTGATGTTCCTGCTCATTCTGAACAAGTGCGTCTGAAGTCAGATGTGTGTGTGTGGGGGGGGGGGGGGGGGTGGGGGGGAGTTGTGTGTGTGTGTGTGTGTGGGAGGGGGGAGGGTGTTGTGTGTTCAAACTCATGCTCATTGATATTCTAGTATTGATATTCCTCTTGTTCTCACACTCATGAATATGAATGAAATCCACATGTGTTTTGAATCTGTTTGCCGATTTGCATGAAGTACATGAGGAAATAACAAGCTTGCACAATAATGTATTCTTGAGCTGCCGTTCTGAAAGACGGTGAGGGCCCTTGTGCGTCATCTTTTGTGTGCCGAGTCATATAAAGAGCCTCATCTCCAATTACCCATTCTTTATCTCTTGGATGGTTCTTCTTGAAATGATGAGCCGCTGAAGGAACAATCCTATCACGCTCCTTGACTGTCCCCTAGTGAGTCACCGTGGGGACTGAATTAGATCTCAGCCGTTTCTGCTGCTCAGACACAGCGAAAAGGAGCCGACGTGGACTGTTAAATAGCTTTCCAAGAATCAATGCCAGGTATTGACTGAGACGGTTGTTTAAATAAAGACAAAGCTGTTTGGAAATAATTAGATCCTTTTCGATTTTAGCATTAGTGGGCGCTCTCGTAGAGACCTTAGTTCTCCCATACTCTTTATGCGCACTGCATTTATATCTAGAGTCACTTATTAAGAGTTAACTTGGCCCACGCATTGGGAAATCACAATTTTACCCCAAGCGAATTAAACATTTTCAACGCTGACAAGGTGTGTTTGGACTGGTAGCAATAATTGCAGCCTTAGCCATTGCCACAACATGTCATTTAACAAAAATATCTCTATAGTAAGCGATAGTATGATTGCAGTGCATTAGTTTGAAAGTCTTTCTAACTGGACACATAATTACAAAAAGCTATACATCTGGTATGTGATTTTCATGAATCAACAGTTGAGACCCTCCATATCAAAGATTTAACAGAGATTTCGACCTCCCCCCCAACTATAAATCATGTAGCTGTTTTGAGGTTAATTTATTGCTTTAGTGCATTGCGTTGAATTGCGGCTTAGTATCCATCACCCAGAGTCTTTACCAGGCATGTTGTTTTAACTCGTAGACGGGTCACATCATTACCATCTCAGTTCTGGATGTCTGCTCCTGCAGGTCTGCTTGTTTTCATGTCCTCATGTCAAAATACAAAAGGTTATCAAAGGGACAACATAAGAAGTCAACCATTTTAAATTCATTCAATTAGTATAAATGGAAAATGCCGGATAATACTGTAATTGTGTTTTTAAAAGAGTTTTCATCTGCAAAGTAACCAAATATCACTTTTACTTTATTGTTTAATAATTTAATAAGGTAGACTATATTTTTCTGAATCCTAATTTAATAAAGATATGATTCAGGGAAAATTTACTTCCAACAGCGATATTCATATCCAGTTTCCATGGGATATTTCATGATCTCCTGGAGACGGACGTAGATGTTTGTTTTCTCACGATTGTTCGACGAACCCTGGTTATTTTGCTAAGCTGATTCTTTGCTAAAAGTGCCTTCTGTCCTCATGGGGATGTTATTGTGATGTGAAATACAAGGTCACACAGGAAAACCTCCTGAGATCAGCTGTCACATGTGTGTGCATGGTACACAAATTGCAAGACACAGACATGGAAACTAATTGTAACAGCTCAGTATGCACAGGTACATTTTACAGTACAGTTGCCTTGAATAAAAACACTCACTACTCAAAACACACTACTTCCACTCATTTATGAAGCAATGTAAGTTGTTCCAGTAACTTTAGCAAACTGCCCTACAGTACATAGGTAGTATTCATACTAAAGAGCTAAACACGTCTACATTAATCACACCGGCAGAAGCTGCAGCATTAAGCGGCAGCATGACTTGAAACAAGGTGGTTGCAGGTTAATATTCTTAGTGGGAGCCTTGAGTGCAGTGAAGGAGGTTCTTATGGCCCCTCTTTAGGTAGTAAATATTCCATTGTGCCAGTGAAGAAGTACCTGGCTGCTCTGTGAATCCTGTACCCATGAAAATGATGGTAAAAGCAGTTGAGTGTAGTCGGTAGACCCATTAGACTCGATTGGGGCAGAATTTGTGATTTATTTTGTTTTACTATGATTAAATGTATGTGATGATGTTCTTGCAAAAAGCGTGACCTCTTTCTTAGAGGGTTCATTTGATTCCTAAATAGCAAATGGAAAATCTAACCATAATAAGATGAGAAATTGAAAGTAAGAGTTCCTTGGTTTAAAAATGTATTAATGTAGTAGGCCAAGTTCCAAGTCTCTCTTTAATGGACCATTTAAGAGTGAGAGGTCTCTAAAATAAATCTGAAATATGTCAGCTTCGCAGTCTTCAGATAACTTGTTCTGCTTTTCTTCCCTCAAATTATTTCCCCATGTATCATGTGCATGCACTGACTTTATTACACCTTAGGTTTTGTGTGTAAGGATTTCAGATAGTTAAGCCACAGTAGCAGCGTGGCTTTAGCCTTGGCTATGTATTGGATGGATTGTATGACATCACCTTGGTTTATGATTAAATACCTGCAAAGTTAATGATATTCACACCAGCCTCTTGATGCATTTAGCTTAAAGGCCTACTTCACCGTTTGGAATATGAAGGCGTATTGAACTCGGAGAGCCTATTTAGTATAAATGTGCAAAAAAAATTGAAATCGGAAAATCTTAGCCTGAGAAAAGGCAGAAAGAGTGTTTTATGGTCTCACTGTCTAACCCTACAGTTTCCTTCTTGTGACATCACAGTAAGGGTTAGGATTATCAGGACAGCTGGGCCAAGGGAAGACTGAGGGAAGACAGAGGGAAGAAAAACCTCATTCATTATATTATAATAGTTATTTTATAACGATAAAACACTGGTTCCATATGGGTGAAGTATTCCTTTAATTCACTGAATATGGTGAACATGGTAAATAGTAGCCTAAAGCTGCTAAACATCAGAATGTCAACATTGTCATTGAGGAGTAAGCATGGTAATTTCATAGGATGAGCATTCAAATGCAATTAATGTAATGTATTAATTAGTTCATTTGCCAAGACATGAATCATTCAACCAGGTTTCCCACAATAAAACAAGACTAAGAGTCTACAGCTACGCTAGCATAGCTTTGTTAGCCTAAAATGGAGAGGCCCATAGGAGTGGGGCTATCATCCTAAACTGTTCCTGGATGAAAGCTGTAAAGCGTTACAGAGTGATATTTTTTCATTGCCGCATTTAAAGTGAGTAGGACTTCACTATATTGTCATGACTTAACGGTGTAATTGGATGTTTTTTTTATCACGTCCTTATTGAAAGAAACACCTGGTAGCACTTTTTCCTTTGATCCAAGATTCTGAGCAGATCCCTTATTGTTATGATTTGACTTGTGCTGATCAAATATTGTTACATTATGTTATCATGGAGACAAACGCTAATAAAAGTTATCACAGATGTGGGAAGAGATGATGCATCGGGCCAAGATGTTAAAAGGAAAACTCATTAGGTTGTCACTTCATGTTGTCTCAGCAAGTTGCTTTACTGTCCCATCTGCAAACACACATGTAAACTATTTGGATATAGTTAGAGACTGTTTGTCACCGCCTTTTGTGAAATCACATCAAATCTGAGTGTAGATTTGGGGATTACAATGGAAAATTTGAGGATTGGAAAGGACAGAAATTGATGTGACAGACACACAAACAACGCATAAAGAGGGAGGTTCAGAATTTGGTCAATAACGAGGAATTAGAAAGGGAAATTTCTACAGAGAAATAAGAAACGCTGTGCAGTCAAGCCAATGGGGGATTTTAACTTCAATTCAGAGGAGTGTCATAAGACCTGAACGAACAGGCAGCTGCAGACCAGACACAGCAATGAGACCTGTAGGCAGCTGTGTGTGTGCGTGTGTGTGTCTGTGTGGTTGTGTGTGAGAGAAACATCTTCATGTTTCCCACATTAACAAACAATCGTAAAAGCAGACCAAAATACTGGATCACAACAAATCCTGCATATCTTAATTAATGTTACATGTCAAACATTATATGGAAACATGGGACCTATTACAAGTGTTTTTATTACTTTTTCGTTTTATATTTTACAGAAAGAAATGTTGCAAGGGCTTCAAGTTTGTGCTGGGTCAATGCATTCCTGAAGGTAGGGAACAATGTTTGGATGTAACTCTTGTCTGTTTTTCTTGTGGATGTTTTTGGGAATTCCCTCCCATCATTTCCCATAAGGTCTTTAACACATTTTACTTGACTATTCTCCTGTTTTGCCATTACTGAGTGTTTAATAACCCATAACAGACATGCAAGAATGTTTTGAATTGAAAAATATCTGTATATTGCCTCTTGTGTTTTCCTGTATTCCCACTTATGAAATGCATCATTTCTTTTTGCAGACTATGATGTGTGTGCTGGTGCCCCCTGTGAGCAACAGTGCACTGACCACTTTGGTCGAGTCGTGTGCACCTGTTACCCTGGCTACCGCTACGACCGCGAGCGCCACAGAAACCGAGAGAAGACCTATTGTCTGGGTGAGACCTTGGACAACAGCACATCTAGATAATTCCTCCTTAAAAACAAGGATATTATTTTTCATTCTCACATTTGTAACAGTTAAGAGTTTGAGCACATTAGAGGACATCACAAAAAAAAAACTTTGGGGGAAAATAGTCAATCCTATGGGAGTACTGCGGAACAGAAAGTCAACCATCTTCACACCATCTCTAAGATTGCTTGGTCAAGTGAAAACTTAGCCTGCCAAAAAGCCTTTAAAGGTTTAACTCCAGTCAGACAGAATAAACGTCATCAGAATGTTAAGTGGATTGCTTGATATCTTTAGCTTGTTTTGAAATATTAATTGAGTATCAATAATTTAATTTGGCTTTTAATCCATGCCAATAATTCATTAATTTGACTGGCTTTTTAACATTATCGTCCTTTTTATCAGTCATTTCTTTCATATGAATTGAAATACCCCCTTTATACAGTGCATACAGGTTAAATGAATAAATATATATGTACAGTATCTCACAAAAGTGAGTACACCCCTCATATTTCTTCAAATATTTCATGATATCTTTCCATGGGACAACACTGAAGAAATGACACTTTGATACAATGTAAAGTAGTCAGTGTACAGCTTGTATAACAGTGTAATTTTACTGTCGCCTCAAAATAACTCGACACACAGCCATTAATGTCTAAACTGAAGGCAACAAAAGTGAGTACACCCCTAAGAAAAAATGTCCAAATTGGGCCCAAAGTGTCAATATTTTGTGTGGCCACCATTATTTTCCAGCACTACCTTAACCCTCTTGGGCATGGAGTTCACCAGAGCTTCACAGGTTCCCACTGGAATCCTCTTCCACTCATTCATGACAACATCACGGAGCTGGTCGATATTAGAGACCTTGCGCTCCTCCATCTCCCGTTTTAAGAAGCCCCAAAGATGCTCAATAGGGTTTAGGTCTGGGGACATGCTTGGCCAGTCCATCACCTTTACCCTCAGCTTCTTTAGCAACCCACTGGTCGTCTTGGAGGTGTGTTTGGGGTCGTTATCATGTTGCAATACTGCCCTGTAGCCCAGTTTACGAAGGTTGAATGCACGTTTTCAGCGTCATACCAAGAGGTTGGCTTTGGAAAATTGACGTATGAGTGCTGCCAGCATTGCTGCAGGGCTTGAAGGGGTGGGGGGTCAACCTGTCAGTGCTCAGACCATACGCCGCACTCTGCATAATACTGGTCTGCATGGCTGTCGTCCGAGAAGGAAGCCTATTCTAAAGATGATGCAAAATAAAGCCCACAAATAGTTTGCTGAAGACAAGCAGACTACGGACATGGATCACTGCAACCATGTCCTGTGGTCTGATGAGACCAAGATAAACTTATTTGGTTCAGATGGTGTTAAGAGTGTGTGGTAGCAACCAGGTGAGGAGTACAAAGACAAGTGTGTATTGCCTATAGTCAAGCATGGTGGTTGGAGTGTCGTGGTCTGGGGCTGCATGAGTGCTGCCAGCACTGGGGATCTACAGTTCATTGAATACCAACATGTACTGTGCCATACTGAAGCAGAACATGATCCCCTCCCTTCGTAAACTGGGCCGCAGGGCAGTATTGCAACATGATAACGACCCCAAACACACCTCCTAACGACCAGTGGCTTGCTAAAGAAGCTGAGGGTAAAGGTTATGGACTGGCCAAGCATGTCCCCAGACCTAAACCCTATTGAGCATCTTTGGGGCTTCTTAAAACAGGAGATGGAGGAGCGCAAGGTCTCCAGTATCCACCAGCTCCGTGATGTTGTCATGAATGAGGGGAAGAGGATTCCAGTGGCAACCTGTGAAGCTCTGGTGAACTCCATGCCCATGAGGGTTAAGATAGTGCTGGAAAATAATGGTGGCCACACAAAATATTGACACTTTGGGCCCAATTTGGACATTTTAACTCAGGGGTGTACTCACTTTTGTAACCGGCAGTTTAGACATTAATGGCTCTGTGTCGAGTTATTTTGAGGGGACAGTAAATTTACACTGTTATATAAGCTGTACACACGCTACTTTACATTGTATCAAAGTGTCATTTATTCAGTGTTGTCCCATGAAAAGATATAATGAAATATTTGAAGAAATGTGAGGGGTGTACTCACTTTTGTGAGATACTGTATATATAAATAATATGTATTATATATGTATATAACTTGCATTAAGAATTACAGACAAACATGTGTAATGCTGCAGTTTATTTACATACAGTCTACCATTTACAATTTATCAAGACGGTGGTAACGGTTACCTATAGGTCCTGTAAGTTACTTACATTGTCTTTATATTCGTTGCTTGCTGTCTTGTCTCTCTCTCTTTCTGCCGGTCACTGGCACATATAGACATCGACGAATGTGCCGACAAAAACATGTCTGCCTGCTCTCAGCTCTGCTTTAACTCTGTGGGGAGCTACAGGTGCGAGTGCGAGAAAGGCTATTTCCTGGAAGAAGATGGGAAAACATGCACCAAGGGGGAGAGAGGTGAGAATTGTAATTTTTACTCAGACATTTTCACTTTATTCAAGGGCACATCTGACTGTGATGTGAGTGCTAACCACAATACACACTGTTATTTTGTGTGTGTGTGTGTGTGTGTGAGTGTGAGAGAGAGAGAGAGAGAGAGAGAGAGAGAGAGAGAGAGAGAGAGAGAGAGAGAGAGAGAGAGAGAATGAAAATAGAGATGGGGGGTACTGCAAATAGAGACACCTGGTAGTCATTACACATCCTCCAGCTCCTTGTGCATGTCAGAACAGTTCTGTCTCTCTAACACACCGCTGCCCCCGTGACTCCCTGGTCTTTTCTGATTTGCTGGATGCATTTGAGAAAAACATCACAAACGGTCGGGTCAATAATAAAGTCACTTCTTTAATGCCCCAGATTCAGTTGCCGGTGAAGCGGTCAGGAGGTGCAGATTTGCTACTTCCTCCCATGAGTTTATCTTCCATTGCTAACCATAACATTTCAGGAGAAGCCGGAGAGCGAGAACACTGTGGCACATACAGTACCATAGACATGCCTCCTGCTTTATGTCCTGCTGCTTTCTAACATAGTGTGGAAAATAGTGTCCAGACACTTTCATTCATCCATAAGATATATGCATTCATAGAGTAGGGCCCGTTATACTGCAGGCCAGAGACAAAACCAGTGAGCTTGTCGTTGTTGTTTTTTCTCTTTACGGGATTGTGCAAATTTATGGCTCAAACTTAAATGGTTTATTATGGTTTCGGAATAAAGAGTTCAGAGCTGTGAGAGAAAAAAAAATTCCTTGCTGCAATAGAGCTAGTAGTGAGACATTAGTCCTGCAGCACTAGTCTAGACTAGGCTCAGACACATTTACTAGACCACCTGCTTGTCTTAGTTAAATGTAAGTTTTAAGGGACCCAAAATGCGCAGGTCCTGCAAATGACAGTGAAAACCGCTCACACAGGTTGCAAGGACTCATTACACTGTCACCAGATGAGTGAAATCGGCCATTACAGTTGTGTAATTTTCTTTTAAAAAAGTGATTTTATGCAGAAATAGTTATTTTGACATTACAGTAATCACACTTTAGTTTCATTCAAAAGGATGGCTTTAACACAATTCGTGGATAAACAATTTGACATCACACAAATTATGCTAAATCTGTCTTTTATTTTTTATTTTTAATAAAACAACTTTTTTCCACACCTCTCAGCAGTGCATCTGTTTGAGAAGTCTGATAATGTGATGAACGCTGGAACTTGCTCAGCCACATGTGAAGATCTCCTTCAGATCAAGATGTCTGTCCTGCAGCTTAAACAAAAGGTAAGGGGGTGGAAAAAACGTCCAAAACATTCCAGTTTGCAAATTTAGAATTCATCTATACAATAAACCTTAAACTATTAAAAAAAAAACATAAATCTTGCATCCTGCATATTTTTCTGGTATTCTGTGACGAACAGTCCCCAGTTAGCATTAAATTCACCTTCTTTATTCAGCTGGATGTAAACATTTCCGTCTGTTTCTTTATCGCCACCTAAAAATCTCGCTTTTATCTCCAAGGAGTATTTCAGAAACAACAGCAAGCAGATTTTAAAAACTCTTTTGAGACTTGTCGCTGCCCCTTTACTTCCTAATGGAATAAATGGCTGAAAAAACTTCCTGAACTGGTGGATTTCTTCGTCCGTAAGTGGGAAGTGTTGGGGCAATTTGTGTGAAACTCAACAGTGGGGTTACGTTTCCCCTCTGTGTAATCGCATGCGTCTGAACCTATCTGAGCGCGAGTCTGTCAACAGTTGCACTCAACACCTTGGACTGTAATGGATTATATATTGCTTCCAGCTGTGTGGTCTGAGAGCTCCTGCTGCTAAACTGTATTTATTTTTGTTCTAAATGTCAGTGTATTAAGAAAAGAAAATGAAAATATTGTATATGCCCTCTCTGTATTATTACAGTATAGAACATTTTTATATATTTAAATGTTTCATATCATGGGAAAGGTTAGAGTTTGAATTTAGGATCAAACACCTGCGCCCAAGGTCACAGGCTAGCTGATCAGCAGGTGAACCATGACCTCGCTCAGTGTGTGTGTGTGTGTGTCTGTGTGTGTGTGTGCATTTATGTTTGTGTGTGTGTCAGTGAATTCCAAATGTGTTGGGCCCTTGCAGCAAAGCCAAGTTTTTCACGTGTTTCCCTGTGGGATTACCAGATCAACATGATGTTATACAGAGATCAAAGGTAACTTTTTGCCAAAGATGCCACTGAGCATACAGAGCAGAAACTCTCGCTGGTCTTGTTGAATAATGCAGAGGGGTTGCCTGGCCCTCCGTCTGTCGGGGTTACAGCTTGTAGTGCGGTGCATATCAAAGATCAGCTTTCATCTGTGGCCGGGTATATCATATTAACATAATCTTACTTGAAGTTGACCCGTCAGTGTGTAATGTTCCTGCCCTGTTTGACATCAGAAACATTGCAGGATTTGAATGTTCTGGATGTAACTCCAATTTATGCAGTTTTTGATATTTGACATTTGAAATTTCTACCAAATGGAGGAAAAAAAGACTTTAACCAAGTATTTTTTGTTTGATATGTTCTTTTTTTTAATAAATCATCCGTTCAATTATTTGTAATTGTCTTCTCGTTCACCTATTTTCTGCATCCTTATTCAAGATGGCCCTGCTGTCCAACAGCGCTGACGTCCCTGAGCAGATGACCAGTGAGAAAATTCTGACATCACCCGTGTTTTTACCGGGGCCTCCAGGTCTCCCCGGCCCTCCAGGTAAAAACACACAAAGCTAAAAAAGTTAATCAGTGTCAGATTATGCATAAGGAAACTGTCCTGCATTCAGCTGAGATGGTATGAAGCACTTTACACAAAGTACAGCTGAGGCAGATGGGGATTTCATTAATTTATTAGCAGCTATCACAAGGGAAAAATGTATAGTATCTGTACCAGATGATTTATAATTATTATTAGCTGTCTTTGTTTAATTACGGTAACATCAAAGAAATGCAAACCTTGTGTGAAAAAGTGAGGGGATAACCAAAATAAGTGGGATTCATGAATTGGAAACTGTCATTATTAATATTCTCTATCTGTTGAAAACCTGTTGCTGACAAAAGAGGAATAGTCAAGGGATTATAATTCCATGGAATTAATTGTTGATCAAATATTTCATTATAAACAGCAGACCGATCATCTGACCAACATGTCATCTTTAGCGCCACATCATTTTCATTTTCCTTTATTTAACCTCGAAAGTTCAATTGAGGGGTTACCCTCCTTTAACATGGCTAAAATGTATGTTTGTTTTTCAGCTGTCTGCATACTAATATGAGTCTGGATTGTTTTAGGAGATCCAGGACCAGAGGGCCGTCCAGGACTCACAGGACTGTTGGGGGTCCCTGGGCCTCCTGGTCCCAGAGGCTTGATGGGACCAATCGGACCCACACCAGACCTGTCCCACATCAAACGGGGCCCCCGAGGAGCCGTGGTCAGTACTTTCTTTTTCCATGCTTTTAATGAAATCTAGCCACTTATCATTCATTTCATATAAAGTCTGCACCATCACTCAGCATCGTATGCACAATTTAATGAGTCACATTCCTCATATTTAACAGTGTACACTTCTGAATCAGAAAGTATGAATGTGTGTTTTCTGACTTCAACTGTTCTGAGTATTTCTTGGATACAGTAAACTAGTCACTCACGTCCATTTATTTTCTGTTGTTTCGGTTCAACACTTTCTTCCGCAATTACTTAATTAATTTGGATGAAAGCACTGAATACAGTAAAACTTCAAAGCTCTATTTACTTGTTTCTTCTTTCTTTTCTTTTACAGATTTTATAGGATTCCTTGTCTAACTCACAAAAATTATTTCAGATAATTTAGTAACACCGGTCTTCAGAGAGGGTCCAGGAGAGCTGTGCCTGATTTATCTTTAAGAACGGAGCCTGTATCAGGGAGCAACAGGAGCAACCATAGACTGTATATAGGTATACTGTAAAGGGAGCAACACATAAACTATCCCATCATGAACTGTATTAAATAAAGCCACACATTTGAAAGGTGGAAAGGGATGACACATGTCAACGACAATAACAACAGACCGCAGGCCCAATCCTTTTCCAGCTCTGTTTTCGTTGGCACGCTGTGTCTTTGTACAGTGCTCAGTCTTGACAGCAAGTGCGAACCCTCCATGTTAAAGTGTGGGATCTGCACCAAGAATGTGCAGGATGTGGACATTAAGATATATTTCTAGTATTCAAAGTGTGAGTATTTATGCAATCGTGTTATGAATAAATCATACCATCAACACCTGCAATAATTTGGACGTGTCTTTTAATTCCCAACTCTTTATATTCATGATGCGTTAATGCATTAAATCAGTACACATGCCGGTGGGGGAGTTGTCCCTCTCTCCTCACAAAAGCCCGATTAGACTCTGGGCACAGTTATGAGGTCTGGCCACCAGGTCACACATGTGTTTCAACTGCAAGTCAGCGTTTCACAGATGATGAATGTGGTTTTAGCGTGTGACTCACGGGTGTGGTACAGATTTGAATATTGGCCCTACTCCATGTACAATGTCTTCACACTTCACTAATGATGATTTTCTAGGAAAAGAGTTCAAAGCAGTCCCTATAGCGCCGAGCTGATGTCACTCGCTAAATGGCCCGGAGGCAGGAATAAAAGTTAATCTTCCATAATCGTTGTAGGTGGAGCTGGAAAAATATGTCGGTTTTTCATTTTAAAAGTCTTAAACATTAACATATTTCTTTGGTGCAAAGCAGGAAAGAACCATCAGATATGTGGTCACATTAAAGCAAAAGCTATGAGTGTATATAGTATCTGGTCCACCTGAATTGAAAGGAAACTGACAAATATGCAAACATGATTGATTGAAACAGAAATTAAATTGTTGTTTTTTGTTGTTGTTTTTTAAACAGGGGCCTGAAGGAGCACCAGGAAAAGATGGCCTGAAGGTGAGGTCAGAATGATGCAATGTTAATGTATATCTGTGTGCTTATTTTAATAATAGAACGTGTGTATAAGAGGCAGCTATTCTAGACAAGAGAGCAGGCGTCCAGCGTGTCACCCCTCAGGCTGATGAGTCTTTAGACTTGGCAGCAGAATTTGTCTTGGCTCAATGAACAAAAGACAGATACAAAGGAGAAGTTGGTGCGGTAGGTTTCAAAGTACCAACCAACTAGCTACATTCGGCTCATCTGCCAACACTGTGTCTGTCATTAGATATTTCTCAATAGCTAAAAGGTTTCTCAACCTAGCCAGATTTATTTAAGGTGAAAACCACAAGGTCGGTGCCAGTATCCTCGCAAATCCTACACTGGAGTTTTCCTAGGAGATGATAGCGTCACTGCAAGTTGCTTCAGGTTCAGAGAAGTGTGCCAAGCAGCATTTTTCAATTCTCTTTTTGGGAATTATTAGAGAGACCAAAGGAGCATTATATGGTGGGGTAGATTAGCTTATCAAAATGAACACAATCAGATCATTATTATTTAGTGTCTGAGAAGCCTTGTATAGGTTCAATTAACTGCACATACAGTAGTACAGGAGCACCCTGGGCCAAATAGACTCTGGATGCCTCTAGGCTAGAGCAGTTGTCTGGAATAGTACATGGAGTTGTGTCTTTGCATTGGCTGACAGGAGGTAGAAAGCATCTTTCAAAAGGCTAACTGGAATGTTTTTGTCTGGCTTTGCATCCCTGGGACACTGAAGTAAAGTGTTCAGAAAGACACTCCAGACAATGTTTAAGCCTTGGATTAAGGAGGTACAATGCAGAGTCTGCCGTGGTTACAGGGACATTTTCTTTCATCTTGTGATATTCCTAAAAAGGAAATTGAAGAGCAGCTGAGGTCAGAAGAATACTAACGATGGATGTTTGCAGATGGCCTTGGTCCACTATCATTCAGATAGGTTTAGCTGTTATATTCATTAATGAAGATAAAGCAATTATGAACGTATTAATGGTAGCACAAAGATGAGCTAGAACGAGAAAGTCCTTCATGTCAATCTTTGATTTGACGATGGATTTGTCGTCGCAGTGAGAGAGCGGTAAGATTGAAGCTCTGTGTTCCAGCATGATGTCAAAATCAACTGGAGGTAGTGTGTTGTGCAACTAGTTTATGGCAGACTTGGAGAAATGATCAGAATTAAAAGTGACTGTAGACAGGAGTCTGGTTTTTAATGGTATGAAAAATCAAATGAATATCAGGAAAATACCCCTATTAGGAGATGAGACGTGTCTGTTGTATAAAAGCATTACTGGTTTGGTTGTGTGTTTTCAATATTGAGATTTTGGTCAAGAATGATTCAGGAATGACCGGTCATCCATGTCACACTGACCAAGAAAAGTAGGAGGTATGAATAGCTGAATAGATGCTCATCTTGTTCTAGCCCTAGCAATGTTTGCATAGCCTGCGGACCACGTATGGATCGACTTAGGTGCATCTTCATTATTGACCCAGTACCTTGGTGTTCTTTCGGTACAGCCGGGGTGTTTGTGTGGATAGGTTGGAGGGAGATGTTAATCTGTGTCTCTGAGTAACAAATCCAAACCATCTGCCAAAATACACACAGCCTCGGTGTGACCCTGAGCCGCGCTAACAACCGCAGTGGTCAGGTCAACATGATTGCGTGTGTGTGTGTGTGCTACCGTAGGTCAACAGGCCCCGATGTTTTTTTTTTTATACCTTTTTTTATACCTCAAAGTCAGGCTACGTGTACAGTATGTTTAAATATATATGAACAGCTTACTTTGTAGGTTTCACTGGTATATGTCACAGTTGCAGCAATAGTACATACAATACATCACAATTTATTTTCTTTGATAAAAGTTAGATGAAAAGGTCACCACTCTCACATCTCTGCATTAACTTAGAGCAAGCAGTCAAATAGCATAGCTTAAAATAAAGACAGGATGCAAAGATAAACAGCTAGCCTGGCACTGTCAAAAGTTCAATATGCCAACCAGCAATATATAGTTCACTTATTAACACGTATTGCGTTTCCTTGATAAAACCGAATCAAAATGACACATTGTGGTTTTACGTCGTATAACTATTTCTCTCTGTGTGCAGTGACTTGTAACAAGTAATAGCCATAGCACTGCAATCTCTGTTAAACCATCATTTGTGTTATTACACATTTTGAGGTTGGTGCGTGGATAAACGAGACACGGGACACATTAGTGAGTTTTAGAGATGAAGGATAGGCGTGTTTTTCAACTTTAGATAAAGTCAGACTAGCTGTTTCCGCCTCGCTTTCAGTCTTAATGCTAAACTAAATTCGGCTTCAGCTCCAGTGCCATACCTAACGCACACACAGATTAAAGTGGTATCCTCTCATTTCACTCTGGACTAAAAAAGCTAATAAGCGCATTTCCCAAAGTGTCAAACTGTTCCTTTAACAGGCTAAAACAACATCTAATCTGTTCTTCCCTAAAACATGTTTCTTTAAAATGATATGCCAGCTTAATCCACGAGGCATTTGTGGTTTCTAACCCTTCCTGTAGCTCTTAAAAAAAATAAAAAGTCTTGCCCTGTCTAGAATAATATGAATTTTTCTTGTGCTTTTCCCCCTCACTGTAATCCATCCAAGCTAAATGTTTGTTTTGTTTCCACAGGGGGATAGAGGAGCTCCCGGGCCTGTTGGACCACCAGTAAGATTTTGATAATCTATAGCGATGCCATACTATTGTAACTTGTTGCCATTATCTAGAACAATGCATTTGATCTTAAAAACACACACACACACACACACACACACACACACACACACACACACACACACACAACTGAAAAGCAGGCCTCTGAGGGTTCTGAACATTAGATAATAAAGTTAGTAATACTGTCAAAGTCAATGTAAATAGTGTCCAGTACTGGGTAAGCATTATCGCCTAAGATAAACACTGATGATGCTAACATTAACAATCATGAGAAGAAGCACAGTAGCCAGCGGCCAGTCCCTGACAGTCCATTGATCAGCTGGATTTCTGTTGGTAAAATCTCCTGTGACGCTTCTGAGAAGAAATGTCATCTAACCCAAAACACTGCAGGAGAAAAGGGTAAACATTTTAACTTCTAGATATCATCACAAAGTTATAATGTTGTAAGTAATCAAGCCAGTTGATTACTTCCATTCATTTTTATCAATGAAAAATAAAACATTTATAAAACAATTTCTGCATTTTTTCTAAGGAGACAAAAAAAATATCAAATCCTTTTGTAATAACCTCGAAATACTTAAAAAACTACAACTAAAAAGGTTTAGTTGATTTTGGTATTGAAAAAGGCTAATGTTGAGATCATATCTGTTTAAAGGTGGTCAGGTGTTATACGAGAAATATACAGACGCAAACAGGTTGAGTAAAATAAACACATAAATGTACATTTTGGACCTTATATTTATAATAGTATGTAAGAAGACATGTTACGGAAAATTGCCAAAAAATCTCAAAATGGACCAGTGCTTGTATTAGTGAAAAAATGAAGTTCTAGTCTGCCATGTCTTGTCTTAAATGTAGAAAAAGGAGATTAACTAATGTTAAATTCATAAGATAGTAAATAAAACTTATACATATATTGTTTGTTTCGTATTTGACTACTAGGGCCCTCCAGGCTCCTTTGACTTCCTGCTCCTGCTGATGGCAGACATCCGCAACGACATCGCCGACCTGCAGAGCAAGGTGTACGGTCGGCCTATACACTCTCCAGGGGAGGACTTCCCCTCCGCCCCCGACAGCTGGAGAGACACCCAGGACAATGTGCAGGACGCGGGCTCGGGAGAGGACTACAAGGAGCCTCCACCTCGAACAGGCGGAGGCTCTAAGAGGAACAAGAAGAGGAAACCCACGCGCGAAAAAACAGACTTTGACTGGAATATTTAAAGAGGGTGGGTTTAAAAACGCTTAACGTCAGGTGTAAATATTGAAGTGGTTGTTGCTATTCTTATTTAACTGTTTTCAAACAGAATGCTCTGAATGCCTCTTCCGTCACAGATGTTTATTTTTGTACAATATACAAGATTTTTTTGTGTGATATTTTCTTTAAACAAAACATGTTGACTGTGCAATGCATGATTTATTGTGTTCTAATTTTCAGAAACATATGGTTCTTTCACAGCACATTAAACAAGTCTCTCACGAAAGCTATTTTTACTTCATCACTTTATGTTGGTATTTGGTTTCCGTTTCAGTGAGACACCCAATACCTAAATCATTCATAAACTGAGCATTGACGAATATTATTTTTTTCAATAAGCAAATTAATCGAAATTACAAAGTCTCACCAACAATTGGTGAAAAAGCACCTCAAAGAGACCAAAGTGGAATCCTCAAAATTGTGTTCAGTCTGATTAAAAAAAACTTTTTCTGCTTGAAAAGTGACTTAAACACCAGTTGTCTTCCTTTTAATCGTGTCTACACCTAAAATTGTTTCTTGAAAAAAATAGCCTATGAGGAGAAGTAACATTATGAAATTGTAACATTATTGTTGTCATTTGCAAAGTAGGTTGATGAAGCCAGAAATTCAAAGCTGGTGAACAAAGTGATGAAACTTCCCACATATTGTAAAATCTCCTTCATAACTTAACAAAGACAGTGATCTAGGGTTAGGGTTAAATTAATTTTCAGTCCAGGGGAAAAAGCACCCGGTTGTTGGATGGCCTTGATAGTTGACTGATCCACCAGAGGG
This sequence comes from Ammodytes marinus, assembly GCF_949987685.1. Lineage (NCBI taxonomy): Eukaryota > Metazoa > Chordata > Actinopteri > Uranoscopiformes > Ammodytidae > Ammodytes > Ammodytes marinus. Next base: position 8,501,630 of record NC_137222.1, read on the forward strand.
AGACCTTCTCAAAGCCATTTTCATAACTCCCAGTCACTCAACAAATTATCAAGTTCTTTGCTAAAAAAATTATAATTACACTGAATAAGAAATAACTCTGGAAAATCTTAAAACATTACATTAGGCCTCATCTATCTGTTAAAAACGGCAATATTTCAAGCATATTCCAAAATCGAGTTTAAGGACAAGAAAGATTCCGCGTCATATTGAAACTCAAAATATAAAAAATGTTATGGATAGCATTTTTAATGAACATTTACAAAAGAGGCAGTCAAGATATTTACTAAGATTAGCAAAATGGTACATAATCAACGTAAAGAAAAACGTGTTCTTTCATGGCTCATTATACAGCTCATACAAATGGATGCTTCCTCCTTTGTGCAGAAAATAACACATAAATGTGACTTAACCTACCCCTTTTTTGCATCTGTAAGCTCGATATGAATGTTTAATAAATGGTTTCCAACACAGTTTAATGTAGCTATGAGGAAACACAGGTGTTTGTTTCATTAGATGTTTTTTTAAGCATTTCAAATTCTCGTTAAATGACCTGTTTTAAATTTGTACAACTTTGTTTGATTACATTTTCACATCTGTTCACACACATCTACGTATTAGAGCCACAGAAGGGCAGACAACATTACAATGTGTTACATTATCTTTGTGAACCATTGACCGTTTAAAATATGCTCAAAAAAAGCATGTTAACTATAAAAATGCAATAGCGTCACTGCCTTTTCTTAGGGTGATTATTTTAACATCAATAGATGGTAATAGATGATAATATCACTTTGATTTCCCCACTTTTATCTAAAACACTGAAGGCGGTGAAGTCATATGAAGTCATGGCTGGAATGGACGGAACATGCTTGGCTTATGAAGTGAGCATGCGGTTTTTGGCGGCTGTCTTCCAGTTGGGTTTTGGATGTAGTTTTGCCTTTATTTGAACTCGTAAACTTTGTTCTTTCAGCCATTTTTGTTGTCTCTCGGTCATAACTCCCATTCATCTTCCTCTGTCCCTGGATTCGGATGAAGACAAGTTGCAGATCTAATCGAGGCAGCTTGACCAAAACAAGGTGATGCCAATTTCTTTATTTTCATGAAGGAAAATAAAGAAACTTTGCAATGCGTTAAACATCCCCAGCTCTCTAAGCTGCAGTGTGTAGAGATGTAAAGATAATATATATTTAAGTCTTTAGTAAATTGCAGGTACTTGTCCTTGAGTATTTGAAGTGCTGTAGGCCTACTGTACTCAGCAATTCTGAAGTACTTGTACTTTACCTAAGCATTACTATTTTGTGCTACTCTAATTTTCTTTCTTTCTAATTTACAGTTACTTTGAAGATTCCTATTTTACACATGTTGCTGTTACCTAACATAGTCCATGCAGTACTGTGAATAAGCTTTACTTTGACTAGCTTACATGTTTATGTATCAATGGTAACAATTATAACCTTTTGCTGAATTAAAGGATTCATTTTATTCAGAACCCTCCTATGTCCACTAGGTGGCAGTCATTTGTCATAAACACTTTTTTGCTGTTAGAGTACAGCCCAATGGATGATGCTCAAAACACAGTGTTTTTCGGTGGTGTACTCATAAACTTTTCAGTGTAGTTCGCATAAAACTACAGGAAGATAATCAAGACACACTCATGAAAGAAGCTTTGTGGAGGTGTTCGCTCAGCGTGCATAATATGTGTTCTCTTGTTTATTTTTGTACTGGATGGCTGAAATTAGTATTACATTTGTGTCCGTCAGAGTAATTATTGAGATAATCTGTAACTTTCTCTTCCTGGGGCGAAAACAATCAGATTCATCAGCTTGTTTAAAAAAAATGTTTACACATTTTTGATACAGCACAATCAAACAATGTCTGTGTGTTGTCAACTTAAACCAACAATTAAATCATTCTAATAATCAATCATTATAATCATCGACAACATAAACAAAAACAGATTTGTTCCCCTTTTTTGGTGCATGCCAAGGGGTCTGCCAAAACAGTCAGATGCCACCTCCATTAAGAAACCACTACATCATTGTTTAAATGTTGTGTATTTGTTTCACAATCAGCCCCACTTTTGGAGTACAGTGCATGTCATGATTTGCATTTGATTAAAGAGGGGCCGAAATTAAAGTCCTGTGCACATCCTTTTAACAAGGTTGGGTCATCAAGCCCTGGAAAAGAGTGTAAAAAAAAAAAAAAGATTGGGAACACATTTCTCCGAAATCCCTTCTGGAAATAATTAATCAACGTCATATGAGGGCAAGACTTAAAAGATTTCAAATATTTGCTGAAGTGGCCCCTTGTTCCCAATTATATCTCCCTGCTTGTCCCCCCTCATTATTTAGAAACTACCCACAAAAAGATGCAACACTGAATGGGAACCGTCACACACCCAGCCCCCCCTCCCACCCCCCTCTCCAATGAAAATGTTTAATAGCAGATGAATGAGTGAGTCATTGTGCTGCGTTAAAAAGGCCTTAATGAGGTAATTTTATTAGCAGCGGCTGCCAGGTCTGATGGAAACCAACAGAGGACACAAACACAGAGAAAATTAGTGTTACCCAATTTATTAATTAATGCATTTGTGTGGGCTGCACATTAAATGCACCAAAAACCCTCCCATCCAGTGAAGAGTATGGCCACAAAAAAACACATTGTTGCCCTCCAACGTAATTACAAGACAGTGCAAATTCACTTATAATGAGGTGAAAGGCACCCCCTTAACATACATCCACTATCCCCCCAACCACCCTCTAAAAAGGCCTTGCTCTTGTTGGAGCCTAAGTTTAAGGAAGTATTGAGAGTGAAGGAGACAATAATGAGAGATCGGCCCGGGCCTTAAGTGCTTTTAAATGCTGCAAACAGGTAGGGAGGATTGAATGGGCACTGCTTTCTGGGACTCCTGGGAGGCCTGTCTTCCCAGCACAACAACACTTGGCCCTGAGAAAAGGGCCCGGCTGAGGAGCCCGCACTGTGAATGGACCTGTGCTGCAGCGGGTCAAACTGAATGGCCACAAGTTCTTCAATTATTACAAACTATGTTGTGCCGGCCCCCGGGGGCTACACTCACACACACACACACACACACACACACACACACACACCCACACACACACACACACACACGTATACAAAACACAAGCGCATCCCGCACCTATGCCTGGGCCTCACACACACACACACACACACACACACATACAACCCACATAGGCAGCCCCCTCGCCCTTCCACCTCTCCCTCTCATTGAGTTATCTTTACTCAGGCTTTGTCTCCTCTAATTGGACCTGATGAGGGACTAATTGGTAGCTTTTTTACAACCCTCAGTACTTAAGCAATGGCAAGCCGATGGGAGGCAGCATGAGCGGAGTTAATGAGAGGCTTTGCACAAATAAAAGCTTTAAAATGGGCCTGTTTCACAGAATGGGGAGAAAAGGAAAGTTGAGAATATCTTTTGTGTCCCCCACATCTTTCACTTCTGTGCAGGTATCTGAAAAGAGGAGGGGAGTGGTGGAGGGCACACAGTGGCTGTCGAAAAAACGTTGAGCACTTGTGCGCATAAAGGGATCTGTCCCGTATTGTTTGGGGGCCCATCGTTTAGTGTGTCTGTTGATAATGAGAAAGGGGGCTGCTCTTCAAATGAATGTGGCAAAGTCCTCAGTGGACAATAAGTGCCCTCTTCTTCGTCGGGCCACACTGGACCATGTTGAAGCAATCTGAAATAAAGGTTCCAGTCCTTTTCCATTGTCGAGAGGGTGAATATGTGCGCAGAATTGAGCCAACAAATAATTGCATTCAAAGGCAGTCTATACAAGTCTCATGTGCAGTAATGATTAAATCTTTGTAGATTATTGTTTGAAATTACAGAAAAATATGGGTTTCACTGTAGCAAATGGTGCTCCTGCTAGATTCACTTCAATGTGACATTGCAGAAATGCTAAAGGAAAACAAGCTCATTATCATATGGTAAATTAAGCCTAAAAAAACACACACATTCTCTCCTGGTTGTCTTAAGGGCTGGTTAGGGAATTTGCATCATGGTAGTAAACTTAAGAGGTTGAACCGCAGGACATTTCCTTAACATGCTGTCCTCTCAGCAGGCATTTTATTCCACGTGATAATAGCTTGCTTTGTGCTTTTCAGGTATGAATAAACACAGAGATGCAACAGGCTTCGTTTAACTAAGCCACGCTGTCACGCCAGGAGGCAACAAGCCACTCTCCCTTTCCCCCTAATGTGACATGGGTAATGCAAACATCTTTAGATGGCCCAGATCCCCTAGTAAAACAGCACCCCATGCACAACACAACTGTTATTTGTTTAGTTTTTACATGATTAGGGCTAGTTTAGGATTTTTACTGATCAAGAATCAATTAATTTAATGAATCAATATTGTCTTAATCAATATTATGGCATACAATGCAAGTAGAATCTGTTTAAGAAGCTTTTTGAACTAAAAAATAGAATCAACCAGATCAATTTACACACCTGGCATTTGGTATGCATTGATCAGACGCTAAGACGCAGACCAAATAAATCAAAGAAGAATTTCAGTTCAGGCTCCAGTACAGTACACAACGGAAATCGGATCAACTCCCTGTCACTTCAATGATACATTTCCTACATCATCTCCTAATTCACTGGCCAAATATTTGTGCTGACTCATGTGTTGGCTATTCACAGTCTCAGTGACCCATTAACATCCTACAGGTTCCCATTGTCCGGCCCTAAATGGACCCATTAGCATCGCTATTGTTATACAAATCCTACATTTCCTAACAAAGAGTGTGGTTTAACTCTCTAATGAGGACTTCCTCAGACAAAGGACAGAGGCCTCTATTTTCTTTGCCGTCTCAATCCATTGCAAACCTGTTGGATTTCATGAGTGTTGTATACGAGAGTTAGCATCTGATTTAGAATATAAAATAAGTCACTGAGAATCTCTAGTGTGCTTTGCTTTCTGATTTTGCCAATGGTTTGGTGGAAGTTTCTTTGAGACTTGTGTTTTAAAGGTGAAGTAAGTGGTTTATTTATGTTAATATAAGTGTAAAATCGCTCTTTATTCATACAGTGATCACTTACATAATGTGCGCATTTCATAAGGCCGATCTCTCAGTCAGCTGCTTTGCATGTAATCAGCAAATTAACTTATTGTAGTATCCCGGAATTTTTATCCAATCAGAAGAGAGAATGCTACAAACCGACACTCGTCTCACTCATATATAGTATATACACTCCATGGTTTCACTGCCGGTGCACGCCAGAGCAACAGATGGGTGAATGTGTTTGCGCCTACAATGGCGGAGCAGGTACAAATCCTTCCCGTCTGTTTTGATGGTTTTTATCATGTTTTATCACACTTATGGATCTGAGATGATGCTAGATAACTTGCTGCTTGAAGACCGCAGTGCATTAATGTGGTGACGTAGGGATGAGTGAGGGGACTGCTAACTGCAGTAACTGACAGGAAGTTAGCTAAAAGAACCATTCCGCTTACATAGTATGTCCATGGCTTACATCACCTTTAAAATAATAATTTCCTGTGCAAGCTTTCATTATTTACCTTGTCTACTTGCTCATGCACACATGTACTTTGTTCTATAGTGAATAGTGATCATTAGAGAAATATTTTCATGCCTTTGTTGCAATTCTGTGTGAAAATATGTTTAAAAATAAACCACATTCCAAGGTGAAAGCGGACTAAGCTATGTGAGACAGAGCAAGATTGATCATGGTTGTTACTTTTATGGTTGGCACTAAATGTGTAGTATCTAAAATATAAATAAATGGGTAAAAGCCACTCTGTTTGGAAACCACATCCAACATCATTTGCTCGAATAGTCAAAATCCCTAGATTAGTGTCACGACAATAGCCTGTTTTGTTTTCGGGGCTCGTTGTGAACCCGTAATCACAGGCCCCTCACAGAAAGTGACCCCACAGGAGAAGTAGGAAAAAGTTGGATAGACTAAATAGAAAGCGAGTGGCACATAATTGTGTCATCTCCCGTCTCCCACTGAGGCTTTCAGGCTGCAGTGAAAGCTCCTGCAGCCAGCACGGCCATGTCACCTAACCTTTCAATGACCTCATGCAGGCTGACGAGCCGCTCCAGAACAACACAGGTAATACAGCAGCTGAAAAAGGACTAAAAACCTCAATGTGAATTATCTAAATGCTTGTAATGTGTTTTTGCTTGATACATTTGGGGTAACAAGACATGTGTTTTTGTGTATATTTTCCCTACGATTGCTATAGGTGCAACCTGTGCAGGATCTGCACATCTTATTACTGACTTTATTTTTTATTGTTCCACTAAAATAACATTAAAAATATAGACATTCAACTACCAAGATATTTATTTCAACTATGAACAACTTTCACAGTGGAGCTATATACCTGGTTCTTTTTTCAGGTAAAAACTGATGGCTATTTGTACGTATTTAAGGCAGAACATAAGAAAACCTTTGTAATAAGGATCTTTTGATTTTTTTTCTTTAAAGTTCTGTGACAATATTTAATGAATGATGACGTGTATTTTATTGTGGTCCATTTGTGTGTCCCACAAGACTGATGTCTGTGGCTAGACTTCACACTGTCTAGATTTGCATGTGACATAAGTGACATTCAGGGGTTGACTGGCCATCTGGCATACCGGGCATCGTCCCGGTGGGCCGGCAGGCATTTTGGGCCGGGCCGGCTCCATTTATTAAAAAAAAAAAAAAAAAAAAAAAAAAAAAAAATTAAAAATCCTTTTTTTTTTTTTTTTTTTTTTTTTTATGGACCCTCGGCTGTGTGACTTGGCCGGGCCGAGGGCCCTTCCCTCTCGGGAGTGCCATGGACATATAATTGTGCGTGCAGGCTGTCAACTTCACCTGAAAGTTAAATAAAACTTTGTCCCAGGCCATTACTCATTATGATTGGTTCTAGGCTGGGCCTGGCCCAATCACACACACAGCAGAGGGCCGCCCATTCAGAGGCTGCATTAAATTGTATTATCATGCATTCAACTTCTACTCCGTAATTATGAGCATCTGACGATGGTCAGTTACGTTCAGGGCCGTCGGACTGCGGACAGGCTTGGGGGGCCCAAGGCAGAGGGGGGCTGCACCCAAAAAAAAATATATATTTTTTTTTTTTTTTTTTTTTTTTTACTGGCTCAATATAGGCCCCTGATCTTTGAAGGCCCAGAAAAACGTTATTTAGGGAAAAAAAAGATTTCATGGGCCTTTCATTCGTCAGTACATTTATGTTATTTTTTAAATAACATTGTTCGGGGCTACGAAGATCAGGGGCCTATATTGGGCCATTAAAAAATACAAACAAAGGAAAAAAATTCCCGAAGCTGACTGGATTTTTTAAACATGTACATTTCTTCTTTCTGCTTTTTGGTCATCTGTGTCTATACATTATTCCAGCAAATAATAGCCTACTAAATAGCTTACATAGGAAACAGTTGATTTATCCTTAGTTTTCTCTTCAAAGTGCACCAGATTGATGAATTTTACTTTAACATTTGAAAAAAAATCTTCCGGGGGAGCATTCCCCCGGACCCCCCTAGAAGGTCCAGGGTCCACGACACAGTCTCCCAAATTCCTGTGAGAAACACTGTGTGTGTGCATGATTATTAAGAGTCATTAGACCAGGGGTTGTGTTCAAGTACGCGTAATGATTTGGTCATTCATCAATAGAAACATTGTGTTGTTATCTGGCTCAGAGAGTGACCAGTCACTCATACGTTTTGGACTATAGACAAACATAGCTTTTACATGTTTGTATTGTAAGACTGCCTCTCAGAGGGCCCATCAGGACTTCCTGTATAGGGGCCCAGAATTTGGAGCAACGCCCCTGCCTCCACATATCGTATAAATAATCATGGTGGGCTGCCATGGCCAAAAATGCCAGGGCTGAATTTTTGTCCCAGTCCACCCCTGGTGACATTTAATGACTATGGTTAACTTAGGTCATCATAGCCTCTTGGTAAAGATCCAATACCCAGAATCTTCATGAGTCATTATGTTTTGTGGTTCTCGTTTCTTGGGGGACAGGGTGGGATGGTGCTGGTAGTCTTGAAGCAGGCTGGTAGTTGACAAACATGTCTCCAAGGTGTCTCTGAGGTGTTGAAATTAAGTATTAATAGTATTACTATTGGGAGGATTTTAGCATTTGCATTTTACCTTGTAAATTGTATATTCTATATTGTTGCTGCTTTTTTCTATTTCACTTGTATATTGTAGGCTATATTGCATTTTTTTTATATTTCTTTCTTGGCATTCAGTCTTTGGGAAAAAGAAGAAGAATTTCATTGTGTGACTGAGAACATGTTTCTTATTGTGCATATGACAATACACACTTTGAATCTTGAATCTTGAATTTGCAATACCATTACTGTGAGCATCATAGGCTGCAGCCTATATAATAGATAGCCTACATATACAGTGCTGCTCAAAAGTATGTGAACCCCTTAAGCATTTTGGAATTCTATTTAGTTTAACCATTAATCATATATTTTTAACAATACCAGTATTTTTCATATGAAATAATAATAATAATATATGAGATCTTCAAAGCGGCTACGAGTAACATTTAAATATTTTTTAAACAGCCTCATGTTTCCTCTGATAATCATAAATTACCTTTAACAACAAACAAGACCATCAGTGCAAAGAAAGACGTTTTTAAATAGTTTTTATTACTGCTTTTGGTCTGGTCGCACACTCAGTCCGATTTTCGGTTCGCTCGTGCAGGCTCTATGGTCACATATCCATATTGGTCGCAGATTTCAGTGTGGCGCAGCAACGTGATTTGAGAAGCCTATCCCTCCAGGTGAGGGAAGGGGAGCGGAAGCCTTGTTTGAGACAGTTATTTGTCGTCATAATGACTGATAACGGGGCTGAACCATCAAAGAAAAAAATTAAAATGCAATGAAGAAAAGCTAAAAGGGAGAGTGATATAGGCTACGGGCGGGACGAGGGCGTTGCCAAGCAACGTGTATACAATTTCACGAGAGCGAAACTAGACTGCAGTGTTTACTCCTAAATGAATGAGCGGTTGGTACTAACACAAAGTTTGCTTTGCTTCACCATCATCAGATAACCATTATCTGAAATAGTCATTATTTACATCAACAACACAAACACATTACCTCATCGTGATCCATACTAACTGCCGTCTCTCATTCATTCGCTTTCTGTGAGGACACGTCTTTCAGCTCCGTGAGAGAGAGTAGTTAGGTGACACTGCTGCATCAACTCATTGCAATCAGGTATGTGTGGCAGTGACTGGCATTAGTTGATGCAGTGTCAAAACCACTCTCACGGAGCCGAAAAGAGTCCTCACACTTTCAACACACGGACATGCACTATATTGCGCCCTTCTCAGTTCACACTCGCACGCCTGGCACGCGCTAGAAAACAGCTTTGTGACAGCGGGCGTCGTAAAAATACTACTGCTTTTGTCCAAAGGGGACGCCAACGTGCCATCTTACTCGTAGTGGCTTTAAAGAAGAAATTGGGCGGTACTAGATAAAGCAGAGATCAAACAGGTCAGTTTGGAATCACGTGAACCCATACAGGTCAGACACCTAAAAGGGAAAGACAATCTCAGAGGATCTTAGGAATAGAGTTGTGATGTTGCACAGCTATACATTGATTTAAAAAAAGTTTGAGCTACATCGGTCCACCTTGAGGCAAATAATCTACAAATAGAGAGCTTTAAGAGTGACTGAACATGTGCCTAGAAGTGGACTTCCTTCAAAAATATTCACAAGCGTCACAAGAAAAGGGATTTTTCTGGTAAAGGCCAACCCAAACATTACATCTGGAGATTTGCAGACCATTTGCCACCACCATTCTTTATTTGGGAGAAGGTTCTCTTGGTGGCAGGCAGAGTTGCGTTTTAGCCCCAAAATGGCAGTTTTGGTTATGACTAAACAGTTTTATTTTGGACTAATCCGTCCACAGAATAGACTTCCAGAAGACTTCAGGTATCTCCAGGTGCTCTCTGGCAATGTTGTGACAAGCAGTTTTGTTCTTTTTTAAGAGCAGAGGCTTCTTCAGTAACCCTCCCATGAAAGCCATGTTGACTGAGTGTTCTTCTTATTGTGGAACCATGCACATCTGTCCCAGATGCTGCAAGAGAGGTCTGCAAATCACTAAATGTAATGTTTGGGTTGGCTTTTAACTGAAAAACCACTTTTCTTGTGGCGCTTGTGGATATTTTTGAAGGAAGTCCACTTTTAGGCAGATGTTCAGTCACTCTTAAAGCTCTCCATTTGTAGATGATTTGCCTCACGGTGGACCAATGGAGCTCAAACTTTTTTTTTAATTAATTTATAGCTGTCCCCAGACAAATGTGCAACATCACAACTCTATTCCTGAGATCCACTGAGATTTCCTTTAGTCTTGGCATGTCTGACCTGAATGGGTTCACTTTGGTGGGCCTAAACTGACCTGGTTTTATATCTGTTTTATCTAATGACGCCAAATTTCCTCCTTAAAGATCTCTCATTACATTGGTCCATTTCATCACTCAATTTGGCCAACCTGATTGTGTTTACCTGCTCGATTTGAGCGATGCAGCTCAGGGTTCACAAACTTTTGCACACACAAAAGTTGGCAAATAATTTGTTTTGTCTGTTTTAACAATTGATTTCTGTAAAAGAAAAATGTTGAATTGATAAACAAACATCTGTTATTTCATATAAAAATACTGGTATTGATAAAAATGAAATAGTAATGGTTAAAATAAATAAAATTCCAAAAGGCTCAACGGGTTCACATACTTTCAAGGAGCACTGTACGTATTATGTTAGCATTTTTATTAGGCCCTATAGATATTACTGGTATTATCAGCTATAAGTATTAGCATTAGCAGTAGACATATATTGGCTAGGCATATTTGCTATATAACTACTTTTAGCATTAATGCAGTAGGCCTATTGCAATTATTCTTGGTAGGTACCATTAGCATTAGATTACTATAACCGTGCTAGGCTATTTGCTTTTTAATCATTTTATAAACTGTAATCGTTGAAGTCATTTATCAGCTAGTCAATTGTGAGGAAGTTCTGCTATACTTTATTGTCTTAAATGATAGTAAATTGAATATCTGTGGGTTTTGAATCGTCAGTCAGATAAAACAAAACAAAACAAAACATCAATTGACATCACTTTGGGCTTTGAGAGATTATTATGGGCATTTCTCATATTTAATATGGCAAAAAAAGAAAAATGTAGGCTCTATAGTTAGTTGCAACCCTCAGTTCAACCCCTTTCTTTTCTTTTCACGTTTAGGCAGCTTGATTTATGTACACATCAGCTGTACCAAAAACAGAGGGAAAAAAGCGAAGGAGAAAAACGGACCAATGAGAGAGCGCCCTGTTGGCCCTACAGGCATCCCGTCATGCTCCTGCGTGGACTCAGCGCTACGTCAGCAGTGATACCGAAACATGGCGGTGTCCATATCACAGCGCCCGGCTGCCAACGCTCGTGTGTTGACATTCACTTTTCTCACAGCGTTAATATTACACCGAAGCGTCGCCGATATCGCCTCGGGTGCGTCGACGTCCGTGGAGCCTCCTCACCGCCGTTTCGAGTATAAATACAGCTTCAAAGGTCCGCACCTGTCTCAGACTGACGGCAGTATCCCCTTTTGGATCCACACTGGAAGTAAGTTTGCGTCCAGCTGTCAACATCACTGAGCTGCTTGTCTGTCACGTTCATGTCTCGAGCATAGTCTGTATAAAAAAAAGAGTCTCGAGATGACAACGAGAACAGACATGCTCGTGCATGTTGTTTTTTTGGGGGGGCTCGTAACAGACATGTTTCCGTTAAGTGACAGCGGGGCTTTGCTTCGTTCATTCAAAACTGCACCCAGGAAACAATACATTTGTGCATCATCAGCTTTGTGCATTCCCCTAGTTTTTGTATTCAAACATGTTCTGTCCCTTTTTTTTTTAAATGCCACGTTTAAAAAGGCTCTGACTGTTAGCGAGAGGGTCTGTAGGCTCACGTGCACATGCAAGTGTTGAACTTTCCTCTTTCCAAACTGGGCCTTTGGATTCTTGCATCACACAGTGAGTGAGCTGTGCAGTAGCTGACATGAGCATTCAATAAGTGGAAGACTGAGATTACACTGCACTCCCTTTTCAGCTACTTGTCAAAGTAGTAGCCTATCATTTGTTTGCTTTTTTTTCTCCCTTTGTTAAACCAGGGTTCTTGACAATCCGCATTAGAAATCAATGCATTCAGTAATCTACAAACTAGGCCTTTATTGGTATTAAAAAGTCACATATCAACGGAGGGTTGTTTGTCAATAGTTTTTTCCCTATTGTTGCAATTGAAAAACTTAAAATAATTGGTAGCATCTAATTTGAGTAGTTTGCAAATGACTCCCCCATAGAACGTCATGCAGATCAGCACATATTTGCAATATGTGCCTCTTGGTGATTTAGTTGACACATTTTTATTGGTTTTTCAGTTGTGTATGTAAGGTTCATTTTAAGTAATTGATTTTGGGGTTTATTTCTACATGTTTGGCCATTGTAAAAGGAGAACAAGTTTGTTTGTTTTGTCCAACCAGCAACCAGCAATTCAAAACACTAAATGATTCAGTCAAGTGTCGCTATGACAAAGACAAAAGCACAACAACTCCATTATTGGGTAGCTGGAACTAGGCACTGTTTTGGTATTATTGCTTGAGGAAAAGACTGAAACAAATGATCAATTATTGATTCAACTTAACCAGGATCAATACATTCCACAGCAAGGTGAGAGGGAAAAATGGCCATCACAAGTTTCTAGAATATCATTTCCTTTTTGCTTTGTGCATCGAGAACAGCACTCTCCAAAACTTAAACTTACTCAAGTCAGTTAAAATGATATGAAACAGAAAAGTAGCAGTGATAAGTACTGATATGAACAATTGTGAGAGTATCAGCATTATTGTTGAAGAAGCACGCAAATCTTTATGAAACACTGAGTAAACTAGATTGTACTTTTTAGCAAAATCATTGTCAGTTTCTGAATTAGGTCTCGCGGCTGTTAATAGATTAGAGAGTAGCAGTAGCCACATACATAGAGAACATTAAACATAACATGCCAACGAAATGCTGCTGACTTTCTCCATTCCAGATGCTATACCCAGTGCAGACCAGGTGCGCATCACACCATCGCTCAGGAGTCAGAAGGGCAGCGTGTGGACAAAAAACAGAGTCAACTTTGAACACTGGGAGGCTGAGGTGACCTTCAGAGTGTCAGGAAGAGGCAGAATGGGAGCAGACGGTTTGGTAAGGGGAAATTAAACTTCTGTCTTGTACTATACAACTTATTAATGAACTTCTGGCCGCACGCACCGGTTAGGTTAGGTTTGATAAGTCCACCTGCCCGTGCCCAGGAGTACAACACTAAACGAGCATACGCATGTATACGTATGTTGAATTAACAACTCAAGCATCTACAATAGGGCTGGGTTGTTAACCTCAATACTTTTTGAGCTGAGCCAAATGTGCCAGTAGCATCGAGCACCATGAATCAAAATTTGACACAGACATTCCATAAACTAATTTACCCAATGCTGTCATATTGCTAAAAGTAGTTCTAAGCCTAGGCCTTCTACTGCTAATGCTAATGGCCGAGTCATGCTACCAGCTATATCCTAATGCTAATAAAAATGCTAACATAATCAGTAATCTTCTTTTAACTGACATTAGATTTTGTTCAGGTAGAGTAAAAATTATGTTTTGATAAATGAGAAGTGCGTTACTAATGATTAATATTCACCAACCTGAGGAAGATTTGGATGCTCAACTCTAATTTTGAGGAAAGGAATTGGCCAATCAGAAGAGTACACATAATCCACCACAACCATTACACCAATGATTTGCAGATTACTAACAGAAGAATCATCATAAACCCAGCTTTACCACATGTTGACCACACTGATGTGAAAAAATAAATGATTATCTTTAATGTAAGCTGAAAGCTTACCTATACCTCTCACGCCAGTTAATTAGATATACTCTATAACGCTGATCGCTGAGTATAGGTCAGACTTTGCATAGCAGGCACTGAGATACTTGCATTCGAAGGAAAGGTGCACACAGGGTTACATGACATGTGTCTGACGAAATAGCAATTTAAGCAATATATATGGCACCATACACGCATTGATCAAGGGAGATGATTTGTGCTGCTTTAGTAGTTTGAGGTATTTAATGTGCATTTTATTATATTTCACTAAATCACTAAAGAGGAAGATGATAAAACAATGGTATCTAATAATTGCATGATGACATTTTCTTTGTCTAACAGGCCGTGTGGTTCACAGCTGAACAAGGCCTGGATGGCCCGGTGTACGGTGCCGCCGACAAGTGGGATGGAATTGGAATCTTTTTTGACTCTTTTGACAATGATGCTAAGGTTAGTCATCATTGTTTTCTCCTTAATATGAATGAATGTATGTTTGAAATGGTATTGCTGAAAGAGTTGAGAATCATAATGTAAGTTTTGTATGTTCTGTATGTATTTTTCTTCAATTTATTTAATCTATCTATCTATCTATCTATCTATCTATCTATCTATCTATCTATCTATCTATCTATCTATCTATCTATCTATCTATCTATCTATCTATCTATCTATCTATCTATCTATCTATCTATCTATCTATCTATCTATCTATCTATCTATCTATCTATCTATCTAGCATTTGAATATATATATTTTTTTTTAAGGTATGGGATTGATACTTCTGAATGAGATTACCTGAAAGCAAAGCCACCTCTGGTCTTTTAGATGATGAGAGATTAATGTGTTTTCATTGTTTTTCTCATCTTCTTTGCAGAAAAATAACCCAGCTATTATCGTTGTGGGAAACAATGGCAACCTTGTTTACGACCACCAAAAGTAAGTAAACACTTCTTTTGCTTTGCTTTTATTGCATCACCAAAGCAACTCAAATGTTTTAACAATTTAAAGAAGATTAGGAAATATGATTATATTTGCTTGGAAAGTAAATAATCCTCTATCTTTCTTAATCTCCCCCGGGCCAGTGAAAGCTTTAAATCACTTTTTCAATGCCATTCCAGTTTGTCTTCGAGTTCACACTGTTTGTGTACTGTACCACTAAACAAATGTTTACAAAAACATACACAGACATACAGTAACTGTTTTTCACTTTAATCATCACATTGTTCCCCCCCTCCTCCTACCTATGTTCAGCACAGTACTGTATACATGAATGTAAAGGATATATCTGGACTGACAATAATGTTTTGATGCAGCGACGGCACCACACAAGCCCTCGGCACATGTTTACGAGACTTCCGCAACAAACCCTATCCTGTCAGAGCTAAAATAACGTACTACAAGAAGACAATGACGGTAGGAGAGGCCATACATACTAACATGTTTAGCTTCAAATACAAGATTAATTTCCTTTTTTATATGTGAAGGAATTAACAGTTGTCACTTGTCATCTTTAGATTATGTCATAAATATTTGTTGATCAGCAGTCATTGGTATTTTGCTCAGCTGCCTTGTTGTTCTGTCTCCCCTCCTCAGGTGATGATCAACAATGGTTTCACTCCGGACAGAGACGACTATGAGTTCTGCACAAAGATCGACAACATGAACCTCCCCAGCGAGGGCTTCTTTGGCATTTCAGCCGCCACCGGTGGTTTGGCAGGTATTACTTAATCTCCAAAATGCCAATTGTTTCTCTCTCTTAAAAAACTCCACAGGTGTCTTTCCTTGAGTTTAAATACAAAACTATTCGGCTTAAATTGTTAGTTGTTGAGGCAAAATTGGGCTTAGTTGAGGTTATTCCATGGGAATTCTGGATGCATTTCCAGTATAGTTTTAATTGAGATTAAACGGAGAAATAACAAAATATTTAGAAAAAGACAGTTTAGAATTTACATTTTCTTGACAGGAAGCAAACATGTTTGCAATTCTCTGGTAATTACTGATGGTGATTTCCTCGCATTTTCTTTTCTTGATTTATTATAACTGCACAATTATTAGTTATTCTCGTTAGAATATTATCCCACCTAAACATCACCCCATTAATACTAAGAAATGTGAACTGATCTAACTCCTTTGTTATTGTGTTAACCTGATAAATGATAAGTATTGTTGAGTCTATTATAGTCCCAATAAAACAGTCTTGTAGATGTTCTACCCTTTTTAGATGACCATATCTACCATATATATATATATATATATATATATATATGTATATATATATATTAACGCGTTAACCCAGGGTGATTAATTTCTGGAATTAATGCGTTAATTTTTTTTAACGCATGTGCAGAATGATCCGCCCCATGCATCCCACCCGCTCTACACTACAGTCACTCTTACGCTGTGGCTGACCCAGGATCAGTAGCTGCGCACAGCCAAACATAGCAGCACGCTAGTCTATAACTGTTGCTAACGGCCACGTCTGTGTCGCGGCTGGCAGTTGCTCTCGGAAGCAACAGGAGAAACATTCTGCTCCGTTCACGGGAGGAAACAAACGTCTGCAGTTTTCAGAGGTGTGTGTACGTGACAACAACGTCGGCTACACACAAACACACACACTGTAGCGGAGGAAACTGGTGGATGTATCGGTACCGCGCTGATCTGCTTGTATCACAGGTTTCACTTCAGAGGTGTCGGCCAGAACAGCACTTATGGCCAAAAACGTCAGACTATAAGCATGAGACTAGGAGAGGAGGAGTATGGTTTATCCGCTCTTTATTTTCCTTCTTTCACAGACACAGCAGCATAGATCGCGGGAAAAGAAACACAGGCTTAAACTCCGCTCGTGACTCGTGAGGAGACGTTACAACAGCTGTTGCGACCCGCGAATCGTGGCCGTTAATAACATGCATAAACTATAGCCTAATTTATAACAGCGATCGGGACTGCATGTAGGCTACTTACTCACACACGGGTGATTCACATAAACTCAAATAAACACGTTTCACATGTGGAATGATCGATTACTGCGGCAACGCTCACACATCCGACCGAGGGAGAAGAGAAAGGAAACTTACTAAACAGACTCGCCGGCCGACTGACGTCACGGCCCTAACTGACAGTTATCCACACTGAATAAAACACATCTTAACACACTGTAAAAAATATCAAACACTAACTTATGAACTTTGGGGCCTTTTCTACACACAGACACACGAACAAACTGCAATCAGGTTGTATTCAGGAATGCAAAACCATGGATTCACTCAATAGGCCCTACATGCCATTATAGCCTATGCTATATTTGCTGAATAGAGACAGCCAAATTTAAGTATGGTGTGGTTGTTTTAGTTGATTATAATTTATTTGCAGTAATTACACCATCATTTGGATTTACAATGAATAAAAACTACATTTAAATGTATATATTCACCTTCTGTCCTTTATCTTTCAATTCATATAACAATATACAGAAACAATTGTAATTTTTTGGCCTATTTCGAATGGTAGAATTAATCGTGATTAATCGTGATTAATCCATGGAATCCTGTGATTAATCTGATTAAAATTTTTAATCGTTTGACAGCCCTAATATATATATATATATATATATATATATATATATATATATATATAATATAATATATATATATATATATATATATATATATATATATATATATATATATATATATATATATATATATATATATATATATATATATATATATATATAACCGAGGTATTAACAAGTTGTTTCTCTGTAATTACCCTGTAGTACCCCAGCATCACCTTTTCCTTTCTAAACTATTATCATAACCACGCTATTACAGTGTTATTTAATGTAAACTGTTTCCATAATTTTTGTAACTCAGAATTTCTTTTGTTTCCATCAGATGACCATGATGTTTTGTCCTTCTTGTTATTCAGACTGACAGAGCCAGGCCAGCAGCCGGTAACTACATTTTCCCAGAATGCTTTCACAAATCCTATTCTTTTCGGTAGCTGTGTGTGTCTCTGTGTGCCCATGCATGCATGTGCACAACGTAGCCTAAGCACAACCTCCATTGAGTTCACATTGAGTTCAGAGTGCTTTTCTCCCCCCCCCCCCCATTGAAGCCTCCACCTGAATCTGAGATGCCAAAAGAAGAGAAGGACAAGTACCAGGAGGAATTTCAGAACTTCCAGCAAGAGCTTGACAAAAAGAAAGAGGAGTTTCAGAAGGAGCACCCAGACGTTCAAGGAGAACCAAGTTAGTTTGCTGAAAGCAAATGGCCAAATCGACTATGTAAAACATATTGGGGGGATGGGGGGGGGGGGGGGGGGGGGGAATAATCATAAACTATAATTTTTTTTTATTTTGCTCCTATTATTATGTTTCATATTATCTGGAAAGAAAAAAAAAGCTAAATTATTCGTAAAATATAAATCATAATATTCACAAAGTGCGTGCCCAAACATTACCTTTGCGATACCTCCTGAAATGTTTTATTGATCTTGAATTGGTTTTAATCTCTAATGTGTTTCTCCTCCTTAGTTGAGGACATGTATGAAAGTGTGAATGACCGGGAGATCCGCCAGGTGTTTGAAGGCCAGAACCGCATCCATCTGGAGATCAAACAGCTCCATCGGCAGCTGGCCATGATCCTGGACGAGCAGCGGCGATATGTTTCAGTCATCACCGATGAGGTCGCCAAGAAGGGGACCAATGTCGAGTCAGGACAGGTGAGCATGTCAGTGCCAAGAGGTGCACATGACGGGGGCAGGGTTAGAGATATTTTTTATATCTTTGAGAATTCCATACTTAACATTTTGCACAGATTTATGGATCGGAAGAATAGTGGCTGGTTTTGCTCCTACAAGGCTTGGGTTAATATCAATTCAGTTTATGATCAAATCATGTTTATTGAGTATCCAGCTCTTAAAGATGGAGTCATCAATTCTGGAGAAAGCTTGTTGTCAAAATAGTATTTGTCAAAATCAGTGAATATCTCCTCACGATCTGCCACCTGTCTGTACTGTGTGCACACTGAAAATAAATCTGGTGTTGATAGACGGCTTAGGATCTGTTAAATTGTGTCTGTTAAAAAGGGGGCCCACCGCCTGTGTACAGAGCCTTGGTTTTCAGCGCATACACATTACGGAAAGGTAGTGGATCGTGAAGAGAAATTCACTGGTTTGGACAAACAAGGTTTCTCCATAATCGCTGACTCCATCTTTAAGAAGCAACCAGTTAATATTACACAGATACTACTTTCACTTCAGTGTCATTTCTGTGGACTTCCTGCTTAAGTGTACTGCTTTTATGGCTATGAAAGCTAACCAACCTTTTTTATGACGGCTTTATCAACATCAACACAGGAGGGTTTAACCTTCAGGTCATTATGTTGTATTTCTCTTTTTAGCTGGACAGCGCCGGTCAACAACAGCTGGGCTCCATTTTAGCCAGCCAGCACGACGTTCTCAAAAACCTGAATGAGTTGAGGTAAGTAACAACAGTCGTTGTTGTTGACCTTTGGTCGGTCTCAAAAACAAACACCAAGAAGATCTACAATACTGCTGAAAAACAAGCAGGAAATCCTGCCGCTTAAAGCCCTCAAATCATATTTAATCTCAGGCTGCAGTGGCTGCGACATCACAGGTGCAAGCCGGATAATTGTTAACTCCATAGTCAGCCACACACAAACAAACACAACAAAAAGCACAAAATAAGATAATCATTACACTGCCTTGATCTAGTCTCTAAACCATTCGACTTATTATAGTTTCTGCTCATGAAAAAATAAAAACATAATTGTATTTTAGGAGTTAAGCAGATTCAGACCAGTTGTAAAAACAAGAATTTAAAAGCTATCATCTCCGTGAACAATAATTCTGTCAGAAATACAGTGATCATAGCACGATAGCTATAGTAATATCCAGCTGTAATCTTCTTCTTAAATTTTAAACAATGGTCTCCTGACTGCTCTCAGATTATAGGGTGCACAGCTTTTTAATGCTAAAATAATATAGCTTAAGAGATTTTAAGGATGGTGTGTGTGCCTTCCATGGCAAAGATTCAAATGACTGTTTGTATTTGGTACTTATAGTAAGTTAGCCTGATTATGTGTAAGGAATGTCATTTTTTGATGTTTGGAGTTTGTTTTTTGGTCAAAAACAGATTTGTGCTTTTGTATTACTTGCCTGAAGACGGTGCTTGTAGGCTTAGTCACCGTGATCACGCAACAGACTTTAAAATAATAAAAAAAGGAATCTAAACCGCTTCTTTTAGATTCATAAGGCGTTATCTTAATGTTTTTTCTTAATTTCACTTTTAATCAAGTTATGAATTATCCAACTGTCTGTTATTTTTGGCTTTTCTTTCTGTGTTAAATTGAGAAGACAATGAAAACCTTTAGCTCTCTAATTTCTCCAGTTCCTTGCACCTTTTTAAAAATTCAACTGTGTAAACAAAGACATTACTAATTTGTCCCGTTGCTGCATTTTGATTGTGTTTTAATGACACACCATCTGCATTAAGAATTAATCAGAATCAAAAGATATTAAAGATTGTATTTTATGTAACATTAATCTCTTAGTCCCATGTATAAGAATCAAGCTGTTTATATGCCCTAAATCCAACAGGACATTCATCCTGATGATTTTGCATGTATGATTTTCTTCATTCTATTGTTGACCTATAAGAGACATGGACAGCCCCAGACTCACACTTACTTTGTATCTTATTAGCTTATTCAACAAAAACAAAAAAAGCTTCTATAAGTGAATTATATTGTATAGATGGCAGGGAAAGGCAGAGGCGAACAGGAGTAAGCTCATTTACACAGTAAATAAATTAAGGCCCTGGCAAAAGGCTGCAGGCACTCCCTCTAATGTGCTAATGTGAGTGACTGATCTGTATTACTTTGTAGATTAAGCTCTCAGTTGATCCTGACCCATCTTCCAAACACACAGTTTATGATAGGACTTCATCTCAGAGTCTCTGAATATCCAAGAAGGGCTTTCTGCTCATAAATGGGTCACTTGTAGCAGATGAAGATTAGATTTAGGTTTAATAAATGCTCACTTACTTTCTCAAGGGAGATTTTTATTCCCCCCCCCCCCCCCCCCCCACACACCCTCCGTAAAACGAATTAGATTTTGTTTACATGTCATCCCTGTCCATCCTTTGAGACCCCTGCCATGTGGCCGAGCAAGAAAAAGGTCCCATCTTAGCACCATTTTTTGTCCATATCAGATTAGGAGTTTTTAAATACGTCTGCTATACAGTCAAAACATGTTTTACCTCCAATTGATTTCTTGTCACTCTCTCCCCCCTATGGGCTTTTCCTACTTACGCTGCTGCAATTCCTTTCATTTGTCAAGTCCCTATTTTCTTTATAATCGTCTTAGATGTGTTTAAGATGATAAGGGAAACGTATTGCTTTCTCCCTGTAAGTAATCAACTTTAGGAAATTACATTTTGTCTGGAAATATGATCCGAGTTTACACATCTTTTATTCTCTTCTGGGAATGGTTTTGACAGTATTTATTTTACTTAATTTACTGACGAAATTGAAAGTGAAAATACAGATTTAACATTGTATGATCCAAGTAAAGGTTATGCATAATTTCTTTTGATGTCTTTATGTGGTAATGATGTATGGACACTTCTGATGCTGCCATCAGTAACGAAAAGAAAATCCTACACATACACCGTCTGCTGGTCAATTAAAAACTATATGATATGACTGGTTCCTGACAAGAAAGAAGAAACTGCAGAAATGTCTAAATATATTGATGTGTAAACAAGCAAAGATTTTACTATTCAACTGCAAAATGTCCCTATCAGCTTTTTTTGTTACAACAAAAAGTGTGTGTGTGTGTGTGTGTGTATATATATATATATATATATATATATATATATGACTGTACCTACACACATATACAGTATATATATAGTTTTTTTTTTTTTTTCATTTACACGTTTTAGCTAACAGTTAGAGTGACCCTATTTGTTTGTTTCCATCATTTTTATTCTGTCTTTAGCATCATAACCAGACTCTTGATTCCATATTCCAGATAGCCTTCCTGTGGTCTGTGACCTAACCTCTAATACTTGTAATCTGTTGTAAGAACATGTTATTTTTTTTATAAGGGATTAATTCAGCAATCCTGACCTCTTTTATCAGATGGTAATTTCAGTTTTATTGGTGTGTTTTTTTTACTATGAGAATATGTAGCCTCCAGTGAATTGGGATTAAAAGATTGACTTTGGGCAATTTTTATTACTGTAAATAAATGATACCACACAGCATACTTACTGGACAGCATGTTTCCCCATTTGTATTCACTGGACACATGTATTAAATAGTGAAGAGTAAACATTTTGACTATATTGCTGAGATGTTTATGTAAGGGATAATGTATAGCAAACGGGTCACTCGAGAAATAAAGACTGACAAGGTGAACAAGAGCCTGACGCGCAGCGATGGAATACTGTTGAAAAAGTATTCCATTGTTTTTTGAAGTAGTAGTAGTCCTAACTGTTTGTAGACATCTGTCAGCAGAATGATAAGACAGGAAGTGATGGATCAGAACTATGTCAGTAGGTCCATTGAAACGGTGAATTATCCTTAACAGCTGGCATTTTCGAGAAATAGCTGCCTGTAGAGTGCCGCGATTGACAAATCAGAACACAGCATTTATCAGTGCAGTGTAATAATTGGTATGAAAAGGCTGTCGCACTGTAGGCGATGTACCACAGTCCTTTGGGGAACCAGTGGTAGTAATTTTTTTTGTTATATGCTGCTACAGTAACTTGTGGCTCTCTGGTGACCTGTAAACTCAGTGTGTCTTCTCTTTTGTCACGGCAGAATCTCCTTTCACGAGTCATTGAAACAGATCGGCTCAGCCCAACACCAGGGTAACGCAGTCGGCATGGGAACATACGAAACCATCCAGCACTTCAACGACATCAAGGAACATCTGCACGTAGTCAAAAGGGATGTGGGGCAACTGGTCCAGCGTAATTCTCAGGTATGGAATGGGAGCGAGGAGCAGTTTATAAAACGTGAGTCTGAATTCAGCCGACTGAAGTCTCTGCAATCTCTCTTCTGTATGTTTTCGCCTGCAGAATCCTGGTGAGAAGGTTGTGAAGTGCCCCGAGGTGCCTCCTATGCCTTCCTGCTTATCCACTATCCATTTTGTAATTTTCATTGTCGTCCAGTCAGTCCTATTTTTCTGCTACATCATGTACAAGTAAGAACTTTTTCTCATTATTTGGCCTTACGTACTCTTATGGATTTAAATGACCTTCTAATGTGTTTATTCTTATTTTCTCTGGTAGGAGTCAACAAGAAGCAGCTGCAAAGAAGTTCTTTTGATGAAATACATTTTTGATACATGTAAATGAGGGAATGTCCATTTTGGTTTCATTATTTTCCGATTGTAAATTATTGTACTTGAAAAAAATGTTTTGGTTTTGTTGAACAAGTTTGTTTTAATTGCAGATTTTTAATTTGACTGGTAAATCATTGTGTGTGAATGCTGGTGTGAGACGTATTGGTGTGGATTACCAACATGATGTAACATGTTCCTTACAGTATTTTTGGTTGGTCAGATCCTTGGATTTTGATTTGAGGAATTAAATTCTGCCGCAGTCCCATTTCACGAAACTGAACTGACAACAAAAGAAAACCCTGTGTTTTGAAAATGTGCAATTTTGTATAAAATAATGCTGAACTATTGGTAATGAAAATCAGATGTTTTACTACGCTATCTGTTTTTGATTGAGTCAAGCATGTCAGATTCTGACATCCTGAACAATTTACATAAACCGGAAAAAAAAAATCACTCTGTGGTGTCTACTTATTTATAATGAGAATCACTCCACACAAATTGCATCTACAGGGAATAACGCCAAACAGTTTGCACTCACAGTTTATAGCCCTCAACAGTAGCACTTTGTATAAACACCTGTAAAGCTATGTTGTTGTAATGAGTTAAAGCTGGGGTATGTGATTTCTGATTGGTCAAAGTTAACATGAGCTGTACACTTTGACCAATCAGTGCGAGGCTCCAATGCTCTGTTCTTATTGGCTGTTGGGACTTTCCATTCACTTTGGCACGACTTTGTTGGTGTAGAGCGTGTCAGGGAGGGACCAAAGGGAACAAGTGGAGCAGTTGAGGTATTTGGATTCGAATCTCTATCCCAACTGCCATTTTTCCCCAAATCCTCCACCCCAGCTTTAATATAGGAACATTATTTCCCCATATCCTTTTTTTTCAACCACTCATGAAGCATCCATAGTTGATTCAGTATTATAGTTTAAAAAATAATTTGTTATAAATCCTTTATTAAATGTTTAAACATGAATACTTGATTAAAGAGCTACAGTTGTTGGAAACTACATGGAATATCACTTCAAATGTCCTAATATCTGCCAACAACTGCATTATAGATTTTTAAGTAGTGTAATAAAGCTCCTTTCCACTCATTACTTAACATTTTAGGCGCTGTTATCAAGAGTTTAAAAAAAAAAATCTTCTTGTGATCACAAGATAAGGGAAACAAAAACAATTGAATAATGGACAAACTGAAATGTTGATGACAAAGTGTTACACGTCATACTAAGGGAGATGGGACAGAAATGTATGTATCAAAACCAATGACATTCCATCCAATAATAAGCACTGAAAGTACTGTAAACCTCATTGTGGCACTTGTGGTTATATCAGTGGGTGGACTGACCAACATCAGCATCAAATATTCAAGAGCGATCAGTTGTAATCTGCTCATCTGCAAATAACATTAATTGAATACTGCCTGGATTACATTTCCAATTTAAGGAAAACTTGAAATATTATCAGCAATAGCACAACTTACATTAGGATCATATTCTATAGCATGAATGTGAAATTCATAGACCAAATTAATGAAGGAATTGTCATCTTATCCTTGCACACTTTACTCTTTCTCCATCCTGCAGCCTAGTGGTATACAGTAAATGGTGTAACTGTTTAATTAAATTAAATTTAATTCATGCATGTCAATGTCAAAGGCAGTGACAAGAGGCAAAACATTACAACAGACCCTTGGGCCAAGTGGTCTAAGATGCATAACATGCAACCACAACGTCCAGGTTTAAATGCATGCGGGACATTTTACTGCATCTAAACCCCACTCTCACATCTCAACAATACATTTTTACGCTTGACTGTACTATTAAATAAAGGCAGAAATAACAGTTGAATGATAATAATATGAGCGCCTGAATTAATGTATACTAAACAAACATTTGAACTTTGAAAAACTGACGTTTTTAATGCTCATCAATATTGGGGTAATCTACAAGTCCTTGGCCAAGCTTGGCGATAGTGATAGGGCAAAATGAGACGAGAGCTTCCTCCCCACCATCTCTCACCCCCTTGTCAATCATCCTCCCGTGAACAATAGCACGGCATGAACCAGTGGGGGATAAACAAGACTCTAATCCTGCTCCTCTCTCTCTCTCTCTCGACTCGCTTGGTCTCCACGGTATAAGCTGTGCAAGGGCTGGCCCGTACTTTACTAATATGATTAGGCACCAGTGGGCGGAATCAACATATGTGTGGTCCCAAACCAATGTCACCAGTCTTTCAAAAACCTGCTTTTATGACGAGTGCTGCACCCAGTTCTCCGAAAAATGCACAAAGTTTCAAAATGAATTTAAGGAAACATCTACAAAAGGTCTGCATGGTTTAAAAATAGAGGGAAAACAGGCCATCTGCCTCTTAGCATAGTGGAGCATGCAGGATTTAATCCAGATTATGGCCGAGTCAAAACGTTTGTGTGTTTGTGAGCGTGTGTGTGTCTTTAGTGTGTGTCTGTTGCTTGTCGTCAGTGTGTCCCAGGCTCCATAGTCAAGCAGCAGGTTAGCTAGAGAGCTACCATTGGATTTGACGGCTATAGGAAGGCAAAACCGGAGGACACCATAAGTGGAGCAGCATTCTTTTCTTTTTTTATCTATAGAAAAAAAAATATTCTCATCCTCGCAGAATAAACAGCCCTACGTCTCGAGATGGCTTTCATGATCAAGCACATGATTGGGAACCCGCTGTCAGGGGTTATGGGTGGTGGAGGTGACAAAGAAGAGGAGGCCACCCCCACAGATCCGGCCAAAGCAGCAGGGATGACACGCGAGGAGTATGAAGAGTACCAAAAACAGGTGGTGGAGGAGAAGTAAGTAACAAAACACTGACTGTGCTCCACTTCGAATTGATGCCACTGGCCCATCCTAAACAGTATGGCTGCAGAACGTTCAATCTGACCTTGACAAGCTCATTTTTGTACCGCATTTAAACCCTCCAAATGTTGACTTTTCCCCTTTTTTGCACATAAAATACCTACCTACTCTTGAACTAACTAAATGTAAATCCTCATGAATTTCCTATTTTCATGATCTTACAATGAGCAAGCTCTGTTTGCTCAGTGATGCATCTGTTGCTGAAGGTCAAAGCAGACGTACCACCATACTGAATCTTCTTTGTCTGAATTTCTTCTATATAATAACCCCACTGAGGCTAAAGGTTCAGGTGTAAAATGGCAGTCCCTGGCTCAAGAACAGCAAAGGTTCATGCTGAAACACTAAAAATCACATGTTTGTGGGGGATTTGTGGCAGTGCAGCAACGGACAACAATCACATCTTGCAAAATGATATATAAACTGTATATAGGCCTTTTTGTCTACTGTGGTAAATATCAGTTTCCTTTCACTAAATCAGACATTAAAGTAAACAGTTTGATTAAAATACATCATACATTCCATTGAAAGAAATAGTGTAAATGATAATTTTATTTTAAAATGTGATATATCTAATATTTGGCCTTTTTTGGGATACAGAGTAGATTTTGCCGTTTTAAGCAAATCCATTCAGCTTGTATTACACAACACAATTAATCCAGACTCTCTGCTCTCATGTTTGGGAAATGACTTATTTTTGTTTTTAAATTTAAACAAAAAAAGACAACATTTGCTATAATTGCAGATGTCTAGTAATGCATTCAGAACTACACCAACGAATCCTGATGGTCATTGATGGAAATTACAGAAAGAGAAAGCCTCAATGCACTTTTAAGGATCATAAAAGTATAATCCAAATAATTTTCATACATGTATAGTTTGTTAATGGACCTGAGTCCAATGTTGTTGTTGTTTCACTAAAGTTCCTGTTGCAGCATTTTGGCTTGATTTCAAATCTGTCCTGTCTGGCCTAATAATCCCATGTGTAATTGGCTGAGGGAAAGTGTGTGAGTCGCACATTGAAAATGCAGGAATATGAAGGGTGTCACAAAGAGCAGGTTGCTGCAAAACTGATTAGATCACACAGACTCAAACAAACAAGCGTTGATAACTTGATTCAAAGATAAAGACTCACTTATATGAAATGTGGAAATAATATTTTGTTGCCAACACTTATGCTACAACAAGATTTGATCTAATGTCTATAATATAATGCAGCTTTGATGAATTCTCTACACACTATGAATATAAATGGATTATATTTTGTGCAAACAATGTAAATACAATTCTACAAATGCTGCTTCTTGCTAAACCAATCTTTACAAAAGTGAAATAATGTCCAATATTTTAGTTTTTTCTTAGGTAGAACAATCCGACACAAATTCGTCTCCAACATCTAATGCAACTAAAAATGTTATAACTCTTTTAACTCATGCATAAAACTAGATTATAAATTAAAAATAGATTTTTTTGGGATGTTCATGCCAGTTTTTCAGATTATAATAACAGCCCATCCTTCATGAAAGGCCAAATCAGATACAACTATAGTAACAATATATTATTTTCTTTTAACCTAAATTGTCAAAATTAGATAAATAATTAAACATTAATTGACACCCCTTATTGGTAAAAGAAAATAAATTTTCATCAGACATGACTCCCTGCTTTAAATATGTCCAGGTGAACTGTGTAAAGCTAAACCACTGATGACAAGAGCTCAGGCATAAACACAAGGTCATAAAAGTTCAACTACACTACACGTATTCTTTATTTTTTACTTCGACTTTAACAGCCCGGGATATTCTTGAGTTTTGATGAAGTGAGGTTATTGTGCTTAAATTATGTTATATTTCTATTTCAGGATGGAGAGAGATGCAGATTTCTTACACAAGAAGGCAGAAAGGGCAACACTCAGGGTGTGTCTCAGAGACAAATACAGGCTGCCAAAGGTAAAGACTTATTTTTCTCATAATGTGTATTCTTAAATTAAATTTGAATACTGTACATAAATACATTTTTCTCAGTGGGAACATAAAAACTTAATGGTTGACACTAATTATATAGATATTCAGTTCTATTTATACAGTGCTTATAAATGCTAAATTGGGTAGTAGTTTGTATATCATTTCGCAAAACTGCTAAATAGCTAAAATCAGTTGCTGATGAACCATTGGTTTCTGTATCATTTTCTCATTTATTAATCAGATGATATTCTCTTTTCAGTCTTTTGAATCAGAACTAGTAAATATAATTGGCCATCATAAATGGCAAGTGACAAGCAGGCTCAGGTAGAGCAACAAATAGCTGCTTCGTAGTTGTAGGTAGTCTTTAACTCACAGAAGAATTTGGCAGCTGCAGCTTGGACAACAGGAGGTTGGAAGCCATGCCAGTAGATTAGTGAGAAAGCGCCCTGGAGATGTTATCCTGTGAGTCCCATGTTGCACCTTGAGTCGTACAAAGCCAAAGCTGAGCAGGTGTCCCAGGCTCCTTAAGGAGCGCCGCGCAGAGTGAACTGGCTTTAAGAGCAACAGCTACTATAGTGGGTGTAAACCGAACATTTTCAAAGGACTCTTAAAGAAAGACTTTCTGTAATGGAAGGAGCACAAAAGGTAAGTTGTGACTTTATTGAAACTGTTAAAAGATTAAGAAAACCAGTAGAGTGTGTTCTAATCCTATAAATGACTCCGGTGGTGAGAACCTGCTTGGATTGAACTGTGTTGTGTTAATGGCAAAAGAGCAAAAATCACCTTCTCCTACAGGTTTTCAAATGCCATAATCTTTCTGTCATATGAATGCAGTGATGACCTTGTCTGCTGGAGACGTTTTCTAATAGTCTCACACAGCAGTGACGCTATTGTTCAGTTTTTTCTGCTTTGAACAATGGGGCTCATTTCTTTTCAATGTTTGTGCTTTAAATTGAAACCACACGTATGCGACGAGGACAAAGGCAGTAGGCTACACGTATAAATCTAATTAGTTTCTCTAAATTATGTTTACATTGCATGCCAGTTCGAGAGAAAGGAGAACACATGACAAAGGCCAACGTGTCTTTATTAGAAGTGAAAAATGCTTTTTGAATAGATTTATAACAACAATAAGGCACCTAAAGGGATCCCGTTCTGCATGTTATCAAGAGGGAGTTAGAAGAATTTTTTTTTCTATATATTTAATGGTACGAGTAAACAGAAACAGTAGGAACAGGAAGTGAGTGTTGTTAGTCTAATGGAATTAGAGTCTCGTGCGAACGTAATAGAAGATATCTTTAGACTATCGTTGGGATTTCAGAGAGGAGAGGCTAAAGCAGGCCTGAGATAATCCCACAGATTGGTGTTTAAAGTAGTTCCACGTGCATGACTGGTGCAGATACTAAGTGATGAGATTGAGTTTGTTGGAAAGGCTGTAAAAGAAAATATCTTAAAATAATTTCTATGATTCAATGGCAAGTGAAGTGAGGACGTTTAATTCAGAGGAGACTCGAGATCGTATAGAAAACACAGACAGCAGGATATCCTCGAGTGCAGCAACTCAAATGTGGATTAAGAAGGATCGTAGAGTCCAATCTATTTGTTTCCTACTTTGGCCGATCAGCTTGCTTATAATTTGAATTCCTGTCCAGAGCACAGACACACTACTTTAAAGTTAAACATCAAAGTAGGATGAAAAAAAAACAATTAAAAAGCATTCAACAAATTGGTCTATTTTCAGGTTTCTTTTTAGTTTATTTTTAGTTTCTTTTTAGTTACGTTTTGCGGTGTGATCTCAGATAAACCATGGCCATGGATAAACCAGTGTGTGTCAGTTCTGGATGCAGCATTGGGACGATGTATTGTATATTGTGGAAATAAGGCTCACAGACAGCATCCTGTAAAAAGTCAGCCTTTAGGTTTTTTAGTTCTGCAAATAATAATTAAACGCCAAAAGTATTCAGTATTTGCTATAATAAAAAACAACAAGAAAAATACTTTTCATGTCTGGTTCTTAAAAAGTGTACACATACAGTTATGGAAAATAATTAACAGACCACTCCAAATGTTCTCCTCTTGTGACATATGGGGAAAAAATCTGAAAGGGGTACTTGAACACACGTTATCAGAAAGGTGGAGGTGGAGAAAAAGAGAGAGGGTTTTTTTTTCATACTTTGGGAGTCTCTAGCCAAACCGGGGGACACATATTAATGTGCAAAACCATGAAAAAATGCATTTTGCATAATAGGGGACCTTTAATTCTTTCCAGGGCTGTAATACCCTGAAGTGACGTCATGGAGCTTTGTTTGAACTGCTCCAGAAAAAAACAAAGACAGTTTGAAGAAAAAAGCTCACATGAACATTAATGAATACTGTAAATCTAGAAAAGTCTCAATTTAACTTAAGAGAAAAGTTTTGTCACCTGTTTTCAAAGATTGTGGATGCTATAGGAGGACCTTCCTTGTCCTCAATATCAATTGTTCTCACTGTGTTTTTTTTGCTACCTGTTTGTGGGTCTGCAGAGCGAGCAGGACGATAACATGTTGGAGATGGTTGGGGACGACGTCGACGTTCCCGAGGAGCTGTTGAAGATGGTGGACGAGGACGCCACGGAGGAGGAGAGCAAGGAATCCCTCATGGGCCAGTTTCAGAACATGCAGAACATGGACATGGACCAGCTGAAGGAGAAGGCCTCGGCAACCGTCACCGAGCTGAAGACCAAAGCAGAGGAGAAGTGCTCCGTCATGTGAAAGGGCCAGAGTGGTGGGAGGGGGGCGTCTGTGTTTGGATGGAGAAGAGAAAAACACAAGAAAATTAATTTGATTTCTGGGTATCTGCAGTCTGGGGTTGAGCTGCTATGAAGAAGTGTTCACTTTTATTCTATGCCACTCACGTAATACCAGTCTGCATCTACCGAAGGATATACTGCAAACATTTCCCTGTTAGCTTGTAACTGAATGGCTGCCCCATCCATCCCCATGACCAATTTCTTTAGATGAATTGTGTAGAAAAGTTATTTCCCCAGACAAGTGTTGCTTTTCACATCACTGTCACGTTCACAGGCCACAATGCATTTAAAAATTGTAAGATTATTTGTGACATTTTTCTCTATTTGTTGTAAATTCTCTTAATTAATATTGATATATCAAGATAAAAATTATTCAACCCTGTCTGAATGTTTCAACTTTCCTTTTTTGGTTTGCTGGTAATTTTTAGATTTTCTTTCTTTTTTTGTATGTGGTGTTTAAATTAATTATGATATTTAGATTTTTTCTTTCCATGTTGTGACAAAGCAGAACAATCTTGACATGTAATCTTGACGTGTTTCTCCAGATAGACCTTTTAATCATAATGAAAACAGTTTGCGCAGACATTTGCAGATTTGCACAAATTGTCATTAAGGATTTATTCTCATTAAAACAAAACAATAACAAAACAAAAACATTGTATATAAACACAGCTGAGAAATAAACTGAGAAAAAAACAAATGTATTGTTCAAATAAAAATGTATATTGAATAAATTAAATGTGTATGCGTGTATATTGTGAAGCTGGGCGCAGGAGACGCTTTTTAAATGGTCCGCCACACAGAAATGCTGCCATGCCACTGTTGAACATTTGATTAAGCAACTGCAAATAATCCCATCCACATGAATCAGGGCTAATACAGTGAATAAAGAAAATGGTCTTAATTTAATTGGGCATTATCCAAACACTTGTTTGGGATGATTAGTGCAGAACAGGGGGGAAGGAAAGAATCCTCAACATTTTCACAGGAACCCAAGTTTAAACGGCTGTGGATTTATAAGGTCTGGAG
Organism: Ammodytes marinus; assembly: GCF_949987685.1. Classification (NCBI taxonomy): domain Eukaryota; kingdom Metazoa; phylum Chordata; class Actinopteri; order Uranoscopiformes; family Ammodytidae; genus Ammodytes; species Ammodytes marinus. The sequence continues at coordinate 8,533,639 of NC_137222.1, forward strand.
ATTAGCATTTAATAGGATCAGCATAGCCAAGGTTGTCAGCCCATGCCCTCTCTCGCTCTCTCTCTCTCTCTGAGAATATCACAGGTCAATCTGAAGTCTTGCAATACCAGTTATTTAATACTTCTCTTAATTGGAAAAGGCGGTTGAGCTATAAGAGCAAGACAAGTTATACTATGCAAGGCCATACATACTGTATATGCACATTTGTCCTAGAGAATGCTTTCACAGTTGTATCGGGTAGGTTAAGGTTAGGAAAAGATTGTAGAATATTTTGGTGCAAATAACGTCTGAAGATATCAAGAGCTAAACTAATTAATTCACTAATTAACACGTTTTATCTGAACAAAATAATAAATACAAAATCGGAGTCATTGCTTCTTGCCCAGTATTAGTCCGGCACAATCATCAATATTTTGTTTTTACACTTGTTTGTAAACCAACAAGGTGGCAATGAATTATCTTGAGAGGTGGGGTTGGGTTTATCTTTTTTAAACCTTTGGACAGAGTCAGACTAGCTGTTTCCCTCAATCTCCAGTCTTTGTGCTAAACTAAGCTAACCAACTCCTTGCTTGCATATTAAGTTAAGAGAGTGGCAACAATCTTCTAGTCCAACTTTCAGCAAGTAAACGATAAAATCTTAGTTCAACCCATCATTAAGAATTATTATTATATATACAGTGTATATACTGTATAGAGTATATACTGTATGATTATATATATATACATGTACAGACTATCTGTCTGTGTATTTTTTACTCTGTGTTTGTCTATTTGTTGATGTTGTTTGTATTGATATGGATCCCCCTGGGTCTGAAATAAAGAATGATATATATCAAATGTAACTTTTAACTTCAAAGTACATTCACCCACATACAACAAAGTAAATTGTTTCGTAAATGTTACACATTGAACCTTTTAGGACCTGATATCATGCTCTGCATGTGTCATAAAACATTGTCAGATCTATCCATATGCAAGAAAACATGAAAGAAAAAAACTGCATCTTCACAAAGTTTTGCTTTGCATAAAATAAAGTTTTGCATGTGCTCGTTTCACAACTTTTTCGTTAAAACACTTAACATCTCTCCCTCGGACCCCCCTCTCTCTCTTGGGCAAACAAAGGATAAGGTCACCTTCTGTAATTAGGAAAAGCTAAATAGTTTTAGGGGTTTTAACTCTTTTGAGTAAAATAATGTAATCCCCTTAAACAGGATTACCACACTGCTGTCAATCTTTGTTTGCTGTTAAGTGGTTATAGCCCAAATGTGTAATTGTTTGGGCTTTGTCACCCTTTGAATCAACACCTATAGGAAACTGGTTAAAGAAAGTCCTCATATAGTTTAAGTGTGGTTTAGTACGTTCATTAGGATTTAATCGATTAGAAATTAGCCTATGAAAGTATTTTAAATTTATTTTATTTAACATGTGCTATCAAGTGCGCTTATTTTGGGTCAATAAAACAAATTATTCTTAAGCTAAATAAAAGATGTGTATTCTTTTTTTTGGCAACAATATCTTGACGCTTTGATTAAATATTAAGCTGTCATCTTGCAATCCGTGTCCTCACCAGAAATCTTGTAATTATGATTTTGACATACCTTAATCTGTGGGCCTAATCTTCCTTCTTTTTTAGCTGACTGACATGAACATGACATCTGGAGGAGTGGAAAGATGGTTTTAAGATTTATGTAAGTAGGTTTAGAGCCAGCGTGCACTGACTGACTGATGCACTTGAGATGGGGAGGGAGGAGTTACGGGAGGGTGCGCGCCTGATGCCTGCACGGGACGCACAGTCACCCCCTAAATCCAGAGCCAAATCCAACAGGACGTCCTCTCTCTGACGTGCAGAGGGGTTGCCGAGCGAGCAGGGGGTCTTACTTCTTTAAATAGCCCCGTCTGAAGATGCTCCACATCCACTGAGCAAGTCTGGTCTTACTGGCGCGTGTGTGCTTGTGTTTGAGTGTCCTGTGTGCAAGTTTTACTCCTCGGTTTCTGGGTTAGGGTTAGTTAGGGCAAGTTGAAACTTGACCAAACAGAAGAGCAGTGAATCATTTGTGGAAAAAAAGTTTGAGTGACTCATTTTGACCATCTTTGTTTTCTGGACGTGCGGCCGACAAATGTGGCTTCTTGGATCAACTTCCCAAGTGATGATGATGATGGACGAGCGCCTGTCTCCCTCTGCACGCTCCGTCCAGAGCCCGGGGGACAACAGCCCGGCGTCCACCATCCACAGCATAGAGGCTATACTTGGATTTAAAGAGGACACAATCTTCCACAAATCCGCCTCCTTCAGCGTGACAGAAAAAGTCCTGGTCAAGGACGCGGAGCGCAACGGGAATGTAACCGTGACCCCGATGAAGAAGTGTCACCCCTCGGAAAGTTTTGAAAGTAAGATCTTGAAACTTGTAAATTATATATATGCAAAGATATACGTAGGCTACATGTCATGTAATAGTGTCAGGTCTTAAAGTTTTTAAACATTAAGATAACATTAAAGGTACAACGAGTAAGTCGGCACGTTGGCGACACCTTTGAACAAAAGCGGTAGTATTTTTACGACGCCAGCTGTCGTGAAGCTGTTTTCTAGCTCGTGCAGGGCCTCAAGATTCAAATAATCAGGAAGCAATATAGTGCGTGTCCGTGTGTTGAAAGTGTGAGGGCACCGGACTCTTTTCGGCTCGGTGAGAGTGGTTAGTGACACAGCATCAACTACACCTGACCTGATTGCAATGAGTTGATGCATTGTCACCTCTCACGGAGCTGAACGAGTATGTGTCCCCAGTCCCCACACAAAGCGAATGAACGAGAGACGGCAGTTAGTTATGGATCACGATGAGGTAATGTGTTTATGTTGTTGTAAATAATGACTATTTCAGATGAATAATGGTCATCTGATGATGCTGGTGAGGCAAAGTAAACTTTGTTTTAGTAGGCTACCGCTCATTCATTTAGGAGTAAACACTGCAGTCTAGGTTCGCTGCGTGAAATTGTGTATACGTTGCTTGGCAACGCCCTCCCGCCCGCCTATCACTCTCCCTTTGAGCTTTTCTTCATTGCATTTTATTTTTTTTTCTTTGATGGTTCAGCCCCGTTATCAGTCATTATGACGACAAATAACTGTCTCAAACAAGGCTCCCGCTCCCCTTCTAGGATGACCAGATCGCATTTCCATTACTTTTCACACGTCCCGCAAATTGAGACGTTGTCCCGCATTGTTATTGAAAGTGAGCCCCCCTTTTTAAATGCGTGTTTTATAATCTGGCATTTATCCGATAGCTGTCAGGAGACAGCAGTCTCCGTTTGTCTGTGTGTGTGTTTGTCTGTGTGTGTGTATCGGGCTGCTGGGCTCAGTGGCTCTGTGAAGGTGCTGCCTGCAGTGCTTCAACGTTCACTTTCCTGTTACTTCAAAATAAAAGCCAACTCACGTTTGTCAAGTGAAATGCTAATGTGAAGCCAGTGAAATGCTTTTAATGTGAAGCCGCAGCCTTAATGCTCTATTTGTTTAACAGTAGCTAACTTAACTGCTGCACGCTGATCTAAAGATAGTGTTTTTTTAATTTAGAAAGCCGTGTCTCTGGCATTACCGGTGGTGACACGAGTTTATTTTGCTAAAAAAACGGCACTTTGTCCCGCATTGTCCCGCACAAACGTAGTCTTTGTCCCACATCTGGTGAATTGGGATCTGGTCTCCCGCTCCCCTTCCCTCACCTGGAGTGATAGGCTTTTCAATTCACGTTCCTGCGCCACACTGAAATCTGCGACCAATACGGATATGTGACCATAGAGCATGCACGCGTGAACCGAAAATCGGACTGGGTGTACGACCAGATCAAATGCAGTAATAAAAACTATATAAAAACGTCTTTCTTTGCACTGATGGTCTCGTTTGCTGTTAAAGGTAATTTATGATTATCAGAGGAAAAATTAGGCTGTTTAAAAGATATTTAAATGTTACTCGTTGCCGCTTTAACACTAGGCTATATTATTATTTTTTAATTGATCCCATCATGTTCATGATAGTGCGCAAATTCGTATCTTCAGCCGATTAACTGAAACATTTAATAGGCCATACATCTAAAATGGAAAAAGTAGAATTGCTTTAGGCCTAACTGAAACTGAACATAGGCCTATTTAAACTTTCAATATAAACTTGAAATGCCTCCTGAAACTGACTGTTTTTCTCTCTCTCTCTCTCTCTCTCCGCAGGTGTGTATTGTGCCAACAGCGCCTCTGAATCATCGGCCTGCCCGGACTCACCGGACAGAGACGGCAAACTGTCCGACGATGAAAACCCAAAAAAGAAGCACCGGCGGAACCGGACCACGTTCACCACCTTCCAGCTACACGAGCTGGAGAGAGCGTTCGAGAAGTCCCATTACCCCGACGTGTACAGCAGGGAGGAGCTGGCGCTGAAAGTCAACCTGCCGGAGGTCCGAGTGCAGGTAAATGTCCCCAAATAATACGCACGCACATATTCGGCCTATAGTCTTGCAGCCATTAATGATGTCGGTAACAAATAGTGGCTAAAAGATGTTTTATCCAAAACGACTTTTCCTTATCGATTTACACTGAACATTAATTTAGATCTACCATCATAACATCACACATGAGACATTTAGAGAAACAAGTAGTAACATATTAGTTGAATTTGCATTACACAAATTTGATTTGCCATCTGATCATACATTTATTAAGAAATTATTCCTTATACTCTGTTATTCACACACGTTGTTCCATAGTTACTTATATTGTTTTTATTTATTTGGAGGAATTGCTGCTGGAGAAAAAAAAGTATTCTATTTTACATTTGTGGCTTAATTTGAAAGACAAATATTTATTTACAAAATGTTTTTCATACATCAGGCGTAGTTTTCATCATATTCAATTCTTAAAGACACTTTCTGAAAATATCATGTCAGTAAAAATCTCTTATTTTGGCATCGCAATTTAATGCAAAGGGATAACATTTTCTCTCACATATCACTTCTATTCGTCCTCCACATTTCTGAATATTTAAAAACTTTCTCACAATATTATATTTTACATTATATAGGTTCAAAAGACTACAGCTTATTCTGTCTATGCTGTGTGCATCTGTTGAAATTAAAGTTGTATTGACTTTGAGTTCCAAATAAAAAATTCCCCTTTCTTTCTTTTTAAGGTTTGGTTCCAGAACCGGCGGGCCAAGTGGCGGAGGCAGGAGAAGCTGGAGGTGAGTTCCATCCAGCTCCAGGACAACTCCTGCTCCTCCTCACTGCTCTCCTACAGCCGCTCTCCCAGCGGCTCTCTGGGCTCCGGTCTGCAGCTGGACCCCTGGCTCTCCACCCCCATCACCACTTCCACCTCCCTGCAGTCCCTCCCGGGCTTCATGTCCAGCTCGCAGCAGGGCCTCCCGGGCACCTACACCCCTTCCCCTCCCCCAAACATGTCCTCCTCCTGCTTGTCGGCCTCCTTCCTCAACTCCCCCCCGCCCCTAGGACACAGCCCTCACCTGCCCCACATGGGCTCCATGTGCCCGCCGCCCCCACCGGCGTACCAGTGCACAGCTGACCCAAGGAACTCCAGTATCGCCTCACTGAGGATGAAGGCCAAGGAACACATTCAGTCTATTGGGAAGACGTGGTGATGTTAAAGAACAAATGGACACATGAAAAAAAAACTCCAGAGTGCACCGTACTGCATCTTTTCGAAAAAATAAAGAAAACTGACTGCTGTCCTCGAGCTAATGGAATTGTTATTTTGGACAATTTAAAAGAATGAAATCTACAGTTGACATCAAGGAATAAAGACATCCTCGTCACTCATTAGGGTAACACTTTCCTCTAATGCCTTCGTAAGCAGTGTATCAATAAGCATATAAGGAAAGTTGGAAGTATATTTTTATTAATTTATTTTTCAACCGTGGGCACCCATAGGTGAAGGCTGCTGTTTAAACAGACATAAATGGCAATTTAGTTAGTGTAGTGATATATAAATAGTAGGAGTTCATTGATAAAACAGTTTACATTAATAAACACTCAAACATGTTCTCATAGCTTCTTGCAAATACATTCTAATGTGTTATAATAACCAATGTTTTCAATTTTTGTACACTGCTTATGAATGCTTACTATGTGGACTTAAGAGTAAATCGTCACCCTTGTTAGCAAGTACATATAACTCTTTGACACTAACTGTGAAGCTATAAATTATGAAACTAATGAACATGATCTGGTGTTTCTTTTCTCCTTTATCATCCCTGCAAGCTGTCTTTACTGTTAAGTTTTACATTCACTCTGCCCAGTCTCATTCCCATCCAGTGTTATGTTGCAGATGTAACAAATACAGTCCATTGCTGCCCATCAGTATTTATTCTGCTTTTGTAAATTGAACCCTCCTCACTTGGATTCATTTTTCCTTGCTTGTTTTTTTTTATCTTCATAGTGAAATATTGTACGACTGTGAACATTTTCTCCGTACAATAAACTTTGTATGTAAAATCCATGAACAAAAACATTGCTGATCAAGTTTCCTTGGATAATCAGTTACATTTGAAAACAATCTCATTATGTCAGAAATGTCTGACAGAATGAAAAACAATGTGTGTCTATATCACTTTTGAAAAAGGAACATTACCCATGCTGCAGAGCCGAGGTACATGAAATCCCACGCTACACTCATTAGTGTAAAGTATTGAATACAGTGCCCCTTAGTGGCGGATTAAACTAACATCGGGTTTTCAAAAAGAGCAATAAAAACTTAACTTTGAGGCACACTATGTAATTTTGGGTGTGTCAGAGAAGTGATCATTTTCAAAGGCATATTATCATAACTGAATAAACAAACTTTCCTATCAGGAAAATTGGATCCCTGGAACACTGTTTGAAGTTAGAAAGCTACCTTAAAAAAGTGGGCCTACAGTTTTGTTTCCAAACATACGGTATATTCTACTCTAGTCTTACATTTGGTTCCAGGTGCCTCAAAATAATTTTGTTTTGATTTATGATGATAGAATAATCATGCAGGCTCTGCAAATGTTAACAAATCCCCCCGCCTAAAACTGCATAGTGGTGCACCTTTAACACTAAACGTAAAGCTAGTGATACTGCTCTTATTTTATACTAAAGCTAATTTACAAATGCTGTCTGGAACACTTCTAAAGAGTTAACATCATACTGTAAATGCAAAATAATATAATGTTTCATACTGGCTTTAACATTTAATTATTAAGTTTAAAGCAGAATTAATTAAAACAGGGGAAGTGATATAAGCAGCAGCTTAAACTTCCACACTTCCTCCCTTCTGTTTTCCAGAATGCGTTTGTCAACCCTCTTGTTTCCTCCTCAATAGCCCCTGTAAACTTTAGCCCATTCGCTCCGGGATTAGACTCATAATGCTGGGGTGAAAGTGGCTTGTACCTCTATTGTTCGCCAATCAGCCGTGACAAATGAGGACAGAAGAGGAAACTTTCCTTTGGCTTTAAGAAAAAAAGAGCCAAATTGTTTCGATAAGTATCTCCTGTTGTCTGGAACCCCTGATGGCTAATCATCGTCCCCATCATTATCTATTCCACTGGTATCATGTGATCTCTTTATGCTACACCTTAGCTTACTGGTAAATTACTTGAAGCAGAGCAAAGTGACTACAGACACTGTCATAATGGATATTGTGTGCCATCTACTGGTGCAAACTGGTCACTGTACACGTGTTGTGAACTTTGCCACATGATATCATTACTTTTATTTTCAACCAAAAACAGTTAACGTGAGATGACACTAAATAATGGCCACTTGCAGTTTGCAAAGCATGATGAGACGTCCACAATGCAGTTGTAACAAGGTTAACTTTATTCAGCATGCCCAGCTGTAACATAAGTTTGTCCTGTCAAATCTGCCGTCAAAGTAACGATATGCAAATTCGAAATAAGAAATTTACTGATAAAACAAACGTCTATTCGGTTTGTATATTTTACTTACAGAAAAACATATAGTGTGGAAATGTGATTACAGACTTCGCGTTTAGTAGATAATGACGTTTTGTTTTTCTTGCATTCAGGTGGACTCACTGTCTAGTAGTTTCAAAGCCAAAAGAGGCAGGTCTGACATCTGTAAAGCAATGATGAGAAAGGAGAAACACATTTAACCATAACACGTTATTTCCAAAACAGTAGCACAACATTTGAAGGATCCACAAGTCAATCCACAAACTGACCTCTGAGATATTTGTCTCTGTCATCTTCTCTCCAGCCAATGTGCAGTCGAAGCAGCCTGTCTGCTGTTGGAGGCATCGTCTGTTTCTGCTTCTTGTGTTGCATCAAAGCCTCCATCAGTGGCCAGTACCGGTCTGACTCTGTGACCACGGCTGCTTCTAACGGTGTGAGGTAGACACCGTTTGTCTCCTGGAGCTCGGGCAGACTCTCGATGCTCTTCTTTCCCATCAAATGACCTGGGAAGTGTGACATGGACTTAATGTAGACTAGTAATTACTTTCAAACAGCACAGTGATAGACCCTAAATCTGTAATAAAACTGCAAAAAAAATCCAGTATGTAAGTATGGTTTATAAACCAGCTAATGTAATTCAGCAAATGTATTCAGTACATCTACAGTATATCTATATTCGCCATAGTCATGAAACAGCTGTCTTTTCTATAAAAACATATATATATTTATATATAAAAGGTATATTGGTTCATTATAGTTTCATTTATTTTACTGTTGTTCTAATTCTTTGGTTATTTTTTTTTATACCTGCCAGCGAAAGCCAATGGCAGGTATTCCATTACAGGAATTTTTTTTACAAATTAACATTTTTATTGTTATTAGTAAGCTAATAGTTATTCAAACTGTCATGTTAAGAATGCATGCTTTCAAGAAGAGATATTATATAATTTGATACAAATATTATCACCAATTATCGTAAATATTTAACAAAGGAATCAAGCAAATGTTATATCAAATGAAAACAAATCAATAAAATTATGTCTTATTTTTATCCTATTAGATTAGAATATGTAAAGTTCCTCTTACCTACTGCCCAGTGGTTTCCACGTGGATTCATTTTGCCCACAGACACTGCAGGACTCTCTATGCAGTGCAGTGTACGAGGGATTGCAGCCAGGATGATGAAAACTGCCCACACCGGTCCGCAAGTCCACGAGTAGCAGAAGCACTCTCCGCCCATTTTATCAGAGGGAAAGTGTCAGATCCTAACAGCGCTATATTAACCCTAAATTGCAGTCAATCAGCTTTGTCTATAACTTCAGAAAACCTCCACCATAGTCGAGTTTTATTTCTGTGGATGCAGAGGGAGGGGTGGTGAGGGTTATTCTACACTCCCGATGCCTTTGATAGAGATGACTAATGATGAAACTTTAGTGCCCCTCCTAATTCAATTGTGCGTCAGCGGGTGTTTTTAAGGAAAAAAAATAGCATGGTGCCAGTGGTTGCCGCAATGAGAAAATGATGATGACAAAATTATGATGTAGCCTGCAATTATTAATGCTCGCCATTGTTTGTCCTGAGATTGCAGGCTGATTGCAGGAAGTCTCAACGTCATCACACGACAATGTACGGAGCTTCTGCGTAATTGCTTCCATCTTAATGAACGTGTGGAAATAGCCAGCGGATGGAGTGGAAACTTAATAACAAAAAGTATTACAAAAGTAAAAAGTAAATTGAAAAAAAAAATCGGTGCTTTGTAATTATTAAGAGCAAAATGTAGGGGAGACCGGGGACAATTGGAACAATTTCTGGTTTTGATGTCATCACTGAAAAACCTCCTGGAATATATTCAACCTGTTATTAGTTATCAAATGCTTTTACAAGCAATGTAGTCACAATATTGATTGAAAACAAGGGGCATATTGTAACAGCAATGGAATTGGATGCACTATGGGTAAGGTAGGATATCGTGTTTTATGGCTCCCTAGGCTAATACCCTCTTGTACAAAGAAAACAAATCAGCAAATAAAGTATCAAAAGTCAAATGACTTATCATGTAGAATGTTCTAATATTATGTTACATTATACTATGGGATTAGTTTACTCATGCATTAACATGTTTCAAAGATTTGACTGTGTAAGGGAAAACAATGAATTCATACCACAGCACACTAGGGCACCCTCAAAGATTGTCTGACCTTTTCTAAATGTGTGTGGAGTTTATCTTTCATTGTGAAATTACAAGATATTCTTGCTCACTTGCAGCCACAGAGTTAACTAAATCTTGTTTTCAGAGCAGAGGAAATGACGCAGTATTCATCACGAACAACGACAAATAATATTATTTTTTTGTCGTGTGCTCAGTTACAAGACAATGCAGCGTATCATTTATCGGATACACTTTATTACAGTTTATTTATCACTCTGGAAAGGTCAACAGTGCAAATTAAGAAGTCCTCAAACACGGCAAGGCACCTATGCATGCAATTTGATAATTCTCATACTTGACTGATCCCTTTCATGACAGTATTGACGGCCAGATTGCTGGAGCGAGAGAATAGATGAGGACAGATAAGGAGTCTGTGTAGGTCAGTAACATTTTGTGTTGAAAAGGTTGAAGCTTTCCTTCAGGTATTGTTAAAATCAAAACCTCCCCGCAGGATATTAGAAAGAAGCTCTCCCTTATTCACATATCATACAACCTTAACAAAACAGTATGAGTCACCTGTGGTCAAAGGGCAGCATCAGGTAGGACACACAGCGCAGTGTCAATTTAATTATTTGTTGAGTTTTTCTTATTCTAAGTAATAAGATCCTGCATATAATAATTAACCAAGAAAAGGTCTTGCGAAATCCCTAAATTCCTAGAATTACAGATGTACCTCTGACAGAAACGATATAAACACACAAACTATTTGATGTTTCATTTCAAACGTGTCACCCTGATATGATGATATAATTTTTTTAATTTAAATTATTTATTTATTGGACATTGCACATTAATCGACAGTTCTGTAAACGTGCCATTGTTAGCCAGCAGGCTAGTTTTCAACTGCAGTACTGTGGCAAGATGTTAAAATATTAGATGAATATTATTGAAGTGAATTTCCATCTTGCACCGTTCACTTACTGGCAAATAAAGGTAAGATCCTTGATGTTACCGCATACAGTGAAGCCAAGGAGTTTTTAATGACAAGGCCACTCATGTCTGATTGGTGCCCCTCAAACACTCCAAAAACCAGAACCAGAACTGAAATAATTTCCAATTAAAACAAATTTAATAATTAGATAATACAAATAAGTGTGATTGGCTTCCTTATTTATAACTTAAGTGGAAGGTGCTATTTTTTTTTATTGAGTTAAGTGAGCTCTGACAGTTTTAGTAATATAACTTTTGACATATTACGTCAAAACAATTGTATTAAAAGTGAAAAAATAGTCAACGTAAGATTGGATAATGCTAAGGCACAATAACTCTTTCATCAAGTTTTATAGTTTACTATGTTTGTTCAGAGCAGAAACAGCAGGTGGCACTGCAGGATGAATTTAGGGAGAACTCAGTCAATGTTTGTTTTAAAGACAAGTCATGGAGTGTGAGGGAAGCTGTATCAATACGTTTACATATAGATACACATGTATGTATATCATTGCATGTTCTATTATCATAATCTTAATAAAACCATATGAATACATAATACAACTGTTGTAATTTTACGTTTCTTTAGTCTAATTTGATATAGTTCATGTACAATAAAGTAAAACAAATGTGTCATCTTGTGCTGAACATCTCTGTCAATCTTTGAGCTGTGAAATGAATGCCCTTCTATTTTCTATTCATTCTTTTCAACTGTCATATGATACATTTAGTGTTCTGATGGTGGTGTCTCCAAGTAATAATATTAATTAATGCATAGTGAAAGCCATTAAAGGAAATGTCATTTTCAGCGGGAAATTACATATAGGGTCCTTGATATGGCATATTGTTACACAAGAGACACAGAGGATGAGAGCAAATAAATGACTACTTCAATTGTTTGCAAATGGGTCTTTTTCATACAGAATGTCCAACTATACAAGCGAAAAAATTCCTTGGATCTATTCTAACCACAGACGTCCACTGTGCAAATTATTTTTGTTTAGGGAACAGCTTTAACACCTTAAAATCCAGCACTCCTCTTATATTTCCTCAATACTGTCTTACAGTATCACATTTATATATTATTTAGCAGCTTGTTCTAACTTGTCCTCATAGGACTCATAGCTATATGAGTTAAATGGACTCCACTTATATAGCGCTTTTTTTACATTGTTTCGTACACATTCACCCAATCACACACACATTCATACACCGATAGCAGCAGCTACCACACAGGGTGCAAGCTAACTATCGGGAGCAATTTGGGGCTCAATGTCTTGCCCAGGGACACTTCGACATGTGGCAGGTAGGCAGGGGATCGAACCTCTGACCCTGCACTCCAGAGGCGACCTCCTTACCCACTTCGCCACTGCCACCCATGTAAATGTTCAAACCCAAGGCTCAATGTTTTTATGGAAGCAAATAATTTAGGTGTTTTGTGCATCATAATATGTTACAAATATAACTCAAAACTCCCTGAGATATTGGTATCTGTTATAAAGTTTAGGACACCCATAGTTTTCAACATGGGTGTCAGGTACAAGGTCTCAAGGAAGAGGTTGGGAATGCACTTGCATTTATGTTGTCCGATTTAATGCATTTGGCATTGTCCATCACAATGAAGACTAAAAAGTTTGAGGCAGCATTCATGGCTGCTTTCTATAGGACTGCCATTTAGTACTGGTAGCAGGTCAAACAGTCACCTCAGCTTAAAGCATCTCTCTGCAGTATCCCAGGTAGGTTATGAAATACTTGATTTGATTGGGTTTGTATTTACCAATTTATCTATGAAACATACTTTTTTAATGCCATGTAAATAATGTGAGTTACAATTCCTCATTTGTGTAGGAGATAATGCTGCCAGTGCCATTACTGAATGAATGATGTCATATTTTTTAGAAAAGTAGCCATCTTGTCTTTGGGCTTATGTATGCATGTTTGCCTAGATATTAATTTGATGAAAACAGACGTGAAAGTTTGCAACAGTTCTATCTTGAAAAAAAAAATGCAGACATAAGACTTGTTGACCTTGCAGCATACAAATAAGTGACTGGGCCTTAACAGAGGCCTCTACCTTTTTTTTATAAGGTTATATTAATATATAATGTGTTGGATCCCCGAAGGAAACTGTGCAGGATTGAGACTAGTTTATCAGCACTATCCCATATAAACATTCTCCACTCGATTATATGTCCATTGCTGTGACAAAGGCCTATATTATGACCATAGCCCTTATCACACTCTCCTGCTCATTTCCTTTTCTTCCTCTCCATCTCCCCCACCTCCCTCCGTCTCAGTCTCCCTCTCTCTCTTCTTTCACTGCACCAGCTGCTGCTCCAGAGCCAGAGTGAAGAGTCCCCTCACCCCCCTGCACAGACAGACAGAGACAAAAGGCCTGATTCGCCTGCTGAACACTGCCCCCTTTCTCCATCCGTCCCTTCAATGCACGGCCGAAGTGGTGGTGGTGGTGGTGGTGGCAGCGGTGGGGGCTACAGGAAAAACCGAGGCCTGGACTGGGGCTAAAATCTAGGACTGACCCAGTGGAGGGGAGTGGGTAGGAGTGGTGGGGAGGAGGATGGGGGCCAAAATGGATGGGGCTTAGTAAAGGCAGGTGCTGAGGCCTCTTCAGGAAGACGGTTTCTGCCTGATTATCTCTCAGAGAGGAAAAAAAAATCTGACAAGGGTATGCCACATTTACCTCTCTATAGTATGCATGGACTTGCATGGACTTGCATGTTTATGTTTACGTGTGTCTCTGTGGCGGCATATGTGGACAGGGGTGGCATGTGTGTTTGATGGAAATCTGGGGAGGGAGGTACAAGAGTGGCCTGTGTTTCGGTCCATGTCAGATTGTCTGTATTCCTTGTCTATATTTCCCAGTGCAGGGTGTTATGCTGCTGGCAGATGCATGCAAGTTTTTAAGTGTGGGGAGACTGGGGGTGAAAGCATTAGGGGGATCTGGTTGATAAAACAGCCAATAGGTAGCATATTGAGCTTCTACTGCCAACATGGCTACAACCTAAAGCTTTTTCCTAAAATTATGTTTAGATATCAGTTGGTTTTATGTGTCATATTTTTTTACTTTAAAATGTACCTGCTTTTGTTAAAATTGTATGACTCTAATTTACTTTACTGTGTTTCTATTTTAGTATAATGTCAAGGTAAATATGCTACCAGAAAGATTATCTTTCTGTAGCTTGCATTTTTGTGGCCTAATTTTAAGGCAGTGTTAGCGACCAGAATCTGCTTTAGCCATCTCACCACCTGTCTATAATATACTGTGTGTTCTCTTCTTATTTCACTTTATCTGAATGTATGTAGTTTGGTGAAAAATGCTGCAGTGTTTGATGGGAAGTGGGCACACTGCTGTGTGTTTCCGAGGCCGTATTGCAGCATAGGGCGTTATGTTGGGTGACTGGAACCAGATGAAACCGGTTTGAGGCAGACAGGAACAATGCTGTCTCTGTGCTCCTGAGGGATAGAGATAGCCCAGACTACTCCATGGCAACCCTTCACAGCTCAGCCACTGGCTACCATAGCACAGACCCTGCTGCTGCTGCTGCTGCTGCTGCTGCTACTGCACACTGCAGGCTTGATATCGGTGCGCTATGTAGCACGACTCATAGCGAAATGGGGGCAGGGAGATCTAGGAAGGGACGAGGGCAGGGGGACGTGGCTGGCTTGGAGTCTGTGAATCTGCAGCCTAGGGCCTGCCTTGCACACACGCATACACACACATACCATCCTGCAGACACACACACAGCCACACACACACACACACACACACACAGGAGACTGATCTAGCTGTCTCTTTGTATGTCTGTGTGTTGCTAGTGGTGCAGAGAATGACTAAGGAGGATCCCTACCAGGACCACCAGCGCTCACCAGATCCTCGGATGTAACCTGACCCTGTGTTCTAGGCTTCTAGGCCTTAGCCTGGTTGTGAAGAAACAGCACTTTTTTCCCAGGCAGGGTGGGGTGGATGGCATTTTGTGGGTTAGTAGTGTTGTGACTGTGTTTGCCAAGGGATGGAAGGAAGGAGGGAAAAAAGGTTTGGCTAGTGGCTGGAGAGGGACGAAAGCAAGAGGGTGAGGAGTGGCCGATTCTCTTGCATGCTTCCACCATTGATATTGTACATTCACTTTACTGAGATTTTAGTAGTCTTTTTGACAGTGAGTGAATTTCAGGTGGTAAAGAGGCATGTATTAAACTGCCTTTGTTGAGAGGGATTCTGTGTTGTGTAGTTTTCATCTGTGTCTGTATTTAACCTTCATTTACTCTCTATGTGAAGCTGCTGTGGCTGTGACT
This sequence comes from Ammodytes marinus, assembly GCF_949987685.1. Classification (NCBI taxonomy): domain Eukaryota; kingdom Metazoa; phylum Chordata; class Actinopteri; order Uranoscopiformes; family Ammodytidae; genus Ammodytes; species Ammodytes marinus. The sequence continues at coordinate 8,549,004 of NC_137222.1, forward strand.
ATAGCTGTTCTTTCCAGCCGGCCTCTCTCTCTCTCTCTGCTGCAGCTTCACACAGCTCAGCAGCCATTTTCCCCCTCACTGCATTACCTGCGTGCCCTCTCTCGTCAATAACATTCCTTCCTCAGTCTGTCATTTTATTTACGTTTCAGCTTTTTTTTCAACCAGTCCCATCATCTGGATTGTATTGAGAGCAGTTGCCCTTTTGAAACCAAAGAGGAGGGACATACACAGACGCATCTATAACGGTTGCCATGCATTTGGATCAAAGAGCAGCACTGGTTTAACTGCTTGGACATGTACAAGCATAGCAGCACCAACACCCATAGTGCATACGGACATAGTTCATCTCACCACCATTCTTTTTCGTTTGCAGAGCACATTATTTCAATAATAGAGACTTGTTTGTTTCTAAAGAGGTTTTTTGATATTACACAATACTATGTAAGACATTTTGCTTGTTGAACACCAACAAATACATATTTCATTAACATAGGTTATATTTAATAAACATTGTGTCTGTTTGGAAGACAGTACCCTTGTCTGCCTTCAAATCTTTTCTCCTGTCACCATGTTCCTTCACTTCATAATTTATGAAGCTGAAAACATTTTTTGACATGTTTTATACATCCCCCAAGTGCCAGTACACTGAAAACGACTACAATTGCAAGTACACTTGTGTTCTATATTGCATTTATAACTTGGACAAGATCCATCTCTGATGTGGTCAGGACATCATGTATAGATCCTTCACTTGTTACCAGAAACTTTTTAAGGAGTCAAATGGGTCTCTTGGCACACTCGTAGACTATTGCGCTTCTCGCATTTAAATACGTATAATTATAGCATACCAATAGTATATTGATGGGTAAAAAGCTTTCCTTAGTAGCCACATTTAATGTAATCAAAATGTCATATCCACCGTGGGGACCGGCATTTAGTTCCCTGCAATTGCTCTCATAATGCGAGGAAGAATGTGTCATAAATACTAATTGCATACTTGTAAGAAGATACTGTTCACAATTTGATTTGAAGGTTAAGGAGGAGAGACCCTCAAGCTAATTTGGCTAATGCATACATTAAACATCAAGCACTGTATGTAGACAGACACATCATGTGGTGACAAATACTCATATTAACCAAGAGAAAATATATTCCACTAAAGATATTAACCAATAAAATGTTGAAACCCTGGCCTATCGATATTATTAGCTTTCCTTCTGTTCAACCCAAAACCAAGCATCACCCTCAAATGTAAGGCATTATATAATTCTAATTAGATTTCCACCTAAATGAATAGGAATATTCAAAACCAGATCATAGACTGATCTGGTATACAAATTTAAGCGAACCTTTTTCTGATTTCTCTTTCCTATTTCATAGAAGACAGTATTTTGCAGCAGCATTAAACATGTGATAAGTAATTCAGTTTTTACTTCTTCATTATGTTAATACATGAATCACAAACAAATATTTCTAATACACATACAAAAGACAACATGAAGAGTCTGAGTCCAAATTGTGATACCAGCAAGCTGAAGAACTCACCAAAAAAATCTGAAGCTAACATACCTAATTATTTTTCAATTGTATCTGTACTCCCCAGGTCATCTCCTCGTCAGGAGCAGGAACATGGGAGATATGAAGACACCAGACTTTGATGACCTGCTGGCGGCCTTTGATATTCCTGACATAGTGGATCCCAAAGCCGCCATAGAATCTGGCCACCACGATGACCATGATCGACAGCCTAAGCAACCAAGTTGTGCAGTGACTACCAATGAGGATGAGGCCCAAAACCTATCAACAGGAACTGATGTTGGTGTTAGTGTCATTGTCAAGAACATACGAAACATGGACACTGGTGAGCATGGTGGAACCATATCTGAGAAAGATGGACATTTCCCCTGCCCTCTCCAATCCTGTTCTGTTGGCAATGGCAATGTACTTCAAAATGGCCTTTTGCCTGCAATACTATCAGGTACTCACTATACCAAGAATGGATGGAAATCTTCCAGGGAGGAAGGTCAAACTGTAAACAACCAATCATCTACCTTCAATCAGTTCAGCCCTATTTCCAGTGATGAAGAGTTTGATGATGATGATACAATTGAGGTAGATGACCCCATGGACAAGCTGGGAAGTCAGTCATTATTTAGGTCTGCTAATAAGAGAGAGGACCAGAGTCATACATCTCCTGTATCAGTAGACAATCTAGCTCGGGCAGGTTCCAAGTCAAACAAATCCCCTCTATCAAGTTTACCTGAAGAGACTGTACTCAATGAAAATGATTGCAAGGAGGCTGGAGAGCCATCAGGGCTTAATGCTTCCAGTATGTCTCACATCAAAGCAAAGTCCTCTGAAAAACTTTCATCCTGTATAGCAGCCATAGCAGCCCTCAGTGCCAAAAAGGCTAGTACTTCTGACTTGGGTGTTTTGGATTCTCCTTTTATACAAAAAGAATACATCCGGCCAAATGAAAATCCCAGAGCTCCGGAAAAGCCATGCGAGCCGGAGACAGCCCTAGAGTTCGCAAAGAGGCTGCTTGCTAAACAACCCGACAGCCCCTCTAGTGTCACTAGTGAGGGTAGCAACAAAGCTGCTTTAAGCACAGACACCACCCCGGTCATTCCAAAAGTAAGAATCAAAACAATCAAGACTTCATCCGGCCAAATCAAGCGTACTGTCACTCGAGTTCTAACACGTTTTGATCCTGAGAGTCTGAGAAAAGGAAAGAATAGCCCTTCTGTCATGGCAACTACCAGTGCAATGTTCTCATCTCCCACAAGGCCCTCTCTGTCAACCACTGTACTAGCGACCACTAGAGGTCCTCCGATTGAAATAACCAAGCAAATGACTATTAAACCTGTGGCAACAGCTTTCCTGCCTGTCTCTGCAGTCAAAACAGCTGGCGCCCAGGTCTTTAACCTCAAGCTAGCTAACAACACCACAGTCAAAGCAACAGTCATCCCAGCGGCATCAGTGCAAAGTGCCAGCAGTGCTATCTTGAAAGCTGCTAATGCCATCCAGCAACAGACTGTCATACCTGCCTCGAGTCTGGCTAATGCCAAAATTGTACGAAAGACAGTCCATCTTCGTAACCTAAATATTCTGCCTCAGACTGTAACCTCTGCAGTCTATGATCTCAAACAGGCCCTTTCCTCTTCCAAACAACCACAGCTACAACAATCACAACAAGTCAAACAGCAGGCAATTATCGCTGGTCGGGCCTCAAAGAAATTCTCTAGGGTCCAAGTGTTCACCAGCTCTCAAAGTTCTGTAGTGGATGCCTTCAATAAAGTCCTGAGTAGTATAAACCCTGTTCCTGTGTATATCCCAAACCTCTCTCCACCAACCTCAGCTTGTATCTCTTTACCGTCACGTGGCTACAAGTGCCTGGAGTGTGGAGATTCATTTGCTCTTGAGAAGAGCCTGACACAGCACTATGAACGTCGCAGTGTGCGGATCGAGGTTACATGCAACCACTGTGCCAAAAGTCTAGTGTTCTACAACAAATGCAGCCTCTTATCTCATGCCAGGGGCCACAAGGACAAAGGGTTTGTCATGCAGTGCTCACATCTAATCCTAAAACCCATACCTGCAGATCAGATGATAAGCACATCACCTTTATCAGGCCCACCCAATATCACTGGGACCATCTCCACCACCACCTCCCAAGTGCAAGCACTTCCTTGTCAAATCTCAGGGAGAATTGCTGGTGGTGCATCCCAAACGGCTGTGATTTCAGCTCCATGCAGTGCTCCTCTTGTGGCAGCCATGCCCTTGGAAGATGATGTATCAAAGCTCTGCAGGCACAACCTAAAGTGCTTGGAGTGTAACGAAATGTTCCAGGATGACAGCTCGCTAGCTATGCACTATCAACAGGCACCAGAGTCCAGTGGGCAGGTGTGTGTGTGTAATTTCCAATTCTGAACGTGATCAAGTTCTGACTTCTGCTAATTTTATTAAACTGTGCTATAGAGTTGGAAAGTGTGCGTGAATCATTTTGGGCACCTTGGGTTCCACAAGTAAAAGTCCCATTCAGTTTTCCAATTGACAATGTTACGTACCCTTTATATTCTTGGTGCCACCTTTCCAGTGCATGATAAATTGCCTGTCTGATTTTCCTTATCTCCTCTTCTTTGTGCCTGTAGAAAACATGCACCATCTGCCAAATGCTTCTCCCAAATGAGTGCAGCTTTCTGTCACACCAGCGAATCCACCAGCACAAGTCTCCTTACATCTGCCCTGAGTGTGGTGCCAGCTGCCGATCTGTCCACTTCCAGTCACATGTCACCAAGAACTGCCTGCATTACAGCCGTAGAGTTGGCTTCCGGTCAGTCTACCTAAAATCAACACTATTAATTTTAATTTATGTTCCCAAAGTCTGAGAGTAAGTTCATCCACCTTTAATTAACAAACATTTTCTGTTATAACAGATTTTTCGATAGTCAATTCTGACTTTTTCATTTATTTACAGTTGAGCAGTGTTCTTCATTTGTACTTGGCTGTACTCAGACTTAAATGTCACTTTTCATTATTGTGACATTATGTTTGACAATCCCTTCTCACTGAAAGATATATTAATCATGATGAATCGGTCACAATTTTCATGTGGAGTCACTATACAAAATATAGGTAATTTAAACTGGAAACTCAGGATCTGAACAATTATGGATCAATTATAAGGCCTTTGGTCTGTTTTAGCAGTACTTCTGAATGGATGGATGTTTAAGTGAGATGCTTACTCTCCCTGAAATGAGAGATTAATACAGTATGCATGCATCTTTGAAGACCTATATTTTCTTATTAAAGGAATAGTTTGACGTTTTACGAAATTCTGTTACACAGAATTAGATGAGAAGATTAATACCATTCACAGCAGCCAACTTGTGAACGTTTCTGTCCAAGGAATCAGTTAAATTGACTTTCAGTTAAAATATTCATAAAATAGGACTTTTACAAACTCTTATTTCTTCTCCCTCCAGCTGTTTTCACTGTAGTGTGATCTTCCCTGATGTTACAACTCTCAAATCCCACATCCAGAGTTCTCACTGTGAGGTCTTCTATAAGTGCTCTCTCTGCCCCATGGCTTTCAAGTCTGCGCCTGGAACACACTCTCATGCGCACACACAGCATCCAGGAATGAAGTCAGGAGAGCCCAAGTAGGTCTTCATCTATTATTATTCTTTAAAAAAAAACTAATATAAACCACGTATATTTTAGTTATTTTTTCCATTACACATATAATTCAGCATATTGCAGTTATTGGTGAAAGTGTTTAAGATGAATTTAATTCAAAGTACATTTACATATAATAAACATAGAAAATAGTATTAAAAATAAAATGCACAAGCAATTTCCTCCAAAAATCATCAACACGTACACATAAACACACATCTACTACACAATTTTCCTTTTACACAGTCACACACCAATGTCACCTCATACCTGTGTCTAATCTGTTTTTTGAAGGGAAATGACCCTCACTGCTTCATCAGTGACAGGATTTGTGAGCATTAGACATGGTGGCTTAACTTGGGTTTGTTTTTTTTCCATTGGCAACCTTTCACTGTCAATATTTAGCTCTACTTATGAATGACAGGTGCTCAGGAACATGTGTTCCACCATTGGTATGGTTTGGCCCGTTTGCCATCCAAGCTTAAAGCTAAACAAACATCTGATGTGAAAGAATATTCAACATAATGATTAATTCATTGTTTGTCACAATCAAAGGGTTGCATTAGAGATACTGTATAGTCATCAGGTGCCAGAATACAAGTGCAGCTGAAATGTTAAACAGCTCCTTGGGAACACTGAAGCTTTCACATTTATTTTCTTTGTAAATATTGTATTTTTTTTGTATTTCAGGTTGATCTATAAGTGTTCCATGTGTGATACCGTGTTCACTTTGCAGTCTATGCTCTACACACACTTTGATCAGCACGTTGTCAATCATAAAGTTGCTGTTTTCAAATGCCCCGACTGCTCCATGTACTACGCACAGAAACAGCTGATGTTGGACCATATCAAGGTGGGCAAAAAAGAAAACTTATTTTAGGCTTCTTTGAAAATATTATCAACATTTAAATTTATTTTATGAGCCTGTTTTAACAATAATTAACTTTGCAGTAAAACGCATGATGCAAATGAATTAGTATCTGTGACACAGTATAATTATCTTTATTTAATTTTTATTATAAAGATTAATTTTATCTTTATATTAATTTTTTAGGGCTGTTAGTAATTAGTTTAGCCTATAAATGTTTCTCAAACCATTTACTTATACTTCCAAGTTGTAATTCAAGTATGTGAATCATTTCCAGGCCATACATGGAACCCTGAAGACCACTGAGGGTCCACCAAACTTGGGCATCAACCTCCCTCTCAGCACCAAGCCAACTAACTCTAACAGTTCCAACAGCCACAGTAATAATAACAACAAAGATGTCAATGGCCAAGACAAGGGTGAAAAGAAGCCCTCACCCTCACCGCTAAAGAAAACCATCAGAAATGGCTCAGCAGACCTCAAGAACCGCCCTAGCTCAGAATACATGTGTGGAGACTGCAATACCCTCTTGGGTTCCAGGGATGTATTTGTGACTCACATGAGGCTCGAACATGACAAGGTGAATGTTTGTAACCATTATAATTAGGAAGAATCCAATTTGCCACATGGGGTGCTGCGAATGCTTCAGTGGTTGACATATTTGATAATACATTGACACTTTAGTTTCATTTCAAGTCAACATGGCATCACTGCCTATACTTTAAATCATCTATCATACATTTTCCTTATATTGCAGATACTGAAGAAACACCCATGCCGACAGTGCGATAAGTCCTTCAGCTCTTCCCACAGCCTTTGCCGACACAACCGTCTCAAGCACAAGGGACTGCGAAAGGTCTACACCTGCCTGTGAGTAGCAACAAGCCCTCGCCACAGGTCATGACTTGGTTTCGGTTTAGGTGGTCTGAGCTCCTACACTTTGATGCAACACTGAACCAATTATCAATAAGGAGCCATGCGCAGTTGGCACAGCCGCACACTGTGATGCATCAGATTTCATAAGGCAAGCGTTGGGTCCATGCTAGTGCTAGTTTGCAATGTCCATTGTGAGAATCAAGCTTTACATTGACCTTTCCTTATACAGGGTGCACTTGAAAGTGAAGCTACTGACAAAAACCTCATGCAAGGGTTTATAATTGTTATTTTATTGTCTTTTGACAGGCAATGTCCAGCTCTCTCTCAGCCATTCACTAAAAGAGTGCTGCTGTATCAGCACATTCAGCTGATGCATGGAGTCAAAGACCCAGAGGGGAAGACTGCCAACTCCAATAATATGGAGCCTTTACCAGACAAGAAAACGGTAGTTTGTCAGACAGAAGGAAATGCTCCTTTTATAATTTACTTGACCAAAAGGATTTCATGGTTCTCCTGTACTTGCTAACTGAACATTTTACTCTCCTTCACAGATCCCCAGTCCTAAAAGGAAGCCAGAAGGCGAAGAGTGTTCTCTAGCCCTGAATTCCAGGGATTCTGCTTCTCAGCCATTGAAGAGGCTCAAGGTGAATATCCTTAAAATTCACAAGTGTGCTGGCTGCGGCTTCACCACAGAGGACATCACGGCTTTCCACAAACACATTCCTCAACACAAGTCTAATGGCTCATCCTACCAGTGTCAGGAGTGTGGCCTGTGCTACACCTCCCACCGCTCGCTGGCCCGACACCTCTTTATCGTCCATCGGCTGAAGGAGCCGTCGGGTCTTGCCCGATACAACGGAAGGGGCAAGGATGACCATGAGAGTCAAAGAGAGAACCAACTGGATGTTACAGACGAGAACGATGGCGGGACACCCAATACCAAATGCAAAGTGTGTGGAAAGATGTTTGAGACGGAGGGCAACCTGAATACTCACATGAGGACACATGGGATGGCGTTCATTAAGTCAAAAAGACTGACCGACGCAGCTGAGAAGTGAGACTTTTAAACCATTCCATCTGAAACTAATACTGTTTTAAACGTTTACTGTTTGTTAAACTGTTGCAGAAAAACTACAGTGTAGGAATACTGTACATCTGGGGTACTACAAACTGTATACAGTTAAAAAAAGGAATAAATGTCAAGTTCACTTTGTGTTTTTAAGTAATCTTGTTAAAGTAATTTTAATGTTTTTTGTTTTTTTAAATATATTTTTTAGATGTTTAACCTTTATTGGATAGTTGTTCAGAGCAATCGAGTGGAAATGGGGAGAGAGAGGGGGGATGACATGCAGTAAACAGCCGCGGGTCGGTTTGGAACCTGCGGTCCACTGTTGGATTGCCCCGTAATTTTTGTTTTTGTTTTGTTTTTACATACATGGATGTTTATATAGACCTTTCATAAATATTTTTTTACAGACCAGCATGTCTTTAACTGTTTCCATTGTTTTCTTCTCACTATAGTAGGTAATGTATGGATATATTGTTCCAATGGGATTAATCCTCATACAGTCAAGCAGTGTTCTGAATGTAATGCTTATGCTGCTAATGTCCAACGAATGTCTGAAAGAAAAAATATGTATGTAAAACTTTCTCCACTACAGGACATGGCTGAGTACTTCAATTTCAACTTAAAAGCATACGATTGGCAATGGCAACAAACTTTCTTCATGCTTTAGTTTTCATGGATAATATATTTCCCTTAGCTGTCCTTGGCTTCTTCAATGATAAACCCTGGTTATGGTCCCTACATTTTTTTATCCTAAAACAATATTTTTGTATTAATTTTGAGCTGAAGATTTCAGACAATCAGAAAAACAGAGCCTATTTTCAGCTGCATCTCCTTACAAAATGTTCAAGTTGTTATCATTTACATTTAAAATGTTGAATAATTACACATTTAATTACATTTATACATTTGAAATGAGTTGTAAGCTCACAGTTTTGTGGATGACATTAAACATCAGAAAAACAGTCTTTTGAAGATAAATATGTGGGCCAAATTTGAATTTGTATAAAAAAAATATTTTGTAAAAGATTGTAGGACCTTTTTTTTACATTTCATTCCAATCTTAATAGATATGGCAGCTCTTGTAAAGTTGTAATGACTGCGCATTTTATAACAAATAACAACATTATCATTTCATGTGTTGTTCCTTTAGTTTGTCGTTCTTTGGGTAAATGTGAAATCATAGACTTAATGAATGTTTATTAACAAGAATATCACTGGGAAAAACATCAAAACAGAGGAAAAACTCTATGAATGTAAAACCTGGCTGTGAAACTGAATTATTCTTTCACAAACTGAAAGTTGTGGGATCTCATGATTGTGTTTTCTTTTTTCTGAGCTGTTCCAAAATAAATATCATTCAGTTTTGCACAGTAGTTATTCTACTCCGACAATAAGACTTTAGCAGTCTCGCACTGTTAAACAGCATGTGAGAAGCAGTCAGTGAATTGTTTATTGATTACAATGTGTCTTTCTGCTGTTTTGAGACAAATGTGTACAAAGCTGTTATCTATGTCAATAAATAATAAAAACCTGCCAGGGTTGAGATCTGATGTTGACTGCACATGAGACATCAGCTCTTCTCTACATGTCAGAAATCCTCTATTGGTCATTTATACTCTTGCTTTTTTAGTGCTGTCTGTGTCACATTATTATTGTGGAAAGTTTGTAGTTACATAGGAGTGAATTCAACCATTGGCAGTGGCCGTCTTACGAGTAATATATTCAATTATAACTTTACACAAATCCTACATAAGATCCTAAAACCTTTTCCATTGTACAAATTCATGAGAAAATATAGACCAAAATTCTGGACTATACTTTTTATCAATGAGGACATTTATTTTGAAATTGAACACATCTGCAAGGTTTCAAAACAGGTGATCAAGGAGTGCTGCATATTCATAACATATAATAACCTCCTTCTATCAAGAGCACACAACATATAATTGATCAAAGCTGCATATCAGTGGGTGTGTAGATAGTTTCTTTCACTGCTGCATGGTGAAGTCACTTTTTGTAGGTTTTTAAGAGAAGTTCCCCCTCTAGTGGCCGTTGTTTTATTTAAATTACTAGACTGTCTGTGGTGTTGATTTTCACATTTTTAAAGCTTGAGACAAATGGTTAAAATAAAAATAAACTCAGTAAATAAATTGATTATAATGGTTGTAAATGTGTAATTGGGGTTTTCCATTTCTTCTTATCCAGAACAACATTATTATCAATTCCTTATAGGACCAGAGTAGGAGAGAACAGACAATGTGGCTATTGTGGCATATTTACATGACTGCTGTTACAAGGTAAAGTGAAACATCTGTCTGTAGCAGGGATGGGACAACAACCTGACACTGATTTGCACTCTCAAATGTTAATCCTGTGCCTTAATATAATCCCATCCTGGACCTTTTTTGTGAGCCTCATCCTCAAGTAACCAAATCTTGGTCACACCTGATATAGAAAAGCAGGTGGCGACGGCCTGCAATTGCAAGAAGTTTTAGATTTTCCTTCCATCCCATGACAAAATGAATTTCACGCTCTACCTTCTTGATGATGACGTGTCCCCCTCTTATGTTATTTAAACACCTGCTGCCCTAAAACGACGCAGTGAGTCCTAAAAATGGCCCTGAGTTGGGTGGCATTCCTTGTTTTTGCAGGATATAGTGTAGCGCTGAAAAATACGCAGGCTTTATCTGTGTCTCAAAGATGTATGGAGGACACCAACACTTTCCTCTGGGAAATGAATCAAGAGAGGCCAAAGGAATATGCCATTCTCAGTAAGTGTTGATTGATTTATTACAGTATGTTAAGTTGTGCATTTGCAGTGAGTTTGGGGTCGTGGAGGTCCAGGCCCATTTAAAGACGAGAGGCGAGACTGGGACAGGTGTTCTTTTAAAGGACGGGGCCAGTAACTTTAACTTTATACTAATTGCTCATTTTAGCCGTGGAGTGGATCAGAAGCATCTAAAGTCTACTCTAGACTGTATAAGAGCCAGACCGGCCAAGGAAATGTTGAGATTTGTAGTAGGATATTGTTCCTCTGTGATGTAGGCTAGGCCTAAAGCAACACAAAAACAATAGTCTACTACAAAGCTTATGTCAGGCCTACAGCTGTACAGCATAGCATTAAAAAATGTAAATTAAAATAAAAACAAGACTGAATGAAATCTGACGAGGAACTAGCACACCTCATTCACACATATCATAACAGAGTTTTAGAAATGACAACTTATATAACGACAACACAGGCAACCAAAGACAGACATATTAGCAGCATGGAAGATAAATAATGAGCAAAGAGACACAGAGAGACAGAAAGACAGAAAGATAAAGGGTGTATCTGACTCACGTTATTAACAACGAAGATGAAGTTGTCCATATCCTTCCAGCTGTTGCTCAGATGGTCTTTCAGTTAATTTAATTTTTTAGCTAACATCTCCCTCACAAGCTGCAAGCTAACAGGTTTCACAAAAACATGTTTGCTAGCAACACTGAAAAACAAGCTAGCTCTTGTATCATTTAAATATGAAATATTTTTTGTTTATCGAGAGGTTAAGAGTAAAATTACTATATTTGTACTTTTGAGTTCCTGTACCGGAGATATATTCCAATCAATGATACAGAGTTGCGCATAATAGTGGCCCTTATTTGTTATTTGTTTACACTTCGGTAACTTGAAAACAAAGGACGCAGACTTCACCTGTATTTTCCCTTAACTGAGGGTGCAGTGCCGTTTTTGACCACACAAACCAACTGTCATTGACAAGCCGTTATACTCCAGAGGGGGCGCTGTTTCCCGCAATTCAGGAGAATAGAGGAATAATTAGAGAGACGGATAGAGGAAAAAATGGTCTTCTGACCTTTTTATTAAAATAACACAAGTAAATTTATAATTCATGAAAAAATTATTATAGTTTTACTTACTTGGATGTGTATTATTTGATATTTGTCTACAGTAAAACCATTAAAAAATATATTTCACTTTTATATAATTTTAAACTGTTTAATCGTTAACAGTGAAGGGCCTGCCCTACACTGTAAACGATTGGCTTTGCTATAGCCTACAACTTAGGCTAAAGCAAAGCAGTGTATAATTGTGCTGAATTACAGTAAGGGAAATCAAGCACTTGGTTATGGTGAAACGTATAACATCAACATCAATATGTTACTGTATAGTCTAAAATGTAAATTCCTGGCCCCACTTGTATGCTTATTTGAGGGTGGTGGGGTGTTTAAATCGGTTGCTCAACTTGAGTTGAGTCCTCCAAAGGATTATTCTAGAATCAAGGACATATAAAATGCATATTGTTCGGTCATAATTAATCATCAATATCTTTGTAGGCTACATGTTTCATTTTTAAGAATACAAAATCGATGTTTGCACTAACTTGCATTTTCTCCTGTGTGTGTCAATTGTCAGTGTATGATGCCTTTGGAAAGATGGGTAGCAATGTTGAAGGAGGCAATGCCAACCGGCCCGGCTTGCTGCGAGAGTGTCTCTCTGCCCACGGTGCTACCTTCTCTGGCCAGTACTGCCAGGTGTTCATCAGGCAGGTAACAACAAAAGAATTCATGTGAATTTTTTAGGAGATGCCTAATCAGGGACAGGGGTTGCAAATTAGTTTCGACTAACACCTGTATGCGTGGCATCTGTTTTATGTTTTTATAATATGAAACAATGTTTTTAATACATTTGTCCTTAATAAATAAAGAAATAATAAAGTAATTATAGAAGATTAAATCCTCCTGTCAGTTGGCTATTGTGTGAACATTTTTTTTGTATCCACTGTAGGGCACAGTACAGTACTTTGTGGGTATGTGTGTTCCTGAATCCTGTGAAGAAGGAGAGGTGCAAATGATGGTGCTGGATGGTCAGTTACTTTAAAAAAAAAAAAAATTTGGACTCTGCAATATCATTAAGTCCTTCCATGCTTATTTTTGTTTAACTCGTGAATTGTTATTTTAACAGACAGACTAAAGTTTGGTGAGACATCCCTCATTCCTCCTCTACCTCGTATCCTGGTCAATCAGTCTGCTCAGGAGGTGATCATGACCCACTGTTTGTCCGACACCATTGACCCTGATGCATCAGACATCACCTGTTTGTCAGTATATATTTTTTTTACCCTTTCTACTGGCCTTTCTACACATGTTGTTGAAACTTTAAATTGGACTGGAGAGATCTCTCTTTACACACACACACACATACCATACTTCCTCTCAGGACTTTAAAGGAAATGAAGATGTATGAATCTTAAGCTAAATCCGATACCTTTCTTTTCCTGCAGGTTTGTGTGTTGTGTGATGGTAGCGATTCCTCTTGCTGCTACCTTGTTCACAGCCGTCATAAGGTGGCGGCGGAGTAGAGAGGTCATTCCAGCAGCAGAGTCTTCATGTTTAAACACCGGCCTAAACCTTTATGGGACCCTGAAGACAAATGGCTCCTCCAATAGCGAAATCAATAGCAGCCCTTCAGAGGAAAATAGTACCAGTAAGTACAATGTTTTATTGTGTGAGTAAAATATTTCTTACAAATATTCTTCAGATGACACACCAGAGCATGATGAGAAAGAAAGTTTTACTGGACTGGTGCAGTATTATAAATTATATATTGTGTATTCAGATTCAGATTCAGATTCAGCTTTATTGAATATCGTCTTTATGCAGACAGCACCAGGAGCTGTGTGTACCGGTGCCTTCAGATGTTCTCTCTACAAACGACCAGCCAGGGCGTCCTCAGCACCTCCTCATTCATCCCAGGAGGAGGCTACTCCTCCCTGAATGGCATCCGTGTTCTTAGCCTGTTGTGGATCATGTGTGGACACTCTGCTCAGTTCCCCGTAATAAACAACCTGGGTATGACAACAGGACTCACAGCCACTCACTCTTTATTGGGTTCCCACAGGTCCTGGAGATCGTTGAAAGTTGAGAATCTGAAAGAAGACATATATCAAGGCATATAAACATAGGGTCAATGAAAGTGACTAAATGTATGTATATTGTGAAAGAGTAGAAATAAAAAATAATTTGTCTATGTTTTGCAGATAACTACAAAAACTGGAAGAAAACGGTTGAAAGGAGCCCCCTGTATGTGCCTACCATCAGTGGACCAGTTTTTCTAGCTGTGGATACTTTTTTACTGCTGGGGTGAGACTGAAACAACATGTATTTAAAAAAAAAGTGGTGGATTTGTCATGTGTGTGTGTAAGAAAAAAAAAGAAGGAACATCGAGATATACGTTGCCAGTTTAAGCCATTTCTAGAGCTTTTGTGTTTTAGGGGTGTGCTCAGTGCACGGTCTCTGCTGGGCTCTATCGACAGGGCTGAAGACAAACTGAGCCCCAGTTTGGTGGCAAACTACCTCTTCAACAGGATCAAAAGGTATGGTTTGTTGATATTTTCCAGCAAAAACAGTCAGCAGGTTATGATTATCTGTCTGTGCTGTATGTGTGATGTAAAACCCATTGATGTAAAGGCAAATTCTTTTTTTGTCTTTCCTTTGCTACAGGATTCAACCACTGCATCTCTTTATTATGTGTCTAACCATTGGCCTCATCTCTCTGGTGGAGTGGGGACCCTACTGGTTTCCATTTATAGATACAATGATGGATTGTAAGACTTATTGGTGGGCTAATTTACTGTTGATCAGCAATCTCCTCCCAGTCCATGAAATAGTAAGTTTAAGCAGCTATCCAGACCTATAAAAGTAGCTCTGAAGCTTTTCTGACATGTTTCTACTCTATACTGACTTTTTTCTTAATTATTTTATATTTCCCTATCTGTCCTCAGTGTATTCCATGGACATGGTACCTGTCTCTGGACTTCCAGTGCTATGCCACCACTCCTGTGTTGGTCTATTTTTATAGACTGTATGTCCTCTCATATGATTTTAAGAAAAATGTGTCCTCAGTTAAATCAAATTTCTACCATGGAGAAAGTGTAAATCAGATATACTGTATGTTGCTATACAATCTTAGTCATCCCGTCTTTCGTTGATCAGAAACAAAGGTGTGTTTGCAGTAGTTGCTGGAAGCCTTCTGCTGATGACCACCGTGGCCAGCGCTGTTATAACTGCCCTCCTGCAGCTGCCAGTTTTTCAGCCGTCTACACTGTAAGGCTTAGTGATCGTGATCTATTACTAATGCAAACAGCTTAGGAATCAAATGCACAAAACGTAATGTGCCTTACATGTCAAGCAATGTTTTTATATAAGTTAAAATGGTTAACTCACCATTACAGTACTTTAAAAGTGTTTTTTTTATTTTATTTGCAGGACATCAGAGAATTATGTCTTGTATTACTATGTGAAACCCTACACAAGATATGGGCCGTTTTTAATCGGGATCTTGACTGGAATATACTTGACAACAAAGAAAGAACAGCTGTTAAAGCAGAAGGTTAGAACATCTAATCCCTTCCCACAAACACTACAAACAGCACATCATATGATCGTTTGTGATAGTTACAACCCAAACATACTCAGTCAGTATACACACAGGAGCGACACTGATATGTCATCGTCTCTTGCTGTTTCTCCAGTGGCAGGCAGCACTCGGTTGGTTCTGCTGTCTGTCACTAATGGCCTTAATAGTTGGACTGGCCTATATCCTCAGGGAGACCCCAGCCTATCCATCTGTATCACACGCCCTCTACCAGGGACTGCACAGGCACCTCTGGGCCCTGGCCGTTACCTGGATCATACTGGCCTGTGAGGAGGGTTATGGAGGTAAAACACACGCAGAGATGTTCCAGAGACCAAAAAAAATTTTCAGTGAAAAAATTAATTGAGGATTTGTTTCTTCTGCATTTCAAACTGTTGATCAATGATCGACTACACCATAGCAACTTGCTGATCAATGATTTCATACTTCACTGAGAGCAAGGGAAAAACATACTGTACAATGGGGAGGATTGTTAACGGTTCAACTTTTTAAACCCTCACCTACACTATACAAAACCAAATGAATTACTTGGTTAAACAAATATGAATACAATTTAGAGGAGCATCTGCGTGTTTCTTGTTGCTTGACATGTGAGTAAAATACTTTTATACATTAAAGCAGAAATATGTATGATTTGTCACTCACTGTTTCTTCAGGTTTTATCAAGACCTTCTTGTCACAGGGTTTCTGGGTTCCTCTTTCCAACATAAGTTTTGCCTGCTATCTGACCCATCCTGTCTTCATCATCCTCTACATCGGCTTGCAAGAGACCCCAATCCACTACATAGACATCAACTTTGTGAGTACTACAGACAATGCATTTTATTCAATTTCATCAAGCCTAATGCAGAAGTTTTTAAGGTTTTACACCAGTTGACCGTGCCCTTTTAACTTATATTTTATGTCTACTTTTCTTCTTTAGATGTACATGTTCCTCGGCCACCTGGTGCTCACTCTGGTGGTGAGCTATGTGTTGACTGTGCTGGTTGAGAAACCCTACCTTCTAAAATGGAGTAGTATATAGAGACAAGTCAGCACACAAAAAAACCCATCCATCCATCCACATAACACCCCCTAATCTTGTATTCTGTTTGTTTGTGCCTTGTAATACAGTGCTCTTGTTCAATTAAAAATTGTTGAAAACAGAAATGAAAAAACAAAAGCTAATAAAAGTAAAGCAGCTTTTTATGGTGATTGCTTTGGTAACAACTTTTTCATTGTCACTATTAGTTTTCGGCAGTTTACAGATAGAAGGTATAGAAAACATCCTCCAGATCACACACACAAAAAATAAATAAAACGGGGGGTTAATAGTTCCAGACAGATAACATAATGTCATCTGCATATATAGATATTTTGTCTTGATTTGATTTAATATATTGAACTGATTATAGCTATGACAAACAGGAGATTGGACTATTGTTTTGTCAACAGCACTTTCATGTCACAACAATAAAACTGCCTTGTAGAATGAGCAGTTCTGTCATATGTTGGCATCAGTGATTGCCTGTGATAGCGTGCCTGTTTCAGAGAAGTGAAAAATAATTTCCAACCGTGAGCTTACAAGAAAGTATTTACATTTCTAATAATTTTCATTCTGTCTTGAGGGCCTACAGAGTCATATTTTTTTTGAATATTTGGAGATGATAGGATTTGGTCAAATAAATAAATTATAAGAATAGATACTGCTCTTAAAGAAATCAAAATACATGGCGGTGAAAGCCTTGGGCTGAAAGCTGTCATCTTTTGCCATCTCTTATAATTATATGACAAACTCTTAAGCTGTGATATTATTACAAAAACGACATAAATTCTTCAAACTTCTTTCTATGAAAGATTTAACAGGTCAGAAACAAGGCATGTAAGTGTTCCTTTCATGTAATGAGAATATTTTGGATGATTGAAGTGAGTCAGAATTTACCAGCATCACTGACTCAGCTGATGAGATCATAACAAAGGTTTTCAGTTTCTTCTGACGTTAAAAAAAAAAGCACAGCTACATTTCAGTTATAGCACTTGAGTTATGCTGGGCATGTGCTCTGTTGTGCTTTGCATTAAGTCGGGTAATCCTTGATGAGCAGCCTCAGAGGAATTCCTTGATCCCTCTGACACTGTTTATCTCTGACACTCTCACAGAAACTCCTTATGTGATCATTTCCGCTGGAGTGATGTTTTAAAATCAGTGTATAACACCAGGATGGAGATTTTTTTTTAACAATACCAGTATTTTTGCCATAGTTTCAATATTAAACCATGTTTTATGTCCAAGTTTAAGCTATAAATGAATATGTGTCTAGCAAAAGAATGACAAATATGGTTTGCTGTTTCCTTCATAACACTTTGGAACCGTGGAGATGTTTTTAGTATGTGTCATTTGCACGCTTTGGCACTCCTTCCCTTAATTGGTTGTCCAAAAGCATCCTTCAGCTGACTCTAGCTAAATCTCCCACACACCCACACACAAACAAAACATGGTTGTGACGCACTTGTTACATGTGCAGCACCATTTTCCACCTGATGCCGTCCTGGGAATTTAAGGGGAAGGAAGGTAGACAGCAGGCTGAGGCCGACTGTGCAGCAACATGGTGTAAAAATATATCTTGCTTTGGTAAGATGACACTCCTCTCACTATGACTTCAAGAGTCCAAGGGGGCCACGTCCAACTCAAAGCCTCACAACAACATGCTCAAGATGGTGTAATACAACGCAGTTTCAACTGAAAAAGACAGAAAAAATTTAGTATTCTTATAGTTCAAGAAATACTAAACTGGCTGAGAGAGACAGTAAATAGTCTACAGATAAGTTTTATATAGCCTCATTCCATATTAGTACCTGCTTTTAAATGTACACACACACACACACACACACACACAACCATGTTTCCTCTAATAGGTACATCGTATAAAGTCATGCCTTATTAAAGTTCTGTCCAAATGCTGTTTGTGACTAATTTAATGTGAAGGTTAGTCATGTAACACATTATGAGTCAATCTTTATTTTAGTGGTTTAACTACAGCACTCCAGTTGTTTATCTTTAAAACAAAGTAATTTATTACAACAATGCTGTGCTACAGTTATTTTATTTTTATTTTTCCAAAGAAAGAAAGCAAGAACAGCTCCCACACAGATAGGCATGCACACAATATTAGTCCAATAATATTCCCTCTGTTCCATTGTGGACTTACCAGGCACCACAAGAACAGGTGTGCGGAAAGTAGAGGAAAGACATGATTTTATTAGTTTGTGTTCTCATCCTCTTCTGTTTGTTAAAAGGGGGGTGGGGGATTCATTCACGAAACATGTCACTGGCTTCTTGTCCACACACACACACACACAGACACACACACACACACACACACACACACACACACACACACACACACACACACACACACACACACACACACACACACACACACACACACACACACACACACACACACACACACACACATACTACACACTAACAATGGAAATCTCACACGGTGCTTTCTAGTAGTTTGGGGTGTCAGTGTTCTCTTTGAAGTAGTAGCTAAAAATAGTCATAGTCTGATATTTTTATTTATTTTTATAAATCACACTTACGTCAGACATTGCTGTTTTATTGAAGGGACTCTGTCGTTAAACCACTATTTACAATGTGGTGTTTCTAAAGCAGTAAAGGTATCCACACCTGTCACAGCAACACTGATGTAAGTAAATTACTCATGGTTACAAAACTGTCCTTCATGCTCGTTATGAAACAACATTTACAAAGCAGTTTGCTGAAAGAAATACAGGAAATTTATTTAAATTTTTTTATTTATTTTTTTTTGACCTGCCATTTGAGTCGAGCTTGTGTTCACTGCTCAGTGAGTCATAAAACATTTGACCAAATTAGAGGCAAAGTCACATTTAATCTGTTATGCAAGGGTGGGATAATTGACTACTAATCATTTTACATAATAACAAGAAAGGTCCAGCCTCATTAGTTTGTTTTGGCCTCTGACAACATTGCATTGTTGCTTTGTCACAGTAGTTAGAGGGGCATCGATGATGCCAGAAATGTGACCCTGAATATCACGGGTGCACTGTAAACACCTGTTTAGATCACAACAAGATCTTACTCTAGTGATAACATTCAAAATATTTTTAGTTTTATTTGGATTTGTAAAAAATACGGTCTTAATACACAGCCTAGGCTCTGTAAACGGGCATGTTGCTAGCTACGTTGGCCCCTTAGTTCACATACCCTTTGTTTACTTGCCAGTTTTCAGAGCCTACGCTGTGTAAACACCAGTCTTTCTTTCAGCATGCACACAGCACAGACAGATAACAAACTGCGAGGAGATATTCACTGATTTTGCCAAAAGCTATTTTGCCAAAAAGCATTCACCAGACTCGTTGACTCCACCTTTAACTTGCTTCTCAATGCCACAAGGTTTTCAGTGTGGGGTTGCATGACTTGTCATACTATGGCAAGAGTCACAAACATTAAATTACGACATCAAACACAAGATCAGTCAGTAAAGTAGGCCAAAAGTAATACAGGCCGTAAATATAGATATCGAGGGTTAAATGTTCAAGATCGACACATGTCTACAATATCAGGTAACCGACTTTGTACTTGTGGGGGACAACACTTAAAAATAGACTCACACCCCGAGACCTGCCGTCTCTGCCTGAGCTCATACTGAAGACCTACATCATAAGTCTATATCCTCAACCACACGGCTAAGAAAAGGGTACGTACCGCATGCACAGCTTTTTTAATCCTAAAACTTGTATCATGTGTGAGTCAGCTCTGTGGGAACCTGTCAAGCACTTTCTTGTGTCCTTTCTTTGTAAAGCGATAAATGTTGTCACATGTTACAACACAGCTGATAGGTGGACAAACACTTTCTCTGCTGTGCTGTCTGACACACGTGATACACTTTGTCAAGCATCAGAATTATTTTTTTTTTATTTACAAGTTTGGCAAATACTTGTTAAGTTTCCAACTTTCTCATTTGTAGCTATCAGACACAAACGTGCAAGCTGAAAATGAGTTGTAGTGTTTCCTTTTAAAGGCGGTTCGAGTTATTATTACAAAATTTGTTCATATTTGAACTCGGGTCTTTCATGTACATCTTGTTCAGCCCTAAGCTTTGAAGATCCAGCAGGCTCTCGGGGGTGTTGTCTGGCAGATGCTTTATCTATTTTGGCACGGAGAAGTCAATATGAAATTGTATAACACTTTCTCACCCTCTGTCACAACGGTGCTGACAGCTTAATTGTTTTTTAATTTAGTTACAGATCAAACCATATCTCATGTGCTAATCAACGAACCCAGCAACATTGATTTCTGGTCAATTTTAAACCTCCAAGTGCCTTGATAAATAGGTAACAACTAAAGTTTAAGGGATATTACTATGCATGTGATAATCAGATATAAATATGGAGTCAGTAAA
The DNA here is from genome assembly GCF_949987685.1 of Ammodytes marinus. Classification (NCBI taxonomy): domain Eukaryota; kingdom Metazoa; phylum Chordata; class Actinopteri; order Uranoscopiformes; family Ammodytidae; genus Ammodytes; species Ammodytes marinus. The sequence goes on from NC_137222.1 coordinate 8,569,859, forward strand.
TTTGACGATGGTGAATGAAAAGCCTGGGTTCATTTAAGGATAACTGAAATGAATCTTGGAGTTAGGATAAGTAAGTACGTGATGCTATTAACTGTCGTATGGGAACGTAAGATTACTGACCTTTCACTCTAAGTTTACCATTTAGTTTGAGTTTTAATGTTTTTGGAACCTAATAATTGTGTGAAATTGGGTTCTAATTTAAGGTGCTTGTCAATATACCTTTTGAAGTTAGGCTCTGTATTCATAGTAAACATTTCAGGCTTGAGGGCTGGACTAGGTGTCCTTCACAAGAATGTGACAAATGCAGGTCATGGGGGAAGATGTGCTGGTATTTTTCCAGAGTCTGTGCCACCGGTTCCCCTCTTGCAATCTTGTATATCACTGTGCATGTTTTGAAGCCTCCACTTTCAACACTTCATATCAGCCCTCTGCAAATAAGTAAGGTAGTAGGCAACACGGACAATGTTTCAGTGGTGAAAAGATTACCTGTTAAATATATTTCAGTAGAGTTAAGATACTTTAAAAATGAATCGGTCACAAGTTACATTCACCTATTAAGATACCTATTGAGTACAATTACAAAAGTATCTGATTAAAAATTATTTAAGTATCTAGAGTATAGCACTTATGGAATGTAAACATGCTCAAAGATGCACTATGTAGCTCTTAAGCAGGGGTGGAGGAAGTATTCTGAAAATGTACTTAAATAATAGTACACATTCTAAGTTGCAAAAATATATATATACAGTCATATGAAAAAGTTTGGGAACCCCTCTCAGCCGGCATTATAATTGACTCTGCTTTCACAAAAAAAATATAAAAGTGGTGTGTCTTTAATTTACTAGGAACAGCTAAGTACTGGGATGTTTTCCAAACAAAGATTTTTTGAAAAGCAGTATTTGGTTGTATGAAATAAAATAAAATGTGAAAAACTGGCTGTGCAAAAATATAGGAACCCTTGTGCTTTTGTTGATTTTAATGCCTGTAACAGCATGTAAAACTGATGACTTTAAACACAAAGTTGGTTGGATTATGTTGTTAAGCCTTGAACCTCATAGAAATGTCTGTTTAATCATGAGAAAATTTATTTTAGGTGCCTAAATGCAAGTTGCACTTCTCTTTGACTCTCTGCTGAAGTGAGACAGAATGGGATCATCAAAACAGCTCCCAAAAGATCTGAAAAACAAAGATTGTTCATTGTCATGGTTTAGGGGAAGGCTACAAGAAGCTTTCCCAAAGGTTTCAATTGTCAATTTCGACTGTAGGGAACGTTGTCAGGAAATGGAAGGACACAGGCATAGTGGCAGTTAAACCCAGGCATGGCAGACCAAGAAAAAAACAGGAGTGGCATAGGTGGAGGATTGTGAGAATGGTTGCACACAACCCACAGATCACCTCCAAAGACCTGCAAGAACATCTGGCTGCAGATTGTGTATCTGTACATCGTTCAACAATTCAGCGCAATTTGCACCAAAACATCTGCTTTTTATAAAGACCAAATAACTTAATTTTTGTCTCATCAGTCCAAAGCATTTTCTTCCAATATGAAGCTGGCTTGTCTAAATGAGCTTTTGCATACTCCATGCAACTGTACCTGTGGCGTGGGCGCAGAAAGGGCTTCCTTCTCATCACCCGGCCATACAGATGTTTTGGTGCAAATTGCACTGAATTCTAGAACCATGTACAGATACACAACCTGCAGCCAGATGTTCTTGCAGGTCTTTGGAGGTGATATTTGGGTTGTGTGCAACCATTCTCACAATCCGCCGCATATGCCGCTCTTGTACTTTTCTTGGTCTGCTAGACCTGGGTTTAACTGCAACTGTGCCTGTGTCCTTCCATTCCCTGACAACGTTCCTTACAGTAGAAATTGACAATTGAAACCTTTGGGAAAGCTTCTTGTAGCCTTCCCCTAATCCATGACAATGAATAATCTTTGTTTTTAAGATCTTTTGGTAGCTGTTTTGATGATCGCATTCTGTCTCACTTCTGCAGAGAGTCAAAGAGAAGTGGAACTTGCATTTAGGCACCTAAAATACCTTTTATCATGATTAAACAGACCTTTATATGAGGTTCAGGGCTTAACAACATAATCCAACCAATGTTGTGTTTAAAGTCCTCAGTTTTACATGCTGTTACATGCATTAAAATCAGCAAGACCACAGGGGTTCCCATATTTTTGCACAGCCAGTTTTTCACATTTTATTTAATTTCATAAAACTAAATACTGCTTTTCAAAAAATCTTAGTTTGGAAAACATCCCGGTACTTAGCTGTTCCTGGTAAATTAAAGACATACCACTTTTATCTTTTTTGTGTGAAAGCAGAGTCAATTATAATGCCGGCTGAGAGGGGTTCCCAAACTTTTTCATATGACTGTATATATTAAAAGCAGTGGATCCTCAAAATTGAGAAACTGGATCCATGACATTTTTGGCAAATATGGAAATATTATGAAAAAAGTCAATAGCCAATTCATTTGGTCAGTTTGTCAAGTTATCAATAAAATCGACTAATGTGCTTGTAGGTGTACAGCCAACAATATTTTATGAACTCTTCATATGTTTCGTGTGCAATAATCCAAAAACGTAAAGTAACTAGTAACTTAAGATTTCAGACAAATGTTGTGGAGTAAAAAGTACAATATTTCCCACTGAATTGTAGTGGAGTAGAAGTAGAAAGTAGCATGATCAGAAAGTAATCAAGTTAAGGACAGTGCCTCAAACTTGTACTTTTGTACAGTAATTGGGTAAATGTACTTAGTTACATTACAACTCTGGATTTTAGGATAGGTGTGTATAAGACACAGCTATTCTTTTACAGTTCAGTTTTGATTACCCAAATTAATTGCCCCACTAATCTACTTGAAAAATAAGAGGGAACACCGTCTAAATATTAAAAAACATCCTTGGTATAACTCACCAGGCGTGTCATCATTTTTGTCACCGACATTTTACAATTGAAACTCCTCCAGTTTAACTAAAATGATTATAACCAAATTATGAAACTGAGAATACCATTGATGTTGTTAGCAACATTGATAGCAAAGAAAACTCCCCACACTATAGTTTCATGAGTATCAGTTATCAGGTTGGCATTCATTTAGAGCTTTTAAACTTTAAGAAGTAAAGCGACCTGAAATGTAAAATTAAGCATTGCTTGCTCTAACCGCAAAATAATTTTCTAAAAATAATCTTTGAATCCGGAAATTTAACAGTATTTAGGTATAATGTGTATAATTTTAAGTTTTTCAGAACAGAGTAGAACTCGAACATAATAATCATAGGTATGTTTTAGATAAGATAAGATAGCCTTTATTGTCATTGCACCCATACAACACAATTAATTAGTGTATAATAATTTGAAAATAAAAGTAATTTTTACCTTAGAATGAGCATTGTATATCATGTTGCATGGCCATGTTTCTACAGAAACACAAAAGGGGCAAACTTAATGGCCTTACCCATTTTTTATAGTGGATGCCTGCCGAGAATACACCTGTTGGAAGACGAAGAAAATGTATTATAGGATAAATATCTAAATACATCTACACCTCATCACTTATGGTGAAAAGGCTTTAGGCAGTGGTGGATGATGGCCATATTAAGTTACAAACTTCTTGTCCTAGAAGGCCACCATAGATGTTTTATGGTCAATAACAAAGTTGAATCACTTTGAAGCAATAGAGATGACAGTGGAAAATAAGAAAATTAACCATTATATACAATAAAACACTGATATTATATTATACACTGTTCAAGGTAACAGAAACTTTAGAGTTTAGTCTGCAGCTGGTAACAAAACAACCATCACACACCAGACGCTTTTATGAGCTCCAAAAAACAACAACAGGAAGGCTTTCTGTTCACAAGGTATGTCTAGTGTCCTTTAAAAGCTTCCGAAATAGATGCGACATGCCGTTTTAAGGGGCATCTCCTGTAAGTAAGATAAACAGCTAGAAGATGATAGAGGGCCCTTCTTTAAATACTTCAGGTTGAGGAGGTAAATATACACATGCCTCAGATTAGATTGTACTAGACTGTCTAACTTTCTTGGTTTGAAATATAACTGTAAGATATGTTCATGTCATACTTCATGCAGGTACCGGATCCTATAACACAAGGATACAGTTGGAAACCAGGGGAGGAAATGACACCAAAAAAGCCTGGCACAATCATAGGTGCACAGAACTTCATGTCTTTTGGGCCAAAACTTTGCCAGAGGTTGCTGTTTGACAGCTGGACTCCTGCTGCTGACTCTCTCCTCACAGCACAGCTAGAAGTCTAGATGGATCAGGAATTACAAACACCACCAGCCCTTAGAGACAGTCAAACAAGGGATTTAGACTCTCTTTATCATCTGCACAGTCCCATGGAAAACACGTTGTCTGCATATGAGACAGGAGCAGAGATGGTGTCAGATCTCACAGACCCTGCTGAAAAATCCACAGAGACTTTATCAAACGTTTCAGTAGGCCTGTCTCAAGAGAAAATAACTGACTCAAACTTTTCATCCAGATATAATATGCCACTTTGCTTAGAGTCAGCACCAAATGATGAGGATTTCAGGGTTTGGAGCTCTTTTGGCTCATCAGATCATGTATTACCTCCTTTACCTCAATTCTCTCATGACCTTATTTCCTCCCCATCTGAATCTTTCTCAGACCTTAAACATGACGCAGCCCAATCATTTTCTATCATACAGGAAAAGCATACACTACCATGTTTTGTGGCCATGTTATCTTCTTCTGAGTGTTTGATAGAGCCAACTGTCACTGAACCTCTATCCAACCTCAGTTTCAGATCTAAAGACAGTCAAGCCACTTATCTATTAAGGTCGGTATCACCTCAGTCAGATAGTTTGGAGAGTGATACAGCTGAAGAACTTGTTTCAGACCTTTTTATCTTTGAAAGTGAGACACAGGACTTCACCCTGACTCCTAACGTGGAGATTGAATGTCCTGATTACCAGACATTACCAAAAACAGGCAGGGGAAAGGAAGAGTGTGATACATATGTCCTGATGTCTGATCAAAAAAATGTATTGACGCAACGTCCTCAAGGCTCTAGTGAGGAACAAGCAATGGCGGAGTATGAGTCAGATTTGAGCCATCATACAAGGACACGACCACCTGCTGTGGATAACTGTGAGGAAGGCTTGATGTCGGTAAATGATGGGGGACGAGGGAAAGCAGAGGTCACTGATGTAACCCCCCAACCATGGCGAAGTGACAGCCCCATCGAACTATGGCTGGACGCCTGCCAATATGTGGCGGGTGAGGATCCAAGAGATTGGGATGTTTCGGACAAGACAGGTCATGTTGTGATGCAAGAAGTACTCAAAGCCACTAGTGATTTGTCTTTTCCCACAGGAGAGACACAAGTGTCTGATTACGACCCTGATGGGAGCAATGTGATTGGCTGGTCCAGAAATGAGACTAAAGGTTGGGGGCCACCAGTTGAGAGGTGGTCATCAGTGGACAGCTGGGCAACTGCACTCTCAGACTGGACTGGGATCCTCACTTCTTCCCCAGAAGACTTTACAGCTGCCTTCACAGAGATAGGAGCGGAGATAAATGCTTTGACACAGGCACTAGCGGAGGTACACACTCATATAGATACAGAGATATCTAAAGAGGGAAAGGGTCAAGAGCCAGCAGTGCAGGCACAGCCGCAGCCACCCATGGGTGTCCAGGAGCAGCTTCTAGAGGCACAACACATCCCAGAGGACTCTTTCCTCTCTGGTGAGAGCTGTGTCTCCTTGTGTTTCCAATCTGCAGGACCTGCACGCCAAGAAAGCGAAGTTTCCCAGTGCAAGGAATCCTTCAATTCAACTCTAACCACACAAGGAGAAAAGAAGACAGAAGAGATCCAGAGCAGCCATCCAGAGTGCTCTCCATACCCCACACACAAGTGCTCATCCATGGGATCATCCGTTGCTATGGTGGCCTCTGCTAGAGGATTTGGTTTAGCTTTGATCCCTGGCTCTACTTCTTCTGCTGATCTGGACCTCTCTCCATTTGGTGGATTTGTCGACTCCCCGGAGACTGACAATTTAATCAGCAATGGAGACGATCCAATTGTACTGAATATTATAGAGGATACCGAGTTGGAAGGACAGAATGTACCTGCAGGGCTTATAATTGAAGAGGTAAGATGACTTATTACGTACATTTATATTTATTATAATATCTTGTATTGTAAAATTCAGGCTTATTATCCAATATCCTGTATGGTTTAGAAAAAGGTTAGAGAGGTGCAAAGGTTTTGCTCTGATTTATGTGAAAACCATGAAATATGAGATATGTTATTGTCGTGTCTGACATATACACACATGCCTACCTTCACACTTTCAAACACACACTACAGGGAGAGAGGTGTGGAAAGATTCACCCTTTACGATAGAGAGAATAACAGCGATCACCTTCACATCAGTCATGCTGGCCAACAGATAAAGTCATGCGCTTTGGAAACATGGCCAGAACGTAGAAAGACATTCCAGCTACTGCCCTTGTCGTTGTTGTCATACCTAGAGTACTGTTAGCCAGTCCTGAGGTACGTAGAGAACTCCTGAGAGTGAAACCAATGTTTGTCACCACACATCAATCTCACGAGTATTGTCGCCTTGCTTTGGAGTGGCGCCGTTCATTTTGCACCCAAGGATTGTCACCCACGTTTGATGCTGTATTATCATTAGATAAGTCCTTTGGCTCCCATCTCCAAGAATGACAGCTGTGCGTGCTTTAAGAAACAGCATTGGCTGAGAGGAAAAGTTCAGATGGACAGAAATGGCATCTAATAATAACTGAGAGTTCATGATAATAGCATGGATCCGTGGCATGTCAGGGTGGTGGGGTGAGAGGAGAGCACAGCTGAGGACTGAAACATGACCCTCCCTTGCTCTCTCTCTCTCTCTCTCTCCCTCTCTCTTTTTGTACACACCCATTCCCACAGCATCCCCTTTAAAAACCCAGGATCAGGACGACAACATGTTCTTGGGCCTAGGGGACTGCTTTTGACTAGCTTAGTAGTGTGAAGCATAGCCAGGGCTCCTGTTTGTAACAGCGATAGAGTAGGTTTCAGTTGCACGCTGGACAAATGGACTGTGGAATTGGAAATAGAGGCCTTGTGTTTCATAAACTGCTGCTTTGTGGCTCTGTGGAAAGGTATGTGTGGAACCGAAACATTAAAAGATGTGAAATTGAATGTTTTTGTAACGTCTGTGTCTGCAGAATCTCACGTGATTGTTTAATGATATTTATGCCAGCGCTTTTAAAGTATTATTAGGTATATATAATCATATAACAGTCTCAAGGACATTGGACAGTATCATAATCCACTATATGAGGATCAACATTCTTGTGAATAAATATCCCTCAGAAATATACAATTTCTTCAAATCATCTCACATTTTATTATTATATTTCTCATTACCAGACCTTTGGAGATGGCCTGTGTGAAGTGACAGATGAACACAGTATATTCCAGCCAGGCTTGTCGGCCGAGCAGGAAGCTAAAGGAAGCTGTGGGCCAACTGGGGTTGATCACGAAGGAACCGAATCTTCAACAGATTTCCATTTGCACACCACACACCATCTAACAAACTGGCACACGCCAGGTATGGACACACAACTTGGCCTGCATATTAATGTTCCCACACACGTGTCATCTGACGCCTTACCAGACCTTGACAGAGTGTGTCAGTTGGAGTCACAGTGGGGAAGTCCTACGTTTATTATGCCCTTAGCTCCTCTCAGTATCGGCTCCTCCCTCGTCTGGACTAGCAGCAGTTTAGATAAAGGCCAAACTTGTGACCAAAGGTCTGTCCATGACAAAAGAGACCTCAGTTGTAAGTTCATTCATAAAACGGAAGATACAATAGGCTCTTCTGAGAAATCTTCCCCCCAGATACAACTGGACTTAACTGCGGGAAAAACAATCATTGAGGATATTGATCAGCTCAGTAGAGAACTATCAAACTTGGCTGATGTCCCTGCAGATCATTTCATCATCTCAGAGAAGAACCGTGTTGCATACGTCACTTTAGATATAAAAGACCCATTTGTCCCCAGGGCTGCAAAACCCATTTCCTCAGCCGCAAAATCTGAGAAGGTTGTGTTCGGTCACAAAACAGCTGAAAAGATGCCTCATAAAACACACAAATCCAACCCTGATAGCAAATCACGCTCCAAAAAGGACAAGTTAGGGGGTCATCTTATTGGTGCACAAACTTCCAAGAAACAGGAGACTTTATCTCATCATGTTTCAGCCCCAGAGGTCTGCAATCAACAAGAAGCTCATCTCCTGACTGGAGAAAATCACACCACTGAGAACAGTCAAGCCGTGCTTAAGGACAAAGAGGCTAAATTGGTTATTGAGACTGGCGTGGCAAATGAGAAGGCTCCAAGCAAGCCATATGGGAAGAAGAAAAAGAAGCATGCTCAAAATGCAACAGGAGTGAAAATAGTGGCAGGGCCATTGGTTGAAGTTGAGAATGGAGCAAAACCAAAAACTGCAAGAGGAAAGATTGACATGTTTGAGGCCAAATTGGATGCTGAAGCTAGGAAAGCTCAAGAGGACATTGATCAGCCACATGGGGCTGAGAAAATGTCCCAGAAACCAAAGGCTAAAGCTTCAGAAGGGGGGAAACTTACACATAATACGGATCACAAAGACCACCAGCCAAAAAACTCCACTCTGAAAGATGATATTATTAAAAGACGACGTCTGTCACAAAATAAGTTTGGGAATATTGTCAGTGCTTTGGAGTCTAAACTACCCAAGCCAGAGGTTTCAATCAAGACAAAGAGAGAGGAGCCCAAGGTGGATGCAGGGGCAACTCATAAGAAGGCGTACAGTGAAGTGGTCAAACAGAAAGTCCCACCTAAGGAAGGTAAGGTATATTTGAATTATATTTGAATCATTGTTCTGCTGTTCTCCTGCATACTATGTAAACACTCACCTCATAATAAAATAACATAACAATGTCTGCAGAACCCAAGGTATCGCAACCTATCCAGGCAGGGTTGGTTAGCGGGGACCCCCAGAGTCTGTGCCTGTGGTGTCAATTTGAAGCTGTCCTCTCCTACCACACTGTCATCTGGAGCAGAGACGGCAAGGTCCTGGAAGAAATCAAGAGAAGGTATTTTTGTTAAATTTTACATGAATTTTACAATGTAATTTGCTTAAATATAACCTTAGCTTTACAAAATACTTTCACATAGCTCAGCTTTACCGCCCGAAAGCATTGCCCAGTTTCCTAGGGACTTACCGGACAGCCTGCTATATAACCAGATTCCCTCACGAGTATGAGTCTGATGTACCCCCCCCCCCTCCCCCTCCACAGCCCCTTGCAGACGTACGCAAGTCCTTTATCGAAACACTTTATTCGCTGTAGCAAATGCTAGCTGTGCCCTTTACCCATGACTTTGAACTATCTAAACTGACGATTATTAGCCTGGCATTGGTCTGGATTTCCAGGCTAGACGATTATCCATTACTGTTAGCTTTTATTTTAACCATTTATCTACTGCTTTTAACAAACTTTTCAAACGGTTAATGACTTATAGCTAAGTATTCAAACTGTTTATCCATTACTTTTAACATTAGCTAACTATTTAAATTCCTTTTACCCAGTGCTTTTAGCATAGGGCCTACTATTTCAACCGTTAGCCAATGAACAGTAGCCATCTATGTATTTTGACTACGTCTATTACTCAACTGATTCAACCATTTATCTATTAGCCTACTTTTAGATAACTATATGAACTGTTTATCAATTACTTCAAACATTAACTAACTTTTTCAATTCTGTTTACCCTGTGTTTTGGCACACTATTTCAACCGTTAATACATTTATTTTGGCTATCTACGTATTTCGACTACTTATCAATTACTTAACTGTTTCAACCATTTATCTAGGCTATTACTTTTAGCTAATAGCTTGTGGATTTTTACCCAACTGTTTTAACTACTCTGCTAGGTTGCAGCTAGTTTTACTTTCTCTCTCTCTTTTTTTAAAGTCAATTGAGTACTTTTACTCCACAATCTACATATTTTGCTCACAATGATCACTGTTAAAAGGCAGCAAGATTTAGCTTTAGTAGGAGGAAATAGGCAAAACATATATTATGTAATATACTGACTGCAGGGAGTAGGCTATAGTATTGTGTTACATTTTCCTTACTTCAAATCTACCAATTATTGCACAGCAGCAGTCCGTAGCTGCACTTGTGTTGTTTGTACCTTACAGAAATCTATCAATAGCTACCCTAACCTCATTTCACTCTACTTGACCTGGATAGGCTATTTGTCAAGTAGAGAAGCCCCCGGAAGAGTCTAATATCAGGAGACACGGTTCATTATTTTGGCATAGAAAGGATCATGAATTGCCAAAATTCATCTAATTAAATGTCATAGTGATTCAAAATGTCATATTATGTTCAGATGTAATTCCAGAGGGTTGTTGGGTGCATTTGTGATACTCTGTCTCTCTCTGAAGTGCAGGTGACCAGAGCAGAGTATCACTGACCATCTCCAATGCTTCTCAGAAAGACTTGGGAAAGTACCAGTGTCGGCTCACAACTTCACATGGATCAGTCACCCTGGAATACCTGCTCACATATGAAGGTATAAAACTAGCCTATAACATCTATCTTAAAGAAAAATGTACAATAAATACAAAAATGTGTAACCAAACGTCTTCTTTTTTCACTATTTCTCAGTGCTCAGTGAGATTGTCATCCCTCCAGCTCCGGAGACCACATCATGTGAGTTGTGATCTTAGAACATGCCTTATTACTTATTTCACCCCAGTTTTCAGTATAGTTTTGGATTTTGTCAGATAAGAGTTGAGACAATATGTCTGTCATTCTTCTTTCTAGCTGCCCCTGTGGAGGTGGCAAGTGAAGAAGAGGATGTCCACTGTTCCAGGCTGTTGTTCAAAGATGATTTCCTCACTGATCAGTTCTTTGGGGAGAACCAACCTGCCAGCATCATCACTGAAAAGGTCCACTTTGGGGAAGGGATGCACCGGCGGGCTTTCCGAACCATGATGCATGAGGGTCAGATACCCCTGTTACTACCTGGACATCCCTGTGTGCTCAAAGTGCACACTTCCGTCAGCTATGGGACCAAGAATAACGAAGAGCTTATTCAGAAGAACTTCACCTTGGCTGTAGAGGTAAGAACATCTCTGGGTTCTGGCATTGGGCCCAACTTTCTTCATAGCTCAAAGAATGATTTCATTATGTGCACAAAAAAACATATTACATTTAAATTCACAGCATACTTTTTAAAACAATGGAATGACATTAGAATTTAATTTGAATTGTACTTCAATTATACTATTGTTTCACTATAATTTGAAATGTTTAGCATGTTTATTGTTTTGTTTTTTTATGAATTTTTTTTGTGAACAACGTAACACCTTATAACCATTCTGTGCACACAAAAAAAATGTAGTTGTCTAAAATCTACCTTTTAGCAATTTTTATAGAAAATATAAGCATTTGTGCAAATGTACATAAATATGACCCTTGGGGTAGTTCTGGCTTAGTTTAAATATGTTAAAGTTATAGTTCGTTACTTATGTTGACCCCATGAGGGATTCTGAGTAATTAAAACAACATCAACTGTTGTCACATCTACGTGAGGTAAACCTTCGGTGATCACGCATGGATTTTATACCATCTGCTGAATGTCCAGGTTTTTTCTTAGCAGTGGAATAAACAACTAAAACATTTATTGGGCGCATCTTGGGTTTTTTCTTACCTCCTATGCCTCTATGACACCCGTTTGTAAATAATGCCATACTGAGAATTACAGAGGGAGTTTTGTGGTGCTGAAAGGCTTATTTAACTTTGTGTCAATTCATTTGGCAATGCCTCGAATGTACCCCACATTCACTTATATGACAAAATTACGCACTATAGCTTTATTCATCCAGGTCTGAGTTCAAATACTTTTTAACAATAATTCAGCAAACATAACCTTTTATCAACACATTAAGAGAGTTGAAGATGTATTCTATTATTAGCCTACAAAAGCATTGTTGGCTTTTTTTGTAAATTGATTATCATTGCGTTTTTGCCCTGTAGGAGTGTCACGTCCAGAACACAGCTAGGGAATACATCAAGGCCTACACCACTGTGGCCCAGTCTATTGAAGCCTTCGGAGAGATCCCAGAGTGAGTCACTCATATGAACAGCTGTAAACGTACAGACAACATAACGCCATAAATTTGCTTTCATAGTATTTTAGGATAATGATATATGCTCAAGCTATTTTCTTTTCTTCTGCTCCCACTAGGATCATTCCCATCTACCTGGTTCACCGTCCATCAAATGACATCCCATACGCCACGCTGGAGGAGGAGCTGATGGGTGACTTTGTAAAGTATTCGGTCAAGGACGGCAAAGAGATCAACCTGAAGAGACGCGACTCGGAGGCAGGACAGAAATGTTGTGCTTTCCAGCATTGGGTTTACCACAAGACGGATGGCAACCTGCTGGTTACTGACATGCAAGGTCCGTAAAAAAATAGAATATGTGAAAATCTAAAGTACAAAACATTTTAAGCTGCAAATTATTGTGCTGTAAATTACATTGATAGGAATAAATATTTGTCTGCTTTGTGTTTTTTTAGGAGTGGGAATGAGGCTCACTGATGTAGGAATAGCAACCTGCAAGAAAGGGTGAGTATTTTTTCTTTTAGACCAATAATAGATGCAAATTGTTGATACGTGCAAATTGATTGATGAATTCATTATTGATTTATTGATTTATTTATAGATTTAAGGGCTTCAAAGGAAACTGTAACGCCTCCTTCATTGACCAGTTCAAAGCCTTGCACCAGTGCAACAAGTACTGTGAGATTATGGGCCTCGGATCCCTGCAGCCCAAACCAAAAAGGCATGCTCCCAAACCCAGACCCAAGCCCCAAACCTCTGCTGTACCCAAGAAGAACATTTTTGGGCCAACAGTGAAGGGCAAGTCATGATAGGAGGAGAATCTTGAACTACATTTTTAATCTTTATTGAAATCGAGGGGACGGGGGGGGGGGTATGCTTCACTCGGATTGGACATTGGAGTTTGGCCCATCAAAGATGAAACCAGAAAGGTGTCCAAAGTTTTTGGTTGCAGTAGGCAATATCCTGGAGGTTGTTTAATTTCGTGTTGAACATATGAAATATATATATTTTTAATGAGATTTCTGTGTATGTATAAAGAGGAGGGAACTGTATTTCATGAGTTTTGTGGAAACTGTGACAAATTTAACAAACACTTGAAATGAAGATGAATGTTCGGACAGTGTTTGAACTGTGATGTCTTAGAGATTTGCTTTATTGATGAAATGTGAGGATTATTATTATCGATTTTTGATGATCAATGCAGATTTTGTCTTGTTTTTCTACTTCTGTGATGTTTTCCAAACTATTAGTTCATTAAATTAATGAACTTGTTAACTGATTGATTAGAGGAAATATCGTTTGAGTAGGTTGTATACAGACGACATGTATTGTTTTAGTTTCATTTACACAGCATATGAACAGAGTGGGTTATATTTTCTGTGTTTATGTCTTTGATGTTATATTAATCAAATGATTGTTCATTTGTTAAAGCCACTGATTCAGGATGAGCTAGTATTTGTATTCCGAAAGGACAGAATTATATTATATTTTGTACACATTAAGCTCGTGTTTAGTATGCCTTTGAATGTATTCGCTGAAAAATGTGAAGATTTATTGATTTGACAATAAGTTATCTGGTGCAATTCTGCCAGGTAAATTGAATTTGAATGTCTGACTTGCATAATTTCAAGAATCAATACTGTATTGCACTGGCTTAAATTACGTAAAAGATACTAACCTGAGTTCCAGAGCCAAATCCACCTTCATATACAGTCCAGTGGATGTAAATAGCATGCCAGTTGTTCAACTCAAATGTCCCATATAATAAGCGTGTCTGTCCTACTCTCACTGTTGCCCTATTTATTTTTTTGCAGACCTGGCTCTCAGGTTTCGGCTATGGTCTGTTAACACGCAGTAGATCTTTGTTATTAAAGACACGTTGCTGGTTGAAGATGTTTTATGATTTATTTGACAAGAAGATATATCAAATCACTTTGACCTACATGTGAATATGCTATTTGTTTGACCTTGTGCACAAAGGGTACGGTTGAAGGTATATATCAAGTGTGAACTTTGCCGTATGTCTTATGCAGTTCTTAGGAATAGCTTATATGTTACTTTAAGGCAACAGACCAAAAACAACGTAATAATTTGCATCAATGAAAACAATTTTGCATTAATTTTTAATACAATTTTAATAATCCGTTTACATGGTGAAAATGTCGACAGCAGCATGAAAACAAATGGGCCGTCTGTTGCTATCTTTATTTACAGGACAAGGTCTCCAGCCGCAAATTAGCGCCACGAACGCTAAAATAAGTGGGTCACACTGGGAGGCTTGAGACCATGTACAACCTATCAACACTCTGCATGTCTATTTTCATCCCTGCCCCTCCTGTGTGTTGTAACGTAAGCTATAGCCACTACCAACAACAGATGGGGTCACCTTTTCATCAAGTCTTATACAGTATGAATGAGGAAAACGTAAAACAAATCTACAAAAAGTAGAGAGAAAATATACAGAATCTAGAAAAGAAAAGGAAAAAAAACACATAAAAAAACAGGAAGCACAGGAATATATCGAGGTCCTTTTCACACTGTAGCTATTTAGTGTGATAATGGCGTTTGATTCACAGGACACAAACACCATTGTCACACTCCACAGCTCTGGAGGAAAGCAATTTACTGAAGATGAAGAGGCTTCTAATCTGAAACTGCTGGGTGGACGACCTGGCGAAAAAAAGAAAGAAAGTAAAGTAGTTTGTAATCAATACACAGCAATAAAGAGAATGAAAGTGAAAAAGATAACAATTTGAGAGATAACAGAGACAATGTTAAGGTCCTATGGAAAAATATTTAAAGGAAGGTCAGGTCAATATCAAACTAAGCTATGATTTATGATAATCCATGTGCCACGTAGAACTAAAAAGACAGAAAACCGTCAAAAATAGGGGGGGACTAAATTCACACATCTTATCCATAGTGTCCAAAGTCCAGTCATGTATTTTTCAACTGATTGTGGGGATGACTGCAGCTGTGTACATTTTTTGTGTGGGAGTGAGCCACAAAGTAAGAGAACACAATTATTTATAAAAACAAAAATTTTTGTAGTTAAACAAAGGTTTCTAATTGTTACATTTACAACCGTCCTTAAATGACCAACTTTAATTATAAAACTATCAAATGAAAAACATTATTAAAGGATTCAGAGGAAATTGCAGGACAACAAATAAAACTCACCTTGTGTTTCTAAATTGGATCCACCTGTCCATTTTCACTCATTCATACCCAATGGTCAGTCTCCTGATTCACCAAGCTACTGTCTTGCCTCTGCTCCAGCACTCTCTATGTCTTTGTCCCTCCCAAAGTCCCAAACAGCTATAAGTCCAGTAGTGCGTCCACAGCCCAGTGGTTCATCAGGTGATATGTTGGTATTTGATGCTGTGTCCCGTCCAAGTCCTTATGTAGACAGAGCAGGGTTTGGACAAACAGCCAGTTCTACATTAGTGATAAGCTACAGGGGAAGTATTGATCGGCCCTGACCAGAGGAGAGGTAGAGGGTGAGGGGTGGAGGAGGGGGGAGGCCCAAAAACTGCCCCCATGAGGCAACAGGGCCATAATATTAAGGTAAGGTTTTCACTGAAAGTCACTGTGTGCTGAATGTATAACTGAACTGTTGAATGACATAAGACATGGAGCCAAGTAGGGGTAAGGGGCTAAAACATTTAGCAAGGTACACAAAAAATAAGTCAGCACACTTGTATTGTTCGCATTTGCTTCTTCTGAAGGCTAAATAATCAAGCAAAGATTATTAAACAATATGTTTTTTTTTAATTGACCAAATCAAAACACTTACAGGTCTACATTCTTAGACGATAGTTAGACAATAGAAAATATACGCTAAAAGTTGGAATATAGAGATTCCCAAGTATCAGTTTTATAATAAAAACCTGTCACCTAGATTATGAAATAGCATGCCATGAACAGCAGGTTTGCACCACGCTAACCAGTGTTATCTCTGCTCTGAAGTATCCAGGATGTGCATGGAAATATTGTGTAGAAGCTTATTTAATAAAACGTTTTTTTCTTTTTTTTTACAATAACAAATACTGTATGTAAAGGCCTATATAACCACATTGTGCGTTCTGTTGCAATTGAAAAAAATATAACTATACTAATTATAAGCAAGTAGAGAAGTTCGAAGAGCTAAAGGCGATTAATAATTGGTTGAAAAAGTTTGCTGAAAGTAAGGTTAAAAGAGAAATGTGTGTTAAAAAAAATGTAACAAGTCAGTTTGCCTCTTTTTGTTAAATGTGTTGCCTATTGAAACTGAGACAAACTGTAATAACAGCTGTTTAAATATAATGTATAGTTGTTGTGAACGAATAGTCTTTAAAATGTAATGGTTTGTATTTGCTTACAGACGTAAAATAAAAAATAAATAAAAATGTAATTATGTTGGAATATATAATGATTTACAACATACAGTCCCCTCCAATAGTATTGGAACGGTGAGGGCAATTCCTTTATTTTTGCTGTAGACTGAAAATATGTGTGTTGACACGAAAATATGAACATGAGACAAGAGATCAACATTTCAGCTTTCATTTCCAGGTATTTACATCTGGATCTGATACACAATTGAGAAAATATCATTGTTTGTAAAGGAACACCACATTTTTAGGTGAGCAAAAGTATTGGAATAGATAGAATTAAAATAAATTAAAGTGAATAGAATGTAATATTTTGTCGCAAATCCTTTGCTTGCAATAACTGCATCAAGCCTGTGACCCATTGACATAACAAAACTTTTGCATTCTTCTTTTGTGATGCTTTTCCAGGCCTTCACTGCTGCCTCATTCAGTTGCTGTTTGTGTTAGGGGGTAACTCTCTTAAGTTTCCTCTTTGGCAGGTAAAGTGAATGCTCTATGGGTTTAAGTCTGGAGATTGACTTGGCCAGTCTAAAACCTTCCACTTCTTGCCCCTGATTAACTCCTTTGTTGTGTTTTGGGGTCATTACCTTGCTGCATGATGGAGGATCTTCCAATCAGTTTGGTTGAATCTTTCTTTAAATTGTCAGGCAAAATGTTTCTGTAGACTTCAGAGTTCATTTAGCTGTTGCCATCATGTGTTACATCATCAATGAAGATTAATGAGCCCATCCGAGAAGAAGCCATGCAAGCCCGAACCATGACGTTGCCTCCACCGTGTTTCACAGATGAGCTTGTATGTTTAGGATCATGAGTAGATCCTTTCTTTCTTCAAACTTTAGCCTTTGCATCACTTTGGTAAAGGTTCATCTTGACAACAACACAGTAACACATGATGGCAACAGCTAAATTAACTTAGAAGTCTACAGAAACATTCTGTCTGCCAATTTAAAGAAAGATGCAACCAAACTAATTCGAAGATCCTTCATCATGCAGCAAGATAATGACTTGAAAAAACTGCAAAAACAACAAGGGAGGTCATCAGGTTTAGACTGGCCAAGTCAATCTCCAGACTTAAACCCTATAGAACATGCATGTTACCTGCTAAAGAGGACACTGAAGAAAGTAAACCCCCAAAACAAACAGCAACTGAATGAGGCTGCGGTGAAAGCCTGGAAAACATCACAAAAGAAGAATGCAAAAGTTTGGTGATGTCAATGGGTCACAGGCTTGATGCGGTTATTGCAAGCGAAGGATTTGCAACAAAATATTAAGTCTTATTCACTTTAATTTATTTTAAGTCTATCTGTTCCAATACTTTTGCTCACCTAAAAATGTGGTGTTCCTTTACAAATAATGCTTATTTCTCAGTTGTGTATCAGATCAAGATGTGAATACCTGGAAATTAAAGCTGAAATGTTGATCTCTTGTCTCATATTCATATTTTGGTGTCAAACCCAAATGTTTCCAGTCTACAGCAAAAATAAAGGAATTGGCCTCACTGTTCCAATACTATTGGAGGGGACTGTATATTGTCACCCACTTTTGGTCCAGGTTGTTGCTTTAACTTGCCATCCGGGTTTCATTTAAGGTCAGTGCTGTGACATAACATTGTATCACAGAGGCCTAGGTCGGACCTTTAAACTGAAAAAACTGCCCAACCTTTCACAGAAAAAAAAAAACGTGTTTTATAGTTCTTATGATTCCATAAGGAGCTCCATTATATACAGTATGATGTGATTTATTCTCACTTGCTTTACTTGGCGCCATTTGTGTCTGGAGTAATAGGTGGAATGTTTCAGAAGGTGGATCTGGTTTCAGGAGAGTTGGCTCTTGGTTTGTTTGTGACCAGGCCGAGGGGGTAGCAGGGCTTGATAATATGTCCCGGACTGGCAGGGCGGCTTTTATTTGCACGTCCTTGGAGCTGATAACTCCTAGATTGCGACTGAGTGAATGAACTGAGGTCCCTTCACCACACTATGTGCACACGCACATAAAAAAAGAGAGCAGAGACAGGGACCGTTGGAAATCTCCCTAATTTCTCAAGACAGGTGCTCTGAAAAGTGATTTTTATCAATGAGTATTTGGATGTCAGAATGCTGCACCAGATTCCAATGATAATAATAATAATAATGATGAATTATTCATGTTTGCCTTCCTATGAAATAACTGTTAGCAGCACATATTCATAGCTATACACAGCTACAATTAAATTAGCATTCTGGCATATCTGTACATTTTTAAGCCAGAAATGATTAGTAAAAAATAAATAAATATAGAGCACAAAGGTCAGTTTAGATCAGTTCAAATGAAATGCCATTGATGCATTTTATTGAAATCTTGCAAAGGCCCCCTTTTGAGAGACTTATATTTTATTATGTTAAATTTTGATTGTTATTAATGAGGCAAAAAGAATATTCCCCCAAAACATAAATGTAAATGATGCAAATGACGGTGCTTTTGGTATGAGGAAAGTCCAGACATATTAACTCCAACAATACATTCTGAGAAGTTGAATTTTTATTGGACTGAAGGTAAATGAACCACAAAGAGTTGCAGAGAGTGGTGGAATCTTTAACAAAGGGGATATTTTCCCTCACATCATTCATTAAAAAAAGAAAAGAAAAAAGGGACTAATCTTTACCGAGTCAGTTTGAGGGAGGAAGAGGGGTTTCACAGGAAGAGAGGAAACATGAGGGAGGAACAAAAGTAGAGAGAAAACAGTCTCTGCTTCACTGCTTCTGTCAACATGTTCTACCTTAGCAGCAGCCCAGATTTACAGTATATTTATATTGCACCAGGTGAGTGCTTCGAATGGAAGAAAAAACAAAACGAAGAATCACATTCAAGTTAATGACGAGACATACAATAGGTGACATGACCTCAGAGTGATCTATAAAGTGCCCTTTGGGTTCAATGGAGTTAGAAAAAGAGGAGAAAGAGAGGAACAAATAAACATAAGAACAAAAACATTATTTATCTTTTTCTTTGTAATAAAACGTGCTGCTTTATATTCAGTGGCAATCACAGCTTTTTTTTCTCTCCAGCTCCCGCACGCACACAGCTTCATTTTAGTGTCGTCGATCAGTAATACTTCTGTTAAATGTAGTCCATACATATATTTATATATCATGAAAGAACTTAAAGTGTTTCTTTTTTTTCCAGAGAACAATGTACAGCATTATGAACAGCAACAGGCATGAGAATATTAATATAATCATGATGCAAACATCTCAAGAGAAACTATCTCGTTTTAGTTTTCCCCCCCGTCTCCACTTCGAGACCGAATATAAGTCCACATTTCTACTATGTAGTCAAACGCAAACACAAGATACAGTTTCATGCTGCTTTTCATAGCACTACAATGAAAAAAACAAACATTTTATTCAACACATTTGCTATCACCATAACAAATGATATGGATTAACTATTTCCCAGACTAGCCAGATTTACACTTCACACACACCATGTCATATTGAATTGTCAAAATAGTAAACAACATTGTTCATCAGTACAAATACGTTGGGAGTATTTTACCTGTAAGAATTATACCAATAATTAAAAAACAAACAAAGAAAAAAATCTTTTCCATGGTGACAAAAACTATAAAAATCATCTTTGGGGATTCTTTCCACCCCTTTACTTTTTGAATTGTTTACCAGTGTCTTTAAAAAAAACTGAACATAAACATTATTTTACAAAAAGGCTGTAGTGGCTATTTCTGATCACACAATGTATAGACAAGGCTCTATGGAGGGGTGTGGCCGATTTCCTGAAAAGTGACTGGCTAGCATTCCTAAGGTAATCTGGTGTTGGTCGATGGATTTTTTTGTTTTGTTTTTGAGAGTGTTGTGATCATAGTGCCATTGCAGGTTCTTAAGAGAAATAGTGCATGTAGGAGCCAGACTAAGGCCATGCTAAGACCCTTCCATTGAAGGGGGCCTCGAATACTGTGCTAAAGTGTACATAAAGGAGCTATTGAAATGCATTAGTGTTTTCCAGCACTGTAGATTTTCACAGGACGAGGGTAAGAGGGGAAAGAATGAAATGTTGGATCAGGGGGGCCAGCCTTCATTATTCTTCGCTCATGCCTGTGGATAATAGATTTCCGCATTCAACTGGGCGACGCTCCCTCTCTTTCCCCGGCACCTCTTTATTAGGGGTGACCTACCCGCACTGAAAAGATACAAAGACGTAGGCATATTGGCTGGACAAACGTCTGTACAGTCTCACACCACCGTGCTGTGGAGTTGGATCACAGTCAGACGTTACAGTACAACATGCTAGCACAGAACTGCTACAGCAGCTGCTTTTTGTTTTGTCTTTATTGTTGGTCTGTTGGATGCAGGAAAAGCTGCCAGTTTTAGTCGACCCCCTCGAAGCCCTGCGCGTTCTCCACGGCCATGAGGAGCTTCTCTCTCAGGTCCTCGAATGATTCGTAAGTCGGCAGATCCAAGCGGTTGAAACTGGGAAAGAAAAATGTTGCAAAAACTTAACGTGGAATTTGGTTTCAAAATGTTTGAATAATTTCCAAAGTACTTGAATCCACTAAGTGTTTTAAGCCATGCTAGCAGCTAGCGTTAATGTCAGCCCACTTTGGTCAATAAAGAAGCATAAAAACTGTTTGATGGATTGCTGTGAAGTTGTGTGCAGAGTCGACATTTATGATTCCCATGAATTCTAGTTTCCACTAGCATCACCAACAGGTCAACTTTTTCACTTATTTCATGTAATATTTCTACATGTACTTGAAAGATTGGCACAAACTCTGGTAAAAATTTGCATGCGTGCGTTGAGTGTGTAATAGTGACATACCAAGTGTGAGCTCTTGGCAACTTCTCTGGTGTTCCCCACTGCTCAATTGTGAAAAGCTGAGGTCCATTAGAACCTGCCCCAAAAAAATAACAACATAGTTTGTTAAGACAGTAGAGATAGAGACATGCTTTTATTAGACCACAAATGTTAAAGTCTATGGAGATGGCTATAAAGATTGAATCATTTCTAGAGAGAGAAAGGAGGAGAGCATTAGGGCAATTATTGGAAATACTGTACTTAATTTATGGATCTTACATTATACCAGTCATAGAAATCTGACATTTGTAAACCATTCCTAATCTGTCTAACATAATTATCTATCTGTATGTATTTAATGATAGTAGATTCTCAGAACTGCAACTGTTGACAGATAACAGATAATTTGATGATTTTAAAATACCGGTTCTATTTTCAAGCAGGAAAAGAAAGAGGAAACCTTTAAGTTATATGGAAGTAACGTACCATAAAGCTCGGCAAAGCCGTTCATGGGCACCCTTGAAGTTCCTGTGACAAACTGGAGGAGTCGGATCCTCTTTTCAGCATCCATCAACAGGACAACCTGACCAGTGACAATGCAACAAATACAGAATTTACTGAAAATCTGTCAAATAAAAGTTATTTCAAGTTGACACTCCCCATCCCATGAGTGTCTCCTTTCCACAACACAGGAAAGAAGAGGAAATTTTGAAAATCATTAAAACCTATGCACAGTTTTGTTTTCTAGCCTGTTAGTGTGCGTGCATGTGTGTGTGTGTGTGTGTGTGCGTGCGTGTTTGTGTGTGCGTGTGCATGCATTTAAGATACAAAATCAAACCATGGCCATGCACAGAGTCAGAAGCTGTTTGAGCCAGTTGACCTAGTCAGATGACATGTCACTTGTCTGTGTGCGTAAGCATAAGCATATACACACGTGCACAAATTATGGCTTGTGTGTGTTTTGTTTGATCTCCGAGTGTGTTTGTTTGTGTGACTGTGCGTGCGTGCGTGTGTGTGTGTGTGTGTGTGTGTTAAAGCTCAAGTCAAGACAGATGATAACCGGGGCAGGTAATACACGTTAGGCTCTTTCATCAGAGCAAACAAGCCTTGTGCTTCCAAAAAGACTTTGATCTTCCAAAGCGAGGCCAGCAAACCCTGTTGCTGGGCCGGAAGGAGGACTGGAGCCAAAGTTTATTGTGAAATATCAAGTTTGTATACTTTACTTGTTTTTTCCCCAAAATCAGTTGTGTTTGTGAATGTTTTTTTTTGTTGCATGAATGGAAGACGTACCTTCCAGAACCACTGTATAACAGGATGGTTGGGACAGTAGCCGTTCTTGTAAACAGTGTGTTGTCTCCAGTCGTTGACGTCGACGTCACCCAGACCGCACATGAGCAGCTATACGGAGACAGAGAGAGATGAGAAATATAGAGCATTTACAACCATTGGCAGTTTCAATCTCATGTTGAAAGTTGCTCAACAGAACATAGCAGAGAATCCATACCTCCAGTTCGTTTTCATCAAAGATCTTGATCAGGTCTATGATAATGAGTTCTGTGAAGCCCTGATAGATAAAAAAAAAAGAAAAGAAAAGGGAATTAAAATATTGATCTGATGAAAGTTCAAGTCAAACAACATCAATACAGGAAACCCACCTAATAAGGGAGATGTTACTCAAATAAAAATATTCAAAGAAGCATTTCAAAGACAGAGGTTGAAGTTAACTTTAATACTCAAAAAGCTTCAAGCACGTCAAACCAAAGTCTGTAGTCACATTGCCCCCAAGTGGTGACTGTTGTATTGCATGTTAATACCTCCAAGAAGGCGTTCATCTGCTTCTGGACCCGATTGACGAACCTCCACTGGATGACCAGGCTGTGACAAGGAAAGAGCATTAGTTTTAGATTAGTTGGAGAAGCCCGTAACTATTAATATAAAGAAAAAGAAAATATTTATACATCCTTACTCTATGTATTCTTTCTTGTTGTCATTGGTGACCACCATGTCTGAGCCGCTGGGTTTCAGGTCGACTTGGTACGTCTGAGAAAGAATACCGCAATAAAAAAAAATAGAATGCTAGTTAATCACGTGAAATCCAACCACATTACTTCTCTGCAATAAAAAAAAAGTGGATTTTAACGGGTTAGAAGTGACTGATTGAATCCTGCGCACCTGTCCAAAGTTGTCCTCGTCAATACAAAACCTGAGGTCCAGCTCAGTCGGGTCGTTCTCCAGAATCCACTTTAGAGAGTTGTAGTATTCACTGTCCTGCAGGGATGCAACACAAGGCAGACACAGAATGAGATGCAGAAAATGAAGTTATTTATTGGCATTTTATTTGTGTTTATTCTTCGTTTTTCCTCATAATTCATAATTGCATTTTGTGTCTCAATAATTATTATGTTATCATACCACAGACTCCATGTCTTTAAGGGAAATCTGTTTTCCGAGCATCATCTTGTAGAAGGGTCGGATGAAAAATCCTAAGAAAGCAGAAAACAGCAACGCACTGTAACTGTATGTGTGTGGAGAAAAGTCATCGATGATATGAAAAGTGTTCTTCCACACCTGAAAATACACATACAAAATAAATGTAAAATAAAAAACAGTGCAGTTTACCATCCAGTAGTTTTCCATGAAACACAGCCATTCCCGCCACACGCCCAATGAACTTGAAATAGGAGAGGTGATCTTCATTGCACAGGCCGGAGTTGGGATTGATCTGGAGGGTGTAGTTGTCCCTGCACAGACCAGAGCACAGAGGAACAAAGTCATTTCCAGGTTATTCTCTAATGCACAGAGCACTCAGTGGTACCACAGGGTTGCATAAAGCTTGAAAAGGTGAATAAACAAAGGGCGCTCCTGGTGTAGTGGTTAGAGCAAACTGCACAAGGACAGTTCTTGATGCAAACTGGGGATTTCTTTTTTTAATTCTATATATTGTTGCTCAAATATGGCTTCCATCTCAGGGGAAATCTTAGTTTGTTTTTTTCAATAGCAGATTATGTAGTCATCATATTTCTCCCTCCTTACAATGAAAAAAACCCTGCATGATTCACACAAACACCGCCACTGTTTTGGAGCACGTTAAATCTCATAATGCAAAACATTAGTTGCATATTAAATTATGTTTTTGGTTTTACTATAACTTCTCAAGAGAATGGTTACTTGTAACATCTTCCGAAAGCAAGCACGCATAAGTGGAGAATAAGTGGAGACAGAAAACTTCTCATTTAGCTGCAGCTGCATAATGATGTTAAAAACAAAATAATAAAAGTTGCCGTGATAAATAATCATAATGTAATTGAACTTAAAAAGTTAAACATTTCAAATCATACTTTCATTTATCATTAAATCAAGCAAACTTTGATTAAAGTAAGGGTTTCTTTTTTTAATTGCCAACTGATTGATGATGAGGCCAAGAAAATGAACAAAACATACAGCACTTTAATTATCCTAACATGTACTCTATGCGGGAAACAATTGTTCCAGGATGGCTTTTTGAATGAGAGGAAAAGTTAATCAAAGTAAGAGGAAACTTTTACAAGTCTCATAGGGGAACAATACGGCAGCTGCCCCTCTGTAGACAAAGCCCAGCAGAAATATGAGTGGAGATGTTTTTTTTCATTGTTGCCGTGTCATATCCTGTTAAGACTCGAGCCTCATGGTTTAAAACTAAAGCTGTGGTCATTTAAAGCTAGCACTCGTAAACAAGAGGAGACTTACGTGGCAGAGTATTCGAACAGGCCGTAGTAAGGATTGAACATCTCTTTGGATAAGAGGAAGAACCACTCTCTGGCCACGCCGCCATAGTCCAGGCCTTTCTCTGACTCAAACTCGATCCACAGCCGCGCCTTTAGAACGTCCGGCCTCTTCAGGGACATGATGCGACGGTACGACTCTTCAAAGATGTTGTTCCTGTGTAGCTTCATCTCAAACCGGTTGGGGATGTCCGCCTGGAATCATTCACAATTAACTCATTTTAATGCCAAAACAATATGGTTTTAAATACAGGCAAAAAAAAAGTCTAGGGGGTTGATTACTTTTTGGACAGACTTCCAGCCCAATGTAGTGATTATTACACTAGAATACATCAGCTTCCTCTTTGAATGCAACAGTGAAGATAAGATTTCAAATAAAAAAAAAATCAAGTAACATGCAATTCTGCACTCTTTTTTACCAAGTGTTAATTGAAAAGAAATGTTAAATGTTTGAGATGAATATTTAACAACATCAGACTCAGTCATGCGGTGTCAAGACCGTGTGAAGCAAGTTGAGTAAGCGTGCAATCAAGCATAATTTAAAAAGGAGCTAATTAGACTGTTGCTTGTGCAAGGACAAGCTGTTTGTCAGTTTGGTCCAAATTTAGCTTTGCTCTGGAATAGTTATGCAAAAGTTCCTCAAGCAGGAACCCAGAAAACAGACAGATCTGCATTTTAACACTTCTTACCGGCTTCTTCAATTTCTTCCTGAAGTAGTCGTACTTCTGCTTGAACTCTCTGGAGTAGGGAACGGCCTGCACAAACCACAACGCACACATGAGTAACACAATGTATCAATGTCCTCGTAAACATTTGACTTGGGATGTAAATGAACAGGAAACTAAATATGTTTCCTTTTCTTGTTAAAACCACATACGAGTGTAACTTAGGAAGGGCAGTAGGCAATGGGTGAAATCAATATCTAAAGTGGTACAGAGAATAACACAAAGGTGTTAGCATGTTAAGTGATTTATCTTTGTCGTACAAAGACCGATGATAGTGTGTGGCAGATAGAACCACAGTGTTTGAAGGAGAACTAATTGTTTCCGTGTAGAAACACTGCTACGGCAGAGTGGCTCTGTAGTAGTGGGGCGGTGAGAGGAAACTACTCACGGGTCCCGTGATGGCTGGACTCTGCAGACGAGGGTCCTCCCACTGTGTGTTCTTTGTATCTGGATGAAACAAACACAAACAACACAAAACGAATGACAGCTGTTTTTTTTTGTCGTTAGAAAAAAAAATCTTTGGGTTTTCAGAATAATACTCAGGGAAATATAAATGGCATTGAAATATAAAATGAAAATAATTAAAACCAAACTCTTATAACTATACATTTTTACATTATACACACAAAACATGTTTTAACAGCATGACCTGTCTAACTGTTACTGCTACAATGGATGTAGTGGTTCGCTACACAAAAAAAAACCTGAGGACGCATTGAACTAGACTACACACTGTAAAAAGAGAAATGCAGATAAGCAAGACACAGATGACCAAATACAAGAATGGAAGAGACAAAGTGGTTCTTACTGTGGTCGATGTAGAAGGTGCGTCCGTCTGAGTGAATCCTTTCTTCCCATCCAGGCTGGAAAAAAAGAGAGAGAAGAAGAGTGAGGAAAGAGCACACAGTCACCATTACGCGCCCCACACACATCCTGCGTCTACCTCTGGAGCGCGTCGCGTTACCTTACTGCTGCCTCTCTCGGACTTTTCTCGGACACACATGCAACGTCTCAGCAGCTGCTGCTGCAGCGCTGCTTCTAAAAGCCCTATCTTTCTACATAGAGTTTTCATAGATAATTCCCATTAAAAATGAAGTTCTTTCATGTCATCTATGATGCATATGATTTATATTGAGTCTGGACAGTAATCCGTGCGCCCCATTGCCATTTTTTCTCTTTTTTTTGCCATATTTTCGCTTGTTGGAAGTTTTATTTTGAAGGGGACACACCAGGAAATGGTGAAACTACAGCGAAAGCTGCCAGTATGAAGTCAATATGACTCTCAGCAGAGTATTTCAAAAATCACTTTACTGATTTATACGGGAGAGAGAGAGGGGGGTGTGGTCGGGGAAGAAGAAGGCCGTAGACACAGATAGAGCAACGGAAAACTGTTGCGCTCATCATGATCTTTTTTATTTCTTCACTATATTGGATCTCTATATGTGTCATTTATCCAAAAATGAAATGCCAGAACTAATTGAAAATTAGGTTTTAAATCCCTCGGATTTTGATTGCACAATTAAATCGTGAAATAAAGGGATTATTCGCGTATACGACTGAGGGATATTTTATTTTGAAATAAACACACCGGGTAAACGTGTAACTAGAGTGAATGCTGCTGGTATGACTGTCAGCAGAGTATTTCTCTATCAGTTAAAGCACAGAGACGCGAGAGAGACGCGCTGCTCTCAGAAAAAAAATAGGCGAGACTCCTGAGGTGAAGGGGAGCGTCG
Organism: Ammodytes marinus; assembly: GCF_949987685.1. NCBI lineage: Eukaryota > Metazoa > Chordata > Actinopteri > Uranoscopiformes > Ammodytidae > Ammodytes > Ammodytes marinus. Next base: position 8,597,427 of record NC_137222.1, read on the forward strand.
CTGCAGACGTGCCTCCGACGCGCCTCAGCAGTGCGTCTGAGGTTGGATGTGTGCTCGCTCTACGTTGATTTCACAGTCTGTGACCAAAAGTCAGACGCAGACGCGAGGTAGACGCGCAGTAGAGGTAGGATGTGTGTGGGGCGCGTTAGACAGATCATTAAAACAGGCCATGCTCAAATAGCAATTTAAATCCATCGTCTCTTTTCTTTCCTTTTCGTTATTTATATTTGATTGAACTTGACCAACCATTAAAATGCCCCGACCGCTGACAGCCTGCCACAGCGGGGAGAGGCCAGCTCAATCAAACACCACAAAAGAAACCGAAAAGGATTTTCTCTCCTATTTGAGTCATGTCTGAGACGTCAGCAAGGCAGGGATACAACCACAACATAGAAAGGTTCAGCAGCACCACCACTGGTTCAAACCAGTTACACCACCACTGACACGGTGAGCACTCAGTACAGTCTCAAGGGCCACACACACACTCGTGCGGCACCAGCAGTCCGGCAAATACAAAAAAATATAAATACAGTAGATTGAGAGTAAAGAGGTGGGGGAAAGGGACAGAGTCTGACAAACATGTTGTACCTACAGTATGTGTGGTTGAGTGTAGAGAGACCAAATTTAAAAGTTGATAACATGCTGCATACAACCAGTTCCTTCCCCTAACATACATGGAGCTCCCTTTGTTTCTCTTAAAGGTGGAGTCAGCAATTCTGGAGAATGCTTGTTATCAAAATCAGTGTATATCTCCTCACAGCACGCAACCTGTTCGTACTGTGTGTGTCCGCTGAAAAAAAAATCCAGTGTTAATACACAGCCTAGGCTCTGAAAAGTGGAATGTTTACCAAGGGTATGCAAACAAAGGGGGCCCACTGTAGATAGCAACATACCCGTTTACAGAGCCTAAGCAGTGTATTAACACTGGATTTTCTTTCAGTGCACACACTACCTGTCACTACGGACAGGTAGTGAATTGTGAGGACATATTCACTGATTGACAAAAAGTATTTTGGATTACAATGACTGAGTATGCCTTCAAAGCCTCCATCCCTCCCTCTGCCCCTTATTCAACCCCTACAATCATCCTTGTTCATTCTCCTTTTCTCTCTCTCACTCTCTCTCTTTAACAAATGGCAGGTGCCCTTTGCCTCGTTCCACTTTTCCAACTTGTCTATTTCTGCCTCAGACACTAATATAGGTACACAGACATAAGACAGGTCTGAGGGATCTCGGGAGAATGGTGGGGGAAGCTCCAAATGTTAAACCATTTACAGAAGGGGTAAGTGGTGGTGAAGGTAGGGTGCACACAGAGAGAAAGAGAGAGTGGTGTAAAAATACTGATGAAAAGGAAGGGAGAGTCCATCCATGCCGGTCAGAAAAGATAGGAAGAGAGAGAACAAAAAAAACAAAGAAAAAAAAAATTTATATATAAAAAGCGCAAGGCTGTCTGCAGGCATTTAACCGGACCAGACTGGACCGGACAGGTAGGTAAGGCAGGCAGAGGGAGGGAGGCGCCAACCAACCTCCTGTGGTACGTTCTGCCAAACAGACATGGCCAGGCGTTGAGGAAGTATCATATATTAGATCCACCAGAATGGAGAGAAAAAGAGAAAAAAGGAAAGAGAGAACAGACACACACACACACACATGCACACACACCACACAAGCCTATGAGATGTACAAACACCATGAATCTTTGATTATTCATTCAATAGCTGCCTACAGTAACGTTTAGCCCACTCGTTGCAAGTTTGTCTTTGTCAAACAGATAATAGCGCAGGTGACAAACAGTCTCCGCCTCCTAATTAGAGATTATCACAGCCACCCGGACTCCTACTTTTTCATCGTTGCCTGTTACACCCTCCCCCCCTCAGTTCTGACAGGACTAAAAAAAAGGAGCTCTCTAACGTAGTCTGTTCATGTCTCATTTTCTAAAGCAGAAGCCACTTGATTCAAAGTACAAAATTAAACATGGACTATTGAGATAAGCTTTTCAAATGGACCTTCAGACTAAAACAACACACAAAAGAGTCACTGATAGATAGGCTTAGTGCATCTCTCCAACGGCATTTGTGAATGAGTGTAACAAAGGTAAAACAATTCTTGAGGTTATTAATGTGGGTTTGTGGGCCAAAAGCTAAAAATGCCATGGGTGTAATTGTGACTTACAGGGAGAGGGCCTAGCTCGCCGGGCTCCATTGAGGTCTTGGTCCTCATATGGACTGGATATTTCAACCTGGGATCCTCCTGGTTGTCAAAAGAGAGACGAGAGGTGGAAGGAAGACAGACAGAGATGCATGTGAATTATTGCACATCAGGGTCAGGAGAGGTTGTCTTTGCACCACCAGATGTCACTAAAAGATCAACAGAGATAAACACTAACCACTGCCCTAGATTTTTAGTGACGCAAACTGTCACGTTATCCTCGTCATCACATACAGTAACAAACAATTAACCTCTGGGGTAATTATGCTATAAAAATGTATCTTTATTTTGTGGTCCTGACAAATTTCCAGGAAATAACTATGTAAATTTAGTCAGAAGACAGTTATTTCAGTTTAGTTGTGTCTCTGCACAGCTGTTGATATTGAGAGGAATTACAATACAACCAAATAATAATACTAATATATCTTCATATTATGCTGCATCGTATGCTTGTCGGTAGACCTTGTGCACTGCTGTTATTGTAGCCATTCACAGGAAATTAAAAGTCTCGTATTTCCCCTATAATTATTACCAAATAACATAGTTCTTTCCTGGAAACATACCAAGATGTGGTGAGGAAATTACAGTGCTGTCAAAAAATGTTTTACTCTTCATTCATATTCCAAAAAAATTATCCTCTTACTTAAACAAAAAAATAATCAGCGTGTTAGTATCCACAGTGTGTTAGCTCACCCAGGTGGTGTTTCTGCCGTTGTGGTCGATGAAGAACGGCCGTCCATTGGGGGCTATCCTCATCTCCCAGCCTGGGGGCAGGAAGCTCTGCTGCGTCTTATGCTGCGACTTGGGGGAGCTGTAGGGGGACGGCTGGGGAGACTGTGGGTTGGACAACGTGTCCTTCACGGCCCTCCGCAAATGAATGTTGTTGGCTCCCTGGAACCAAAAATTTAAAAAATCAATTAGAGAGTAAAATAAGTGCAATGTTATCGCACCCATCTGACTTAAAGGAGGGGATTGAAGTTGTAAAGGAATGTGGATGACCGACAACGTGAAACAAATCATCACTGATCGTTTGAAACACTAGGAGCAATGCCAATAAAGGGAACCAGTCTCCTCGGCATTCCGTTCTAAAAAAACTGAATAAAATTAGAGAAGATCTAGGAAATACCACGATCATAAACATCACAATCTCCACAATTTCACATGTGAGAAAAGCCAAAGGAAGGTATTTTCTTTTGATTCCTATTCAAATGGGGGAGGGAGCTTATGAACAACAACGCCGAGAAGTCCACCTGCCTGTCAAGTTGTCAAAATGTCAAAAGAAAAGGCATCAAAGTTTGAGACGGAACCTAGCATTTCTGGCGTCTTAAAAGCTCATAAAGCAACATAAGACAGACTTAATCTGCTCGGGCTAATGAGTGTCCCTGCATTTAATTACAACTATAGCTTATTTCTTTATTTTTAACAAGCAACTTTCAACTGCATTAATTAATCCACAGACCTGAGTGTTTTGCTATCTCCAGCTTCCAAAATGCCTCATTAACACACACACACACACCTTAATTAAACCTCCTTCACCCATGTTCCCTCGGTAGTAGCACCAAAACTTCACCACTGAGTCCAAACACTAATGCAGTTTTACAGGTCAAGAAGAAACTGTTCCGTTTTAAGATACACTGTGATCTTAATTAGCAAAGTATTGTGTGTGGGGAATTTATAGATACACTGGGTCATTCTAAGTTCAAGCTTAAAATCTACATGGGTGCGATTGTCTACTACAGACAATAAATGACTTAATTAAAGTTTATTGAACGTCAGACCATCAGCTGCTTTAAGCTGCAATCGCACACGTAATATAACATAACATTGCCAACACACAGAGTTATGAGAGCTTAAGACCTGACAGATGCAACAAAAGCCAACATTTTTGAGAGTTAGCCCTGAACGCTTACTTAGTCCTTCATAAAAGTTAACACAAGCATTTCATAGCTAAATAGCATTGTGTAGCCACTATGAAAACAGGAAAGGGTGACTTCAAGAATTAAATGTTCAGGGCTTGTGTCCTACATAAGCAGTGAGTAATAGGGGTGGGAATCTCTTGGCACCTCACGATTCGATTCCGATTCAGAGGTCAACGATTCGATTCAAAATCGATTATCAATGCATCTGGATGCAAATAGTTTTATATGTACATACCCATTTGTGATTTTCAAAAATATATTTATATACACATCTGAGTTTGCTACTCAGAGTTTGCTAATCACTTTCTACTTTAGAAATTATCATTAAATACAATCAACAGATGAATGACCTTCTCTAATATTGCATTAGATTGAAAGCTTTTCTGTCACAAATATGACTTTCTATGCACAGTGCAAAAATCAATGCAGCTTGCATTTCAACACAATATGTAAACTAAACCGATTCAGTTTAATTGTCTTTCTACTCTTGTAAATCATGTTTCTATAGTGCAAAAAGTATGGCTTGGAATTCAGCTCTCATACAAAAACGTAAACAGAAACAAAGCCGATGCAGGTCATATGGGTTCGCTGCTCTCTGCCCTTTTGTTTCAATTTTAACAACTCGCACTTGTGTGGTGTGCATGTGCAGTGGTGCAGGAAATACTAGTAATTGCAAATCGAATTTCAAATTTAAATTATTTTTTTATTTTATTTTTTATTCCGATTATTAATTTATATGAATCGATTCAGAATCGTTCGAGAGAGAATCGCGATGCATCGGAGAATCGATTATTTTTCCCACGCCTAGTGAGTAATACATAGATTAAATTTGTTTTTCCTTCAACAAGGAGTTCATTTACAAACGAGATCTAATAATAGATAACTAAAATGGCCTCTGGATTCAATTTCCAAGATCAATATCATCGATTTGGATAACCCTGGGTTTACTTTGGCAAATGACAAATCATTGGGGACCCGTGATCGATTCAAACAATGTATTCATCCAGCAGTAACTGAATCTACCATCTTGGATTCACCACACCAGCTTCATTCTGTTGCCGTGAAATGCTGACTGCGCAAAGGCTGCATATTGTTCCCATAGAAACTCATACATAAGAAAGAGGGAGTAAAGCTCGGTCCATCTCATGTGACTAATTGCTGTGTAACGGAGAGCCGTCATAGCCCTCAGTTATCAGCGTATTCACCCGTGAAGATGTATGAAGAAAAAAAACAGTATGAACAAATAAAATCCTCCTCTATAAAGAGATGAAAAGAAGAGATGAGAAGGAATGACCACAAAGGAAGAGATGAACCCTTTCCGTACGGTTTGCAAGGATGAAAAGAGAGAAAAGCAGGATAAAGACAGAGTTAACCTGAAAGAAGGAGAGATAAGATTAGAATGGCGTAATATAGGAGACGGAAATATAGGATGGGCTGATGGGTAGATGGGTGAGGAATGGATCATGATTTGGTCATCCTCTAGTGGATGAAAATGATGATACAAAAAAAGAGTTGCATGACAAGAAAGTGTGGAAGACATGGAAGAAAAAAAAAGAGGAAAAATAATTTAAGAAATAAAACGTCCTTAGGGAGTGGAAAGAGGAAAGGAATACGTGTGTGGCGGAGAGAAAGAAGGACGGTACGGGTGGCTAGTTCTCACCTCCAAGGGGGTGGAAAGGGTGACAGTGGGGGAGCTGAGGCTACGAGCTCGTCGGACTTGGGGCTCATGGAGGTGGTTGTTGGAGGCATTGGAAGAGGAGGAAGGGGTGGATGGGGTTGCCAGAGCCGAGGCCCCTCCCGATGCTGCTGCTGCTGCTGCTGAGGGGCTGGCTCCGTCTTCAGTCAGCTGTCAGTGAGAATAGCACTTTTGAGGTTAAGCGGGGTCGGAATAAGGCAAATTATGCTGTTTGCGTCAAAAAGGAATGGTCTGGATGCAAGCTCGTCTCTCAGGGAAATGACTTCCTAAAATGTCAAAAGCATGGGTCATATCGGCCCAAGGATGTAAACATTTAGGTCGCTTAAAATATAATTATTAGTGATTAATAATATGGATTATGCATACGACTGGAAGACAAGGGAAATGAAAGTTAGTGTTACTTACAACCCTAGCCAAAGTGGCTCGGTAAAGCCATATTTAGAATAGGACAAAACTGTGTGTACCAAAGACAAAGCAATGCCATGTTATCGTTATGTAATTTTTTTGGCAGTGACGTCTCAGAGAATGAGAAGTCTGTGTGATGAAAGACAACAGATGAACACACTTTCATTTTGATGAACGCAGACATGAAGGGGTATAGACTTCAAAGAGGAGAGACACGAGGGTTAAACATACACCCAGTGCCGCCATGTAGCACAATTCAGACTACGTGGAGCTGCTTCTTTTGTAGACACAAGAAAGACACAGGGGAAGAGGACAAGTGGAAAAACAGGGTAGAAATGGGGGGGAAAGGAAGGAAAGAAGTGGTGGTTGCAGTCCCATGCCAGGGTTTTTTGAAAGACGTGACCGAATACAGGGTTTGCACTTCATCCAGAGTATCAAACAAAATGCTAGACGAGAGAAGGGGAAGACACACAGAGTCAAAGTTGGAAAGAATTGGAAATCGGAGAGAAGGAGAGAGAACGACAGAAAAGAGACTATGAGGTCTCTTTCCATCATTCTTAATGGGCTGGACAGAGGAGAAACACAGGGGGAGTGGGGGTTGGGTTGAATAGAGGAAGAGGTCCGATACAAAGTCCTAAAGGCAATGACAGAGGGGCCGAGGAAAGGTCCAGTCCCCATGCATAGGGTCCAGCCAGCCTTCAGACAGACCTGCTGTACCTGCACAATTGGCCTAGTCCAGGTAGTGGTGCGGCTGTTATGGTTGACGTAATAAGTTCGTCCCTTGCCGTCCTTCCTCTCCTCCCATCCAGGGGGCAGGCCGGGTGTGGTCAAGGCGTAAGCAGGCGACGAGGGAGACTGGCCCAGTGTAGAGAGAGAGCAAAGCAAAGACAGCTAAATCAGTACATGCGGTTAGTGTGTATAGGGACATGTGTGTGAAAGGGAATCAACATCCAATATTTTCAAGTGATTCAGCACGTACAGAAAGTTTGGGGCATACATTACTTTGTGCGGATAGTGGATACAAGCTAATGTTTTTAACACAGTCAAGTTAAGAGTTACTCCAATATACAACTTTTCCAGTGGTAAAAGTGCAAAACAACCTTTAATATAATTTCCCCCTTTGAAGCTGACACAAACAGTTCAGGAACAACATATGACAAAAAGAAGAGAATACCAATGAAAGAGTGTATGACTGTGTATGATGTGAACCTACACACACAAAAACACAATGAAACAAAGAGCAGAACTAAACCAGGGCCTCCTCCTCCAGTATTTGGATCAAGTAGCTTGTGAAAAATAAAGTGTGCAAGATTAAATCGTCTACAGCTGTTATATCACTGTGTCGAACACGTGTTTGATCAACACTGTATGTGGGTTGGATAAGGACTTGTTGGATCAGGATCAGGGCCAAAAGAACTTGATAAGGACATTCCTATTGGGCACATTTTGTAATGCTTCTTCATGGCTTATATTTAATGGCTGATCAGCATTAGATAATACTGACCACCAGGTTTCACACTCGCAGCTGCAACACACACACAAACACACACACACACACACACACACACACACACACACACACGCTAATAACACATCCACAGCAACTTTAGGACAATTGTTAATCCAAATAAGAATTTCATTACATAACATAACATCAACAAAAATATATTTAAATAATGGAATCATATTGCTAGGGACGACTTTATGAGCTGATTGTTTTTAGATGACCTGTCAGCAATGATGTACATTTCAATTGATATTTTAGGGAAGCATCATCAGTCCATTTAAAAAATAATGTTTCTTGCAGCATCATTTATGTCATGGAAATGATACCACATACAAAGGATCATTCCAAAGGGGAAAAAAAACCTGATCACAGTACCCTAACCCTCACGTGACTTTATTTTTATCAAAGTGATTCACAGGGCTAGTCAGGGGACATCTGGGAAGTAAGAGGTGTATAAGGTTTGAACTATATAAACTGTGATATTACCATAGGATCCTCACCACCTGAGACAGTTTGAGCACGTGTTCTTCTGGTCCTGACACTCTGCTGGTAGGTAGACAACAGGGGAAGACGCTCTTTAGTTCACAGTATGTTATGTTTTCATTGCCAGGTTGGAAGCAACGGGGCACAAGGGAGAGTCTTTGGACAGTGGTGCAGGTTGAGTGAGGAAAAACTTAATCAACAAAAAGGGTGGGGATTGTTTCTCAAAGTAGGTGAGGAGTGACAGAGAGGGAGGCCATTGTTGTGATCATAGGGCCATGGTGGGAAAGTGTGGTGGTTGTGAATGTAGGAAAAAGAGAAGGGGACATCCACTGGAGTATGATTTGAGGATGACAGGTATCAGGAAGGAGCACAACTAATTTGGGAAAAGTCAGTGCAGTTGTGATTGGTTGACATGATTACACAACACGGAGGGTGACAAAATGTGTAACAGTTTGGCCGTCAGTAACGTTCAAGTAAAGAGGGTGGGGGAGAAATCAAGAACAGTCTGAGCCGTTTGAAGTGATCAGGTTTTGCGTTTCCCTGTTGGAGGGAGGACACAGATTCTCTTCACTGGAATGTCATTGTAATCCTGAGCCAGTGCAGCATCTTTAATCAGCATCTCAACCCAAGTAAAAAATTATGTTAAAGCTACAGTAGCACCAATCAGGGGAAAGCAGATCTAGGTCCTGAAAATGTTAGAGCAGCTAAAGTGAATGACGGTGCTGAAGTTCAAAGAAAGCTCACGAAAAGAGTTTGAATCTCAGAATACAAAGAAGAAACTGTTTTGCATCCAACATAATTAAAGCAAGTAGGAAGACAATATTATTGTAGTTCAGCCGACAGCTCTTAATGTTGTTCTGCTTATTCTAAACAAAATAACCCGAAAAAGAGTGTAGTAACCTGATTTGCAATTAACAATATCATCACTACCAACCGTATAGTGGTAAAAAGCCTGACAATAAAGAAAGACCTCAATATGTGATTTATATTTTCCAAAAAACATCAGGGAAAGCAAAAATACATGTGGACACTGACATGCTAGGATTTGTATTTAGAGTCAACCCACAACTTAACGCTTGGTGTGAAGATGTTCTAAACTTATTATTGTCAACAAATCCAAAGACCAAAACCAACAATGAATCGACACGTATACAGAGCAATATAGAGCAGCTTATTCCTCAGTGCCCTACGCCTCCATTGTTGTACTCACTAGAGCCCAATATGTATCAATCCACCTTAAAATAGTCCAAGACAAATGCAGTATTCCTCCTACTTGAGTAAAGTTTGCTTAAAACTACAATACCCAAGACCAATTTGAGATATATACATATATATATATATATATATATATATATATATATATATATATATATATATATATATATATATATATATATATATATATATATATATATATACATACATACACACACAAAGAAGACCACAACCAGCAACGGTCTGTGGGACTTGAAGCCAAAATGAATATGAAAAATATATCTATCTATCTATTAGGGCTGGGTATCGTCAAGGACTTCGCGATACGATACGTATCACGATACACTGGTCACGATACGATATATCACGATATATTGCGATATATTGCGTATCTTGATATATCACGATACATTGCAATATTCCATAAACAAGTTGCCTTGTCAAACATAACAGCACAATATAGTGATAATTGTACAGACAAATGAAGTCAAAACTATTTCATTCACAACTTCCTTTACTATTTTTCTTCCTTTTTTTTGGTTTTGGCAAATTATCAAACACGGCTGCAGCTGCTTAACATCAAAATAACAAATCCAATTCACTCTTGTACTAACTGTACAGGACACACTGAAAATGAAAACACATCAGTGTGCTTTTGTGACACAGTGAATCTTAAGTATTTTTTATAAACAAAACTGATCTAACTTCAATAGTCAGTATCCTATAGGCTCAGGCCTGACAGCAGACATGGGTTTGAATCTGACCCGTGGTTGTTTCATTCCCTCTCTGCCCCATCTCATATCTGTATCTCTGCACTGTCAATAAAGCCTTGAAAAGCAAAAAAAAAAAAAAAAAAAAAAAAATCATAAAAAAATCAATAAAAAAAAATCGATATTTTGATATAAAAATCGATACTGATATCGGGAAACTAAGTATCGCGATATATCGATATTTCGATTTTTTGACACAGCCCTACTATCTATATACAATATATATATATATATATATATATATATATATATATATATATATATATATATATATATATATATATATATATATATATATATATATATATATATATATATATATATATATATATATATATATATATATATATATATATATATATATATATATATATATATATATATATATATATATATATATATATATATATATATATTTATTTATTTATTTATATATATATATATATATTTATATATATATATATATATATATATATATATATATATATATATATTGTATATAGATAGATAGATAGATTTTTCATATTCATTTTGGCTTCAAGTCCCACAGACCGTTGCTGGTTGTGGTCTTCTTTGGAGGTTTGATGACAATAAGAAAAATATAAAATAAAGCCAGCTTTATCCTTTATGTTAAACTAACTTCCAATCACAATTTAAGGCTACCATTATCCAAGATGTATAAAAAGGTGCAAACAGCACCTATCACCCTAGTACATATGCCTTTAATATAATTAAGAATTGTGCGACTTTAACTAAACCATTCATATGAAACTGTTCAAACTTTAGCGATGTGTCATTCAAGTGAAAGGTTGACATTGGCACGTGTACTTTTTCCTTTGCTTGACAATGCCAAGCTCACTGCACTGTGCACTGAGTGACTCAGCTATGTGACAAACGTCTGACTCAGATCTTGTGACAGTTTGCTCAGCTGAATCTCCACTCACGCCATGACTCAGGACTCTCTGGGCAACTTCTGATCTCATGTGGTTGTGTCCTTAATCTGACTTGCCAATGGTAATTCTATAGGGACGATCATTCTGCTAGCACACAGCGGTAAAGCCAAGGTTTGCACAATACAATCAAACAAAGCTGCGAGTGAATCACACAAAGGGTAAGCAGTAGGAGAGGAGAGGAGGTGAGGAAGAGGTGCGGTAATCCTACAGAGACGCTAGAGTAAAAAAAAACATTGAGAGACGGAAGGAACCGGTGAGGAGGAAACAACACCTGCTTAGTGCGAACAAGTGCCAATTTTAAACGCTGGTGATTGGATGTGTGGTACACCTACATTACAGAGGCATGCCAACAGAGAGGAGGTAAATGAGAAAACATGGCCTGCCTGATTGAGGCATTCCGAGAATAGAGAGAAAGGATGTTCACTATGCCAGAAGCAACCAAGCAAGAAAAGGAAGGACGTTTAAGAGAAGGAGCAAAGGATGGAGGGAAATGTGGGGGTTCAGAAATATGTACCATAGGAGGAGGAGGAGCCTGGGCCTGATCACTGACACCATCCGTCATACTCGAGGACCGGACTCTGTTTGACAGCTGGCTCTGTTAAAAAAAAAGGCAAGCGTGGACAGAAGAAAAATATTTTATTGTTAGCACTGGCTGTCACTTTGATGTCTGAAACCAACAACCCACTGCCTGGAAATCAATTTGACTGCCTGCATTTACACCATTAAAGGTGAAGTCAGCGATTCTGGAGAACGCTTGTTGTCAAAATCAGTGAATATCTCCTCACATTCTGCTACCTTTCCATACTGTGTGTGCGCTGAAATTAAAATCCAGTGTTATGACACAGCCTAGGCTCTGCAAACTGTAGCACATAGTACAAACAGGTGGCGGATCATTTAGGATTTTTACAAAAAGTAATTTTGACAAAACGCATTCTCCAGAATTGCTGACTCCACCTTTTAGTCATATAAATGTGGATTGAGTCTCACCAGAGCAGAGCTGGGCCCTGGCACTTCGCCGTTGGTATCGGGAGTGAGTGACAGCCTCAGATTAAGATCTTCGGAGAACTCCTGGGTGACGGGCGTGGGCGGGTGCTGCGGGGTGGAGATGGAGGAGGGTCCGGGAAGGGACTGGTCCACGGTGTCGATAGGATCCTCTTCCTGAATGAGCTCCCAGGACTACAGGAGCAACAAGGTCACCACACCATTTAAACATAACACAATGTCAGTGATACTTTTTCTTGAGAAAGATGTAAATAAGTAAGAGTATGCTGCGTTTATGCACGTGAGCGTTCTGTTCTCTCACATTGTCCAGGTCCCTGGGCTCCATTTGCTCGTTCTCTAGGTCTTCACTGATGTGGCGTCTGGAACGGAAAACGCGGTGCGCCTCCTGATGGATCTGCCTCTGCTGATTGTCACTCTCAGTCTCTGATATCACGTCCCTGAAAGCGAAAACAGTGATTTCATATGAAACAAACAGAAAAAACTATGTTAAAACTGAAAGACACAAGGAGAAAAATTGTGAGCGTACATGTTTGAGGGCCGTTTCCACTGCGTGGAGCGTCTGTTGTGGTTGACAAAGTAGGTGCGACCCAGGTTGTCCACCTTCTCCTCCCAGCCCTGAGGCAATGCAGGCTGCACCTGCTGGGGTCGCTGGTTGCCCGAGTCCGCAGACTCTTCCCATCCCTGAGAGAGAAGAGTGAAGAAGTGTTCAACAGAATGGAAGAGGAATGACTCACTTGTTGTAGCTAAGGCCAACACGATCCTGTGGTCGCAGATATCCCATTGAGCTGACAGCTCGTCGGACACGCATGAACATAAGCAAACTGGTCCCATTAAAGAGGGGGCTTCAAGCATGGAAACACATTAAAGATGTTGGATTCACTTGTGGCTGGTGAAAACTTTTCAGAGCGCTGTGTTGTGGTTTTAAATTGTTTTGTCAACATTTAGTGGGGTTTATTTTTGCCTGACATGCTGCCGGCTGAGTGGGATATCTCCCTCACCACAGGATCAAAAAGTGGGCTAATGTGCATCAGATGTGCATCAATATCACCACCAGGGCTGACCATTTTAAACTTTCTCTCAGATAAGTAACCATGAAAAAAAAAACAGTGAAGCTGGTGTAATGCATTTGAGTTTAAAAGTCAGTGTATAGAGTCAAAAAGGAAATCTGGGGGTGTGGAAAAATGAGGGAGTTTTGAGTAGCACTGAAGTTTAAAGTATAACATTTATAGCATCTCTCTAGCTCTCTTCCACAGTCCACACTTGAAAACACATACAAATGCAAAAAAAAAGAAAACACCAAGAAAAAAAAAGGAGAAGCTCCTATTTCTCAAAATAACAGGCAGCATTGTAGATGGTTTTTCCATACCCTGACTTGGAAAAGACTTTCACCAGATTCTGGCAGCAAGATGCTGCCCGAATTCTTAAGAGAAAAGAATAAAAAGAAGAGCCTTTCTTTCTCCTTTCACTCTTGCCAATAACCACCCTCATATTTCTATTGGTTCAAATTAGGAAAGTAATTTTCATCTTTAGGCTAAAGACTATTTTCTGTGTGTGGAACGGGAATTTGGTTTGGAGTTATTATGAACAGTGATGACGGTGAAAAAGGGTCAACAAACTCACTAACAATAGTGGCAAAGACCTTACCTCAGCCTCCTCCCTTATCTCCCCAGCGTCCTCCTCGGGTCCCCCTTGTTTGGGCAGATAGGCCATCTTCAGACGCAGGTAACCCTTCACCCTGGACTTGTGACTAGAAGGATAACATCAGCAAAAATGGATCCACTTAAAAAAAAAAACATATCACATGAAAAACCCCATAGCCCCCTTGTACACTAATGCTTAGTAATGCAGGGGAGTTTCCAAACTGCCTATTAGCACCAGATGGTTCCACCTTCAGTGTTCAACTGACCGGCACATGAACTTGCTGAACTATGGAGAAATTGTCCCAGTCAACATAATGTTGCAAACCATAAACGATGTCACTGTGAGTGTAATAATCTGTGAATGTCTATTCCACTTTCTTCCGTAGTCAAAATAGCCATGATTCAACCTTACAAAGAGGAATTAATGGTGTTAAATGTCACTGTGTTTACCGTTTGTCACATCCGGTAGAAACTGACCTTCTGGGCCGCAAGAGGAAGTCTTTGAACGTGTAGGGACGCTCCATGGCCGGATCCTCTGTCTACAAATGAAGAGGACACATTTGTTGACAAAAATCCATTCAGCACACGAGCAAAATACACATGTTAAACAGCATCAATAATACATCAGAGTCATGAGTTTAAAGCATGGCTTGAGCCCTCTGCACAGCCATCCCAGGATCATTACGCAACATTGAGCTTCTCCTGTTACACATTGAACAGCAGAAAGGTCTTTGGTAATAGACAGCAGTCACACTGGCTGCTCACCACATTCTGCTTCGTATCGTACCCCTGAATCAGACTGCATGTTTCCATATTAAAAGTATAATCTTGAAAGATTTGTTATAAAAAAATAATGACAATAAATAGAAAATCATCATCATTACACTCGTTTAAGATGTAATGAAGCTGTTGTGACCTGATCATTTAGAATGTATATAATTTTTTATTTTATTATTTTTTTTAAATACAAATAATTACCACAAAACATCGGGCCTAGAGCAACATGTATGCAATGCTATGTGTGACTCAAGTGCTAGGTACAAGCTGGCACAAGGTTCTGCGCTGTGCATGAAAGCAACTCAAGCTTCCACTAAGCAAATAAAGGAAAACATATATGACTAAAGTAATTTCCAGTAACTATGAATAGGGCTGCAATTCCTACCAGATGTAGTCATGCATAGACTAATGAATCAAATCAAAACACATGTAAAATGCAGCTCACTGATTACTACATGTACTACAGCAATGCAGCAGCTTACTCACGCTCTGAAAATTTGTTTAATGCTTAAATTAAGATTTTCAGCATTTGGCAGCCAATATTTCCTGTCAATCAACTCACTATATCTCTTAACATGACTCAGCTGTAGCTTTTATCTGCTGCTAATTTCCTTGACCGCTGGGAGCCAAAAAGGACATTAATAATTAACCCCAACACCTTTTACTGATATGCTTTTAAAAGGTTCATAACGTAGAACTTTCCAGAGCCACAACCAGTCTGACAGCACATATCTCAACAAAGCTGCTTTAGTGGAGTGCTTTGTGGGCTTGTTTGTTTGAGTTTCAGGTCGTGTTCACTTATATCAAAATCTAAAACTGTCCATACAGCTGAGCAGCAAACAATGGTTCTGCATGTTATTGTTTTTAGAAGCTGTTATCTCATTGAATTTGTGAATTTGGCAAAGGAAGTATTTTCCATTGGTTCTGAGGGTAGTAGTCACCTCTTGTTTACCTCCTACACAGTTTGTGTTTGTTACAACAACAACACGCCACTTGTGTGGCTAGCACTTTCTCACACTCAAGACACACAAACGCAAGCACACACACACTCTGCCTGACCTTCACAGTAGTTAATCAGGCAGAGCACTACCAAAGATAAGAAACAGCTGAGTATTCAAAACAGTGTTATAACAGTCAGTCTTGTCACACGCAAACACAAAAATCACATACATGCGAATAACTCACCGGCAAATGACTGAGAGGAACATCGACTTGGCCCAGGAAATCATCTCTGGTCTAGGGAGAGAAAATACAAAGGTCACCTTCAGCAGATTAATTTTAGAACTAACAGCTTTTTTGGGGGGGGGGGGTTTGTCCATGGAATACCCAAATTTCCAGCAGGGGTAGAGACAAGGGAAAAACCTCAATGTGAGCAGCAAAATGTTGTGTTTATTTGCCCCCAGACAGAGTGAGAGAGACAAAGATTTTAATTTCATGGAAAAGCCCCATCCAGAAATAACCTCTAGCCTTCTTTTATGAACACCTGTAGTGATCTGAAAGAAATCGCAGGTTGTTGAAAATCAGTGAGGTGTCATGCTGCTTGAGCAATTTCTTACACGTGTTACAGAAATTATAATGCAATGTTTGCCCTACTTTGTTGTGGTTTATGAGGCAACAACGCTTTTGTCTTCCCTGCCACAGATTTCCCACATGTGTCCAGGCAGAAGGCTCAGTCTAGGGTTTGTATTTCTGGACAGGCCTTTGGTATCATTTCATAGGAGAAGAACCCGTGAGCCCAGCAAGGGGAAAAAACATCCACTGCCACCAGAATGAAGCCAAGGCAGCCAGACAGAGGAGGAGAAGGAAAAGAGGTGACACCAGGGGGAGAACCAGGGAAGGTTTGCGTTTCAGATTTAACAGGCCGGTAGATTTGTCCATCCTTTTGTCGTAATTAATGCAGACTGAGAGGAAAAAGAGGGAGATTGATGGATGATTGGGCTGAAACGACAGCAGCCCCATAAGCAGTGATTACCTGTGTGAGATGGAAAATGCCATTCTTGGAAGAAGCCTGTGTGTGGGACACAACTGATTTAGACAACAGGCATTAACTAACAGAATGTTTGTTTGTAGACACTGTTTTGGCAGGAAAGGCCGAGCTGAAGAAATACATGATACTTCTGTTGGTCCAGTGTTTTTTCTCAGTTTGAGTTCAAATGTACCTGTGAGTTGTTGGAGAGTTAATGGGTTGCCCAGGGAGCAAGAATAAAAAATGAACCCAGTGTTGTTAAAGGAAAACTCTCTCTGTTTTATTAAACTGACAGTCTGCTATGCTCAATCTTATGATTCTTTTTAAAGTTATTCATTCATTCTTCAATTGTTAATGTACAACATAATTCAATTTAAATGTTGTGGCATGTGTAAAAGTCTCTTCACTGGTGCACTAAAGTAGTGCAATCATAAAAAAACAGTATTATGTAGTTCTGGAAACAATTTCCAGTTGAACCTTAGGTGTGGGGAACTCTGCATACCAGCTTGTTTTGACAATGAAAGTTAATGATATTCTTGGTACCTTTTTAACTTTGAGTCAGCAAAGAAGAGCTTTGAAGCAGATGTGTGTGTGTGTGTGTTAAAAAGGTCCTTAATCCTCACCGCTTCCTTAAACCTCATCAAAGGTATTTTTACAAAGCCAAAAATAAAGTACTATAATAAAAACAAGAAATACCTTTAAAGGCCTTTCACGTTTGTAGGTCTGCATGGTTAGTCATTTCTACCAACTATGCTGGATGAATCCTAGTTTTTCACACCGATACAACATTTAGGTTTACAGCAAGCCTAAGTCTATTCTGACTATTGGAAGGGAAAAAGTACTGTTAAAGCAGTGTTGAGAAGAGGGTGCATTGGGCTCCTTCCACAGTTAACAGACCTGAAATTCGATGATGAAAGGTTGCAAATCAGTCACATAAAAACACTGATTTATTAATGCACAGACATGTAAACAGACACTTGTGAAGCGTGTACACACACACACACACACACACACACACACACACACACACACACACACACACACACACACACACACACACACACACACACACACACACACACACACACACACACACACACACACACACACACACACACACACACACACACACACACACACACACACACACACACACACACACACACACACACACACACACACACACACAACTATTTATTCTTGGAAAAGCCAGAGCCACTGCTGTGTAAATTACGGCTGTGTCGACTTTCATTTCCCAAACCAACCTGGCAATTCATTTACTGCTTGCTTAACTCCAAAGTGATTCCAAACATTGAATCGCTTTCTGAACTAGAAGTGAGCAACCAAAGCAACCCGTTCCACAGCATGATCAAGACTATTTCTCTTTCAAATGTGTTGATAACATACTAATAAATGAAACCCTTTTTTGTAACTTTGAAAAGTTTAACATATGATTAATGTTGCAAGGAATTCTATCACCAGTCAAGACTTTCAACACCAATAAGACATTATGAATACCATGCTTGAACCTTTAAAAAACAATGTCACTGTAGCTAGTAACCTATGAAATGGTCAGTGACATTGGCAGTATCCCATGGGACACAGGGCTGTTTTTTTCTATCCTTAACAATAACAAGCATTTTAAGCTGTGGGTATG
Organism: Ammodytes marinus; assembly: GCF_949987685.1. Classification (NCBI taxonomy): domain Eukaryota; kingdom Metazoa; phylum Chordata; class Actinopteri; order Uranoscopiformes; family Ammodytidae; genus Ammodytes; species Ammodytes marinus. The sequence continues at coordinate 8,615,625 of NC_137222.1, forward strand.
TGTATGCAGAGGGATATAATTGCAGAGTCATCAAAGGGTCACAGTTGAGCCTGCAGCTGCCTCTCAGGGCCAGGTTACACTCGGAGAGGGAGGGCGCCACTTATGACTGAAAGGAGGCAGCACGAAGAGTAAAAGAGCCTCGTGTGGGATGAAGGATTGTAAAGCTAGCTCAAAACAAACTCAGTCCTCCTAAATCACAACACAGCTACACTTACTTCTGGCTGTGTGCAGATAGTTTGGTGTCTTATGTTTATGCCTCCAAGATTCCTACCCAATACAATGGAGGTGAATGTTATTTAATTAGTGGTGTTGACATCACTGAAGCAAAAAAACAAAAAAAAACAACATTCCTGTCGAAAATAATGTAATCTGTTAATCTCTGATAATCCGCCGAAGACTTTATCAACTATTTTCATAGCATTATTTTGTAATGCTTATCTTATTGGACCTGAACAATTAAAACCAAAACTTTCACTATGTCTGGAAACTAACTAATTGTTTAGAACAGTAGGAGAATATCTTAAATCAAATCAGTTTTATTTATATAGCCCAATAACGCAGATAGCCATTTGACTCAGTGGGCTTCACACTCCGTACACAATATGACACCCTCTTGTCTCAAAGGAGGAACAACCCCCCGGCCTCCCCCTAAAAAAAATACTTTATCGGGGGGAGAAATGGATGATTATTATTTTTGTTTTTAAAGAGTTGAAGTGATACATTGGCAGTGCTAACTGTAGCTGTACTGAACTGTCTTGGAGCTACATGAAAAAGTGTTAACAGACTGACATTTTTATGATAATGATCAACTTGGAACAAGTCCAGGCTGGCACTGCAGTGAGAAAAGGTTGTCTCACCTACTGAACAGTCTCTGTGCTGACATGACTGAAATACAATGCCATGCAACTCTGAGAGATCAGAGCTGGCAGAGAAAAGTCCTTCACAACAATAGCAATATGAATCCCTCTCACATGCTACTGGACCAAAATAAAAGGAGAAGCCCTCCTATCCGTCTGCAGTCTCGTCTCAGGTAAATATAGCAATCCCAGTAGCCTGCAAGAGGCTCTTTGTGAATGACAACTGGGAGGCGTCGAGGGTCGGGCTGTAACGAGGGCATGGCACGGTGGCATAGCTGTCTGCAGACAGCCTAGCTGGAACACACACTCGTAGTATCCCATGCAAGAGTTTAAAAAGGGGGCACTCCAACTACAGGCTACCAGTTGGGGAAGACCTGTCATTATGGTCTAAATGAGGATTTCCTTGTTGCAAGAGAAACAGGATGCACTGGGATGACACAACACCACATGTCTTACAAAAGGGAAAGGAGAAAGTGTGTACGATGCATTGAAGTATGTGCTGTCCAAACTATAATTAAAAATATAATAGCAATACTATATGCATTATTGCGAAGCCAAAAGTTTGGGTTACAACGCTGTAATAAAAATGTAGATATCCTTTCTATATAGCCATCATGGTCAGAAAGACTAACGTAACTGGTTTATCAAAAATGTTACTCAACTGATAAAAGCCTGGCATAGCATCAGCCTCTTGAAACATTTAACAAAATTAATCCCATATCCTTATTGTTGCCAACATTCCAATAATTAGGCAATATGATCTTGTTACATTATTAAAAAGGTGCACTGTGGAGTTTTAAAGTAAAACAAATAAATTACTCAAACATATAAAACACAGAAATGCATTGTGTGTATCGTTGAGGTCCAACTAACATGTTTAAGGCAATTTACTTAGATTTTTTTTTAAATATTTGTATCTTTAAGAACTGCTCATCTACATCCATGCTTTCTTAATAGAAGTGTTTTTCATCACAGACTTTATTAGGGCATTACTGTGCATCTTGGAAAATGATTTCCCCGTCGATCCTCCCTTCATGAGAAACTACTGAGAGTAATCCTTATATAGTCAATGACAACACACATTTTTTAAATATCTACAGTATATATGACTGCTAAAAAGTCTAAGTCATTTCAGAAGAAGATAGATAAGTGAAAGATGAATAATGTAATAGATAACACTCATTATCTGTTGCTTTCAAAGCTTGAACAAGACAGGAAATGGGAACTGAATGTCACGTCAAAAGACTTCAGGCTTTCAGGAAATGTTTGATTTGATGGCTTGTCAAGCTTCTTGATCATTGCTTGGGCCTTAACTACATCTTAATCACTCGCGGAGCAGCTGTGAGGATTCGGATCCATACCAGCCGAGAACCAAAGAAGACATGCCTTCTGCCTGCTCTCAAAATCAACAACCACAGTTGAAATGGACTAAAGATAGAAACAGTCAGGTCTCAAAGAGCACTGGCTGCAGTTAAGGGTATTACCAAACTTTAGTGTCATATTTCTGCAAAACAGAAGTCAAGTCAAGTCAAGTGCATTGGGAGAAATTGTCCATTCACCCAAAAGCCTTTTCCTGTTTTCCTTTCATGACTGAGTTGGCCGATGTGTGTAAAACTTAAAATGCCTGCGGTTGTGAAGTGAAAAAAGCCAGTGTGCTTGTGACTTAGCTCAGTAGCCATGTCTGTGCTGTTCACTTCCCAGAATGTCACCACCCTCTTCCCGTACCATACAGATCTCTCCTCATCTGGGCTGATTCAGCGATTGAAATACTAGCAACTGCAGAAATTTGAGTAAAAACACTGGAGTAGCACACATTTCCTGGCCCTACTGAATTCCTCTTCTTTTGGCAACACTGCAAACAAGCCATCATGTGTCCAACTAAATGTCATTTGAGTGAGATGACCGATCCACTATTTGTTTACTATTCATACTCAAATGGATTTCTCACTCATTAAAACTTAAAACCCTGCTAATCTTTTTGTCAAATGTCTAATTTACAAAATCCTTTTCTATTTAAAAACTCTTTCACTAAAATTCCTACTTTTCCGATAATCTTTACCTTGGGATTATTCCTCGACAAGTCATTGCCAAGACTCACATCCTGATCTCCATCTCCGCCTTGGGTAAAGTATATCTTGAAATGAGGCTGCCTTCTGGAAGAATCCCCACTGATTTTAAAAGTACAACCATTAGATCTGTTTCTAGTTTCCATTTTCTGTGTCTGCGTGTCCATTTTGTTCTCCTCTATAGATTGGCTTTCTGCGCCACTTTCCTGATGCTGATTCTCCAACAGCGGCATCTGATGAGAAGAGCTTCTCTCCAGTCGAATTCTGGGGTAACACACCGTATGGCTGCCTCTTGAGCCGGAAAGGCCAACATCTGTGCATTCTTCCTGGGATTCAGCAGTCTGTTGCCTGCCTTGGCTCTGATCCTGGTTCTGATTTTGCTGGAGCTGAAACACTAGTCTCTGTGTTCCACCATTGACAACTGAGCACTGGTCCGAGCTTGGCTGCTGGACAGACCAGCCGGTACCACCACCATAAGGGAGGATTCTGAAATGCTTGATGTCAGACCCGTCAAAAGAAGAGTTCCTCTGGATACAAATCCCACCAACGCTGATCCCAGGTTGGCCTCTGCTATACATAGTATGGCCATTGGGACCGATACTAAAGACCCTTTGTTTTGACATGTTAGGCTCTGTCAAAAAAGTCTGAGAGTTTAGAGAATCCGGGCTGTAGTACGGAGGAGGTGGCTGTTGGGGAATGTCCTCTTGGATCAGTCGTTCGGAATAGGCAGGCGCTGGTCCTGGCGGAGTATAACAGGGTGGTGGGCCATCGACAGCGTTATTATCACGAGAATCTCCAGTACTGGATCCATTGGAGCGCTGGAGGGAGATGTGCACCGAGGAGCTCTTAGTGGGCCGCGGCTCGGCATAGGCGGCGAGCTGTGGTATGAACATGGAGGAACTGCGTTTAAGCGAAGGTTCCGACCGCGAAGCAAAACCTCTTGGTGCGCCGTGCTGTATAGCTGGCTCCTGAGGCCTAGTTACCGGAGGTGGCTGCATGCGAAGCGCTGCGACCACATCACTGTCTCCCTGTTGCTCCTCGGTGTCTCCTTCCAGTATCTCAGGGGCTGTGTTACTGCGTCCCGAGCCAAAGTACAAACGCAGACGTTGTGCCATTTTTCACCTCACGTCCAACAGCTCTCGTTCCCCTCTCTGACTGACTGTTTGGTTCTCTCCTCTGGCTCCCGTCTCGGTCTCTTAGTGTCGCCCACTTCTCTCCTTTGGCTGGATAGATGACTGATCCCCCCCTTTTTTTCCTCAACTCTCTCTCTCTCTCTCTCTCTCTCTTGCCCCCACCCACTCCAAGTCTTTTCCACAACTTTCCTTCACACAGTTGACTGTATGAAGAAAGAAGCCACACACCACAAAATCTAGACTGCCACTGCAAAAGAGCTGACAACTTTACACTACACAGTCAAGGCAAAGGCAAGAGGGGAAGGGTGAGGGGGAGAAAAAAAAGAAGGATCCCCGTACGCCAGACTCTTAGCACTATACCAGCACTAGCGACAGACAGCAGAAATAGCCTGAGCCCGAGTGACGGCCAGCATTCCTGACATGATTGGATAAGAGTGGCCGGCGCTCCTGGTTTCCAAGGTGACAGCGGGTTGCTTGTCAGTCACGTGACTACAAATGGCCAGGCACCTCCTGTTACAACCCCACGCTGCCCTCAAGTGCCAACTGGCCACCCGACTCACATCCTATTTACCACTGTCCATCCCTGTTCCCATTCACATGATATCCCTCTAACCCCCGCCTGTTCCCGTACTTCCACATATCAAATATCCTTGCTCTGAGGTCCTCGCAGTTTGGTAAGTTTTTAACCCCAATAAGTTACTACCTTATTCTGATAATAACCACCACCATAAGAGTGCAGCTCAGTTTATTGCACTACCACTAATATATTTTATAAAAGAAACTTAAAAATGTAGCTATAGAAACAGATAGAGAAATTACATAAGAAACGGATCGATAAATCGGTTGTATGCACACATACAATACAAATGATATCCATACCTTTTTTCAACAGGTACACAGGTTAAAACATGAAGTGAGATTTCCTTGCTAAATGGCCGGACTAACAATGCAAAATTCACCAAGAAATCTTGAGGACGCAATTGAGCCTTGTTTCTTCTTGTAGCTTGGAAACATAAAAAAGCAGCAGAAGGAAGTTGTTGCTAAAACTTGACCAGAAATACAGCAGCAATCTGACAGATTGGAGCTATGATGATAAGGCAAACAGCACAGTCCTCTCTGGAGGAAAGAGAGAGATCCAAGTCTTTTTCAAACAGAATAGACTATGCTATCTCCCGTGCGCAGCCAAACACTAAACTATCTGGAGGTTTTATAGGCCACTCTGTTTGGACAAAAAAAAACGCCCAAGATATGACTCAGCTGTGATCTTAGTCTGCAGTCATTTGGTGGACAAATTATGAGAATTAAGCACTTGTTTTGTGCTATTTGGCAATAGATAAAAGGAAACAAAGAGAAACTTCTATGACTGGTTCAACCTATGCTTTAGCCCTGTGTCATCTTATGGATCCCAAAAAGCACACTTCAACAAGCTGACAGCCAAGCTTCTGAAGGTGGCCCGAGGGCAAAAAAGGGAAAAATTAAAGCTCTCCATTGTGGGCAATAAGATGCCCTTGTGTTCACAATGGAGATTTTTTCTTTTCTTTTAGTTTTCTTTGTTGCAAGGAGACAGGCGATTGCCTAGAGGCAGCAAGAGCACCAACAGCAAAAGACTGTTGAGCAGGATGAAATTGTTGCTTGGCAGGCGGTTACACTTAGTGATGACACACTGCCTAGGCACAGTCGATAAATGTGTGTGTGAAATGTTATGGAGAATGTTCTGTGTAGAAGAAACAAAATGCCAATGTGTGGTCCAATGGCAGCAAGCCAAGCTTGCCGAATGACATAACATGCTTGCTTCAAACAAAGCATTACACAGTGTTGTAGGGCTATTCAACCTCTCTCTTTACATTAAATGTTAACTGTCAGCCTGGTGCATTCTCCATTATTTTTTGGCATTACATTAATTGACATTTCTCATTAGTATTTCAACAAGTACACATAGGTAAACATCAATACATCATACACGCTATAACACAAAGCTTCAACAAACTTTTCATCTCTTCTGACAAATAAGCCATTAATCAATGGACCCAAGAGAACAGGCAGCCCCTTCAAAGAAATACTGGCCAGTGGTGGAGGAGCTGCCTTGGCATGCATCTAGAGATAGACAGAAAATCTCCTCCTCAGACATATAAGGCGAGGACCGGGATTGAGGCTGCCTGTGCTGTGCCTTCTTGTGTCATCCTTTTCTTTATGGCAAAAAAGAGCTCCCACTACACTGAGGGGTAAATTAGATCTGCACTTTTCTTAGCAGGCTCAGGGCCAGCAATTCCCCAACAGGGGTGTGAGAAACATGTAAAACAAATGTATGCACACTTTCATCAGTGAAACATGCACATTAAAGTGTCTGAATGGGATTTAATCATAAAATCTACTCTTGATATAGTTGTCTGGAAAATAACAGAATGTGGCGTTACAAAAACACACTTGACAAGATTAAATCTTTCAACCTCCCACGTTGGTTATCCATGGACAAAAGCAGTAGCCCCGAACCTGTGAGGCCCAGACAGAATGTGCCTTGTCCAGCCAAGAACATCAATACTGTGTTGGGTTGCAAGTGCAAACTCTGTTTGTTTTATCAAACATCAAACTCAAAATACAGACTAAGAAGTCATAAGAAACACTACAGTCTTAAACCCCTTTCAGGGAAAGCCTTTCGCTTCTTCCACAGAACAAGACTTCATTATGTCAACAACCACTTCACTCCCCACTGTCTCCTTATAAGAAACTTAGCCAAGGTAGAGGAACACATGAGGGCAAATTAGTGAGTTGATTATAAAGCTCTTCTCATGCCATTTTGAATTGCTCCAACTCTTGACTTTGTGCATACATTGAATCCAGTTGTCATGGCAACTGAGGAGGGCCTTCAATAGGCATCATTTCACAAGTCAAGGAAGCTAGTGTTCTTGTCTTAGGGGGAAATCTGAGAAATTTGACACAAGAGGAATGCAGTAGTTGTGAGCAGAGCAATGAAACTAGCAGAAACAGGACGTACACTGCCAATGTTCCCTTTTATTCCATGTGTTCTGCGATACTTTTTATTTGCATGAGTTCTTTCAAACTGAGCCTACATATGAAATCCTTTGATATCAAATCTAGCAATGAGTCAGGAGGACACCGGGATGCAGAAAAAGTCAATACAATTAATAGCAGGTTGTACAGAATCCCTGTGGTGAATTGAAAGCAGAACTATTTCAGGAAAGGAACGGTGAGCAGCAGTATCAGTTTTACATTCATCAGATGGGTTGCACTTTCATTGAAATTGCAATTTCATTAAGATGCGTGTGTACTTCTTCCTACTCCTTTTTCAGACATGTTAATGCTGGTTAATGGAATATATGTTATGAGATGTTTTTTTATTTTATTTTACATTGCTGAACTAATTTAAAAATAAGTTTTTCTTGTTTTTTGGTTCTATGCTTGTTTTAGGTTCTAGTGCAAAGCCCATTGCCATCAAATGAAGTGAAACAACATGCTACAAAGACAATACAATATCTTAGTATAGTTTGGAGTAGAAACAAATCGCATCAAGTGAAGTAGAGTATGTGTGACTATCGTGGTGGGTGGTACTAAATAAAAAATAATGTGCAATTGAATCCACTGAAGGGAAAGGGGAGGTGAAGAAATGTGAATCTTACCAATCTATTTTCATCAAACACCTCAAAGAGAAGCCTGTGATTCTGTGGACACACCTGGGTTGGCAACAAAGAAACAGGGAATAAATACATCAGTCATTCTGTTTGTTATGTTGTAAGCACATACATACAGACAGTTTTTAGGTCATTGCCTGCTTGCTTTTTTTCACAATAATTCTAATAAAACTACTGTGGTTAGAAGGAAATCAGTCTTCTAATCTTTATAACTTAGGAACCATAAGTGATGAGTTATCATGCACACGTGGCTAAGCTTAAGTCTAATATGGTCTGTTTGAGTACATTGGGGGTGGAAGTTATGTCAATTAAACTGCAAGCAAAGAAGAACACGACCACTCTAGAGTAAACAAGAGTAATAACAGACCACTGTGGTTGGGGAGGACACTAGGAAGAAAGGGAATCCGACACATAATAAAGCACAAAATGAGTTGAAAATCTGAATCTGAACACACCCTGAAGTAGAATTCCTCGTTCCATTTGGGGTTGAGCGTCTGAAACACAAGGTATAGAGGTTAAGGTTAAAATAATAATTTATAAACTGTGTATTAAAGCCAGTGAATACAATCATTATCTTAAAGAGAATACAGAACAGGTATATGAATGAAGCCTATCCAAGTGAGTGAGAAATAAGGCTCAATATTGTGCGTCAACGATCCTCCTACATTGTCAGAATAAGTTGATAGCGAACAACATGTGATTGGAATTAGTGCCTAAATAAAGCATCCATGAGACTTTTTACACACTGGATGGATCATTTCGGTATGTGGTTGTGCAGACTCTCTCCTCCTGCCTAACACATTTGATATTTTATTGGACTGAGAGAACTGTGTGACATCTCATTAAAATTCCTCCGGTGATTGAAAAACACTAGAATGGCAATGAAGCCCGTATTTACGAGTCACTCTGATTAATAAACACTTGGCAACATTTTACTACAGCGATAAAATAACATCTCTGTTAAAACAATTGCTGACAGACCAGAATTATGAATGAACCCACTGCACTTTGCCCCCCCCAAAAAAAAGAATATATATATATATATATATAGAATTTACCACCAAAATCAGTCTAATTCTTGTTTTTTTATAATTCTTCTAGAATATAATGCCAAATATCAATGTTTGGTGTAGGCTTAGGGTAAATAATAGTCACTGGTGTTTTATTTCCCATCGTTTTTATGCCGTCTTGCCACAAGCCAAACTCTTAGCTGTAACAACAAAGACGCCATCAAAGGTGTCCCACTTAAAGACACATAGAGGCCGGAGAAAAGCCGAAGCAGTGATGCTTTCTTTTTTCTGCTCCACATAGCAGTGCATTGTCGGCTATTTATATCCTGTAAGGCAACCATGGCCACTGGCAGCATATGTCTGCCTGCACGGTGGCCTGAGCTGCCTGACTCCAGCAGAGGGTTGGCCGGCAGCTACATGCATCTACCCTTAACTACTTAGAAGGGAGAAATCGACATAAAATTAAGAAGCTGCTCGCAGCGTATGGGGATAAGACAGTGTTGAAGGTAAACACATCATATCTTTACCCCTGCATATTATGTATTTCCACAAATCTTAACCAGTGAATAATATGTAATTTAGAATAACATGCATTACATATTTTGAATAACATGCAAATGAAGACATTTCAAACCATATAGTCTAGAGAATAACACAATGTGAGCAATTAATGTCTATGTTTGGTTCAAAATCAGAGCCCGTTTCAACATTAGGCTACCTCTGAATAGAGTTCAGACTCATTATAAGTCATAGCTCCCCCTGCTGTGAATAGATTTCCTCCCCAAAATAGGCCACTGGGGGGGAAGAGAGCTAGCCCTATGTCTCCCTCTACACTCTACCGAGCGGGAAAGGAAGCTCTGCATTCTGGTGACTTCCTGCAAATTCCATCAAGAGAATATGATTGCGAACAAAGCCACATTTACGAGGCTGTACGCTACAGTAAATGTGTGGTGCAGGTGTGGGTGGAGAGATTACTGCCAATCTGACACGACGCAAATACATTAGGGTTCATTAGGTTTGAAGCTACAAGCCAAACGTATGTTCGGAACACAGGAAGCACCAAAGCCGCTTCTTACCTTACGACCTACCTTTTTGATGGTTTTCGTTTGGACTAAGGCAAGCTCTTTGTTTTCATCCGCGACGTAGAGGGATAGTTTGACATAAGGGTCGCTGCAGAAACAAAACAGGAATAGAAAGAAAATTGAAAAAAGGTGATCAAATTCACAGGTACAAATCTGTTTCTTCCAATTCCATTGGGTATTTAGTGTTTCAAATATATACAAATGGTAGTGCTGTCAGAATATATACACATTTAAATACCGATACCAAAACAACATTCTCCAGATGGTGAGAATAAAACACACTTCATGAAAGTTTCCCTTTAATAAAATAAGCAGAAATCCTATGAACACAATTTGGGTTTCAATCAGACAATATCTGACAAGAAATTACGAATCCGGCCAAGCGTTGAGGCAACATTTCTTTATGTTCTAATCTCTACTATACACCTTTAGGTTTTATAGGGGATTAGGGATTAGCCTGGTGTGCCTAACTTTAGCAGTTTTATTGACAATCTGACATCACATTAACTGGACAACTGGATGTGTTTGAGCCCATATCGCTCGACTCACTGTTTGAGTCTGCCACAAAACGCCCGGCAGGAAGAAACAAAAACTGCTTACATTTGGGTATTATGAGATAAGGCTATTGTGTTTTACTGACAAAGTGCTAAAATTAGAAAGCGCAAAACATTTTTAGGTGAGCAGAGCAAACAGTAAGCAGAGTGTGTATTACTGTGCTATTTAAAAAACAGCTAAATGGTTTATTTGAAAGTGCTGATAGGCAAGAAAGGCAAGAAATCCCCAGTGAGGTCTGGATGGAGAGGCAAAGCTGTGCTACACACCAAGCGGACCTGTTACTCTACTGATCTCAGAGTTGCTACTTGTATTCCAATTGACTGTATTATGTCAGGCAGTATGTTGCGAGGTGGCAGGGTCAATAAACACAAATTTGTTCACACTATTCTGTATTGCACTTCCCTTGCGAGATGACTGCTGAGGGAAGATTGTACTTAGAGTACTTAAGTACTTAGAATAGAGACAAGTGGTTAGGGAACTCCCAAGGTGAGCCATGCCGTTTAACCTGGCTCACACTGTGTATCACAATATGTACCACCACGTATTCTTAATGCCAATCTGCATCTGAGGCATACAGATTCTGACTCATAATACCTCACTTTGGAAGAGGGTTTAAACTAACAATTACTTTTATTATCAGTTCATCCGCAGATTCATATCCTAGAGCCAATGATAACTTAACTACAGAATCTAAAATACCTTGTTTTGTCTGACCAATAGTCCAAAAGCCTTAAATAGTAATTTAAAAAGAATATAAGACCAAGAATAGCAGCAAATTCTCACATTTTAGAATTAATATGTGTAGCATTTGGCACAAATACGTGATTATGTACTTTAAAGAGGTCAAAGTTTCACATGAAGCTTAATTTCTTTGTCCTTTTCTGCTTATATAATGTGTCTTCTTCTGACAAAACTAGCAAAAACAGCTAGTTGCATACTACTGGAAGAATATAGACATCATGTAACTCTTCCCACCAATACAATTTCTAGCTGAGGTACAGATGTTTAGTCTTCCCAGAAACCAAGGAGGTAACAAATCTTTTGTCGTTCCATGTACAAGGTGAGACATTAGTGTTACATTGTTGCATTGCAATGACATTTTTGTTGCAATGACTGTATACAATTGGATCCAAATCACATTTCAAACCTTCTATTAATGAGTTTTAAATCAGATTTTTTCACCATCCAGAACCGATATGAGCAAGTAATCTAATTCCAGTATGGATACACCCAGAATTGCATTTGGCCTGCCAGTTGGAGCGCCGCCTTAAGAATTGATTCTACAGGAAGTAGTTGAGAGGGAGCAATGGAGAAAGCCAGAAGGAAGGAATGGGTAATAATACAAAATTAGCCTCCTCCACTAAGGCCTGATTGCTAATTAACGTCTGCAGGAACCCCACAGCCTCTTAATTGTGTGTTAGTGTGGTTCTGTGATATGCTGTGAGTGACTAAACAAAAACAATGGGCCCACTGTGTCTCGATTGCACTGAGACTCTTACTTGTCTCCTAGTATCTACCAACAGAAATCCTGCTGAGGGAGACGGGGCTACTTCAGGTCAGCACTGGATGATGAAAGCTAGAATGGGCTGCAGTATTCAAATGGCATCGCGGTCCACTTGTTGTTTGATTGCATGCGAGTTACACATTTCATTTGGTCCAAAATAACAGAGCAGAATGAACAATGGAACAAGGCAGCTGTGAAACAGAAAACAGCAGCAGCAGCAGCGACAGGTTTGGAGCGAAAAGAAGGGAAGAACAAGCCAACATTGTTAGTTTGAGCATCTCATGAGGTGACAGACTGCCGGGTCAGCACTGTCTCTCCCCGGTGGTAGCTGTAGCCACACATCCAGACTTCATTCAGTGTTTACTTCATCACAGGTCAGAGTTTTCCCTGAGCCGGGCTGAGCTGTCCAGCCAGCAGGTCATTGGGATGCATGCACTCTGTCGTGGGAGTTAGCATTCACTCAGTGCAAAAAAATATGCAAGGTTCTCTCTCTCTCTCTCTCTCTCTCTCTGACAATGGCTGCTTTCTTATAGCTCATATAAAATGCATTAGCATTAGCAAGCTACAATAGGAACAGTGTTCAAGCTTAGATGAGGCTTACAGTAGTAATTTGTAGATAGAAAGTGCATCAAACAATTACAGTATTTTTCCCTGATTCTGATGTTCGAATAAAGATTTGCTCCAAAGGAGTGTTGTCTCACCTAGACTATTTTTGGACTTTCTCTTGTCACCTTCAGTGAAGCGGTCTGCTTTGAACAATTCCGCCGTACTGCTTCTTGAATTACATTTTCATGTACAGGCTTATTCAGGTATATTTACTCTAAGTAGATCCAAGATCCGACTCTTGAAGAGAAAACCCAATTCAGCCTACAAACAATTTGCTTTCAAGGGCAGTGTGTTGTCTTTTCCACAAGCTAAAAATGTGTTTTACTCTCTCCCTTACACCTGACTTGATTTATGGGCTGGCGTATGACATCAATATGAGTGCAGTGAATGCCCATGAGAAGTCCAGCAGTATGTCACTGAACTGTGTACATGTGACTTTGAAAATAATGGCAGCCCATGAATTCCTGAAGGTAAAACAAATCTGCAGCAGAAAGCATTGAACGGACATACTGAATGGAGCAAGCACACCATAGGTTCAGTCATTTAATTAAAATTGGAGTCAGCAATTCTAGAGAATGCTTGTTGTCAAAACCACTTTTGTCAAAATCATTGAATATTTCCTCACAATCCGCGACCTGTGCGCTAAAAAACAATCTGGTATTAATACGCAGCCTATGCTCTGTAAACTGGTATGTAAACAAAGGGTATGTTGGGGCCACTGTAGTTGGCAACATGCCCGTTTACAGTGTAGGTTATTTATTTCCAGTGCACGCACAGTACGTACAGTACAGCAGATTGTGAGGAGATATTCACTGTTTTTGACAAAGAGGGATTTTGACAACAAGTGTTCTCCAGGATTGCTGACTCCACCTTTAAAGCCATTTTTGATAACGAGCAGTGATAGTAGATGAGTCACCCACTCTGTGATTTATTAATTGATCACAGCATTCATGTACAGAGGGGTAGGCATTCAAATTCAGAGGGCAAAAGTCATAGCGCTTAGCCAAGCAAAAAATAAACACAGACCTCAAGCACAACTCCACAGAGGGACGTTGTGCAACGTAACATAAAAGGGTTGTGATAACAGTGGGTTTAGGGATGTCCATGGTTAACTGGTTAACCGTTAACCGTTAAGAAGATCTTTAACCGGTTAATACTAAAGGTTAAATGGTTAAAAAAATATATATATCTTAATTTCTCTGAAATCCGGACTCTTATTTTGATATCGCTAAACCGGATGTAAGAATGCCAACTGTCGGTAAAGAATGAAACGAGTAGTGTAGGCTACGCTCAACTTTATAATAGGTCCATGGTACGCTCCCAGTCACAATGCTCCCGTGTCATATGTTTGTATAATTTAATTAACAGCGTGGGCTCCCGCTAGCTTAACATAGCGCTAGCATTAGCCTTCTTGAGGTGGATGCTGTCCTGCATCTATCACCGTCTCAGTGAGTGTGTGAGGGAGTGACAGACAGGCAGTGAGTGCCCGCCCCTGCACAGACACAGGTTTGCCATGATTGTGTGCCAGGATCAACAGCGAAAATCCGTCAACAAAAGCGTTAAGTATCGTTATGCAGTACTGATAACATCGGAGCTTATCAATATTACGGTCTTTCAAAATGTTGCCCCGTGCTCAGCACTACTTAGCACCGGGTTTCGGTAGGCTATCCCCTAAGCCTGTGTGTGTGTGTGTAAATGTCCCGGCCTTTTCAGTCACTTATTTCACTTTCTGCTCCTACATTCGCATACTACACCTCTTCTCACAACAGACAAGGTGCCGTGTGAATGTCAACATGTAGGCATTTAAATTGGCTACTGGTCCCTGAATTGTTTTTAAATTAATATTCCGGTCTTTGGAACAAAAAAAGGTCGGGAGCCCTGCTATAATGCTTCATGTATTTCACTATTTTAGGCTACATTAAATCTTAAAGGTTAACCGGTTAATAACCGTTAATTCTGGTGGTTAACCGGTTAAAGAAAAAAATCTAAATGGCCATCCCTAAGTGGGTTACTTACAATTTATCACACATGGAGAAAAGAGGCCGGACAATATAAGATAAAGGTCCCTTGATGGACAAAACGCATCAACGACCCCTAAAAAGTTTAAGATTAGCATCTCTGTTCAACATGTGAGAAAGTGTTTGGTCTGTATAATTATTAGTCAACCACCCGCTATGGAGAAATGCAATAGGAGGTAAGTTAACTTATGAGGAGGATCGGAGCGGCAGGTATAGCTAATCATTGATTAACACTTAAGAGTTTAAGGTCATTGCTAGTAAAGGGAATGTAGTGAAGTGCATAACACAGTGCCATCCAGGGTAAAAAGGACATAGAAATATTCTGTTGTTTTTAATGGTCTATTTTTGAATTTTTTAAGAACGAGTTCTCTAAGCCTGTAAAATGGTATTCGAGACAGGCCCTACAGTCCACAGCATTGTGCACTGTCCAAACCAATACAGTGATGAATTGAAAGTGGTGTAACAGTGTAACTAATCACTTAAAAAACCTTTGATGAAAACGACATCTTCTGATGTGTCCTCTAAGAAGTCCTGTGAATGATGCTCACCTGGCTCCAATGATGTCTTTCTTCGCCAGATCAATTCCTGCAATGACCCTAACCCGCAGCACTCTCGTTTCATGCTGCAGAAAAAGGGGGAGGAGATGATGGATGAAAACACCGAATTACACTCTTGAAAGAATGATCACATAACTTAACAATGGAGCCACTTCAAACTTTTCAAGCTACTGGCTGACCTAACCTGAGTTCCCTGACCTAGAAATGAATTGAGTTGTATCTGAAAAGCTTTCACCAACATATAATAACATAAGTGATATTGAAATGCATATAAAGCATAAAGGAAAAAATGACCTATAGCAATAGACTCATTGATCTCACTTCACTTAGTGTTGTGTGCCCATTATTTCAGTAAATGTTTGACTGCATTGCATTTAATTGAAGGAACTGTAGGTTGAGTGAAAACACCTCACACCATGCTCGGTGTACAGCGTCACACATCTTGAAATGGAGTGTGTAGAGTGACATTAACTTCTAATCTACACCGTTTCTCGTGGGTAGTCGGAGTAGCGTTATTGACATTTACATACACATAATGACTGATTATACATTTTGTCATGAATGTATGAACAATCGCTAGTAAAATGAGAGCAAAGGTTGGAGCGGGATGGTGAGGTGGAGCCCGGGCCAACCCAGCTGTTACCTTAGGCTACAGCCTTGTTCTTAGGGTGTAGCATTCCTGAACATTTGCCTCGTGGTCACAGGAAGTCTCATGGAATGTGTAACAACAATTGCCCTAGAAATCTTTATTTGTGTGGAGTAAGATTATGTGATTAAATGTGTGTTAAAGATTCCCGCCGCTGTATGAAGCGATTTCCCTTGCACTGTGTGGAGTTGTGTTACTGACAGACACAGGTCCACTGAACTGGCATTAAAGGACCAAAGGCAAAATATCTGCTGCATCCTGATATTCGAAGGGACGGGAGGGACAGTTTAGCCTACAGATGAAAGCAGTGGACAAACTAAACAAAGCGAGTCACACCCCTATTTTCCCTCCTGAGTGCATTGATTGAACATGTGAAAATATTATTTTTAGTCCACCATTGGGATCATCCAAAAGATCTCCAGCCTTGCTTGCTATTTATGACTGTGTGAGTCTGATAAGTAGATGGCTGATATGACAGCTGCTTGGTAAGCAAATTGCTTGGTTTGTCATTGCAGGTTTCCATCCTTACAACTTTTTAAAATACTTTTTTAAATGTCACTCAAGAATTAAATTAGGTAACAATTTTAAAATAGCCAAAACTGTACAGAAAAATTACAACAGTTACTTTGGGTTAGGGACAATTTTGTATAAAAAAACGTATTTGGTTTCATGAAAAGGTTTGATGATCTACTTCAAATGTTAAAAAAATATGTTTGATTTAATTCGGTTTGTCAATGTTTTATTTTAGGGTGGTTGAAAAAAAAATACACAAGCCAAAATTCTACATGTCACTTAATTTTCGCAACTTGACCATATAGGATCATACAATGCTGATCTGTTTGATTTGAATGTGAGATGTAAATGATGTTAAAATAAATAGATGCTACCAATTATTTTGAGTTTATTAAATAGCAAAAATGCAGAAAACAAAAGATAAATAAGCTCCTTAGCATCTTCAAGACTTTTTGGAGATTGATTTAAGACATTTTAATACCAATAAATAATTTTTAGATAAGCTTATTCATGTAAGGATCTGCAGAAAATTGCACTCGTTGTGTCATCGTGTTAGACCCGTGACAATCGTGCTGTCACGTAAAAAAAAACGTTTGCATCATATCATATATCATTGTCCTGCATTATTGATGAAAGCATGGATGTCAAATGCAACACTGAGTTCATCGCTAAAGTAAGTGGATATCGACCCACTATCAGTTGTGCAAGACCGTATAGCCTACATGCCTCAGCTTCTTCGCTCTTCAAACTCGTTTAGTGGTCAGCTCGTCATCAAATAGCTTTGATTACAGACAAGAGGCTGTGTCCAGCCCTCCACTCAAGTAATAGATCATCTGTTTCACCTTTTCACATCTGCGGGATCTGAACAACTGTTCAGGCACAAGTCGAGCTACAAGTCGTATACATTCCTTTAAATAGAGGATGTTACGCTTGCTCGGTTTTTGTTTCAATAGTGTGAAAGCAAAGTGGTGCAGTTGTCGCTCAAATTAAGGTGTGTGTGTGTGTGTGTGTGTGTGTTTGTGACTGTGTGTGTAAACTAATGGACAAGCATTCAGGGACAGTGGCCAGGGATATGACAGCTGCCTGAACATTACTACATTACTGTAACCGTGGGCGAGGGCTCGTTAGCTTGACTATCAGCTAACGTTGGTGTTAGCTGTCTCTTTCTTAACTCCCCCCTTGTGAGAGACACCGTCTACATAACACAAGCCAATGTTGACAATATAGCTTACCTCGTCTTCTGAAAGTCCATATATCGGCTCGTATATCGCAGCCATATAGCCTGCGGTCCGCGATACATACACGCACACACACAAAAACAAGCCGCCTGGCAAAGCTAGCTCGCTAGCCTTGAACAATAAAGTCCCACTTTCCTCTTCTGTCTGCCGTGAAAGACCGAGTCCTTGGCACGGCACCGGGGTTTCGGTTTGCAGACGTATAACGTAATCCTCGCCAGCGTAGTTCGTCCAAGACACAACTTGAAAATTGAAAAGAAAAAAAAATAAGTGTCCAAAATATTTCAACTAGGACTGATGGCTTTTGTCAACTCCGAGCTTATCCCCCCACCCTTACGAAACGGTTTGACACTTGACTTCCTCCTAGGAGTTCAGCCAATCGTGTGCCGATTAGAAGTGATTGCTGTCCACATTGACCAATCAAATGTGTTGGCAATTCTCCAAAGCTCCTCAACGGCTAATGAAATGTGCAGAGGGCGTGACGCTGGGTGTGTCGTGTATATATAGATTTGTGTGTGTTTTTTCATCATTTTTTAAGCGTGTGTGAGGCGTTGTCTCTCAAAGCAAACCATCTTAAACATTTTAGTTTTTTTTTATTGCCTATTTAAAATATAATTCCACCTTTTCAGCCAACTACAGACTTGCGAATGTGGCTGCCCCTGAGCGTGATCGAGTTTGGGCGGGGCTTACAACACGGGCCAATCATAGGCTGCACGCGCGGAGAGAAACAGATTGGATGTAGTTTGGTCTGGTTTTGCGAGACTAGATTGGATGAAACGACTGATCCGCAGCATGAATTTAGGTCGATAGAGGTGTCACCGTGGGAAATTAAATCTCTAACTCACCATTCATAATTGTGTAAAAAATACAGGCAGTATGAGTGAAAATAATTAGACAAACAATGACCACTCAGGAATACAATTGGCTTCTATTTTAGGTCAAACAGCTGTGTCTGATAGTAAGTCTACAGGTTTAGGCTATATAAATGTATAGCATTAAAGCGTAACATTAGGGAAAAATATGTTCACCTGGATTTATATAGAAAAATAATAATAACACATCAATAGATCAAGTGTATCAATCTAATTGCCAGTGTCGTGGCTATGATAACAATTTAGGCATTTTTTCATTATTCAAAGGTTATTATTAACATTATTAATATTATTTATGTTTTGTTAATTATTGTATTGCTCGATTAGGGTTGGTTTACCATAAGCAAACATGAGAATTCATTAGCCTATGTAAGACATATAGGTTCAATGTATTATTTATATGGCATTCTAAAATCTGTAGGCCAATACATGTGTAACAGTAAGACTAACATTTGTATTATTGTATTTATAATTTAAAAATAGTGGTTGGGCTCTTGCACATTAAATGCAGTATGAATCACACTGATCATGTCTTTTTATTACTAAGTTATTCATTCATTCATAGCTCGCTATCATATTGAAGGACACGCAACACTGGTCCTATACCGCGGCGCCGCCCATACGTCTACTAGGCTGCATTTTCCAAACTAAAAGCATACATCATCATATATTGTGTATTCTTTATTTTCTTTCAGTTTTTCTTCCTCTCTGTAGGCGAAAGTTGATGACATATCATATCAGTTTGCAGCTAATTCGATGTATTTCAAAAGGCAGGCCTTTGTCAAAGGCAAATAAGACCACTCATCTTCATTGCTTTGTCAAATCGGTTCTTAAAAGCGCCGCTAGATGTCGCCACGTAGTCGTGATCGCGTCCTCTTTTGTCCTGGTTATCTCTCTTACATCCTACTGATTCCAGATGTCCAGCGAACGAGAGATCAAATGTCACATGGACACAAACCGAGTTACACGTTACACTTTTATAATGTGTAGAGAATGACCTATCTGACCGCTTCAGTCCTCGTCCTCTGCAACAGCCTCAGCATCCCAACATGCAAGCTGTCATACCAGAATCAACCAACACAGATCCACTTCGACAAAAAAACACGTTTATTATGTCTGATAGATACAATCCTTCAATGCTAAAAAAATAAAAATAAAATAAAAGTTGGAGGTGGGTACTCTTCAACTAGCCTATATATGAGGACATCGATCCATCAAGCGGTGCACAGGCATTCGCCTTGGCTGTGTCGCATGGTGGGACTTTTAAATCAATGTGAAGAGCAGATGGCCATATTATGTAACATTATTGCTTCTAAGCAGCGCTGAAAGGGGGAGGGACAGAGATTTCCCAAGCCACACTTGATACAAGGCCATCATTCACACAACACGCAATGTATGCCTACTCCCAAATAGCTATATTTGTTACAGACATTAGTAAAAGCATGCACCAAGGTTTATAGTCATAATAAGACATATACTGTATAAAACACTGGGGGGGAAATCATTGAAATGTTGCAGGTTTTCTTTTTATAGATTCATATTTTACATTTAAAATATGTAAGGATCATATAAAATGGAATCTATTGCTACAGATTCTACTGACAGGCTACATAAATATTAATTAAAATTCAATTTACACATACATTTATCAGTAATGTAATAATTTATCAATAATAGGATGTCTGGTGCTACAATACATTGGGGCAATTTAGTTTTACTTTTGATACTTTAAGTAGCCTACATTTTGATGATAAAATAGCTACTCTGCAGTTCAACCGTTCAAAATTGCCCGCCAAAAAGGTCAGATACTCAGGGTCTTTCATGCTTTTAGGTTTCGAAGTCCTCTTCTGAAAGAGATGTGAGTTTTGTTAGGGAAATTATTATTGTGTGAATATATGAAATATATTTATACTATATTGTATCATCATAAATTGTGAATCTTCATGGAATCGTTCAAACTGTTCTGACCTTAGTCTTGTGTAAGATAAAGTCAGGTTGTTTTATATACTGGATACTACTCCTCGCCAACTATATTTGTTAAGTCTCACTACCCCAACCCTGAAAATCTATATACATAGGCTGAAATGTTCGTGCATAATTCGATTTTGCTATAACTTCTCTAAGCCTGCCTATCGGTGGTCATTTCATTACAATCCCTTTGCTTGATTGTTTGTCTTGACTCATGTTTGCAATAATTAAAGATCTGTTTATTTTGTAGGCCTATTTAAACATTGTGTCATCTGGTATTAATTGCCTAATTCTCATCTTTTAAAGGTTGATATTTCAATTCCACGACAGTTTGCAATAAAATGTTTTTTTTCTTTGATGTGGAGAACAAAACACTGCACATGGTTTAAGGAAAAAGACAACAGAATATCAAAAAGAGACACAGACCACTCTGAGGAGCAGTTAAAAAGGAATGGAAGGAGCCATAGGTGATTGGCTATTGATATTGGAAGCGAATCAAAATACAGTATGTGCTTTACACATACGCATAACTAGCTGGATTCATTTGACAGGCGTGTTTATTTATTTAAACTATTCTCAAAACTCTCTCTCTCTCATCTCTCTCTGTTTTGTGTCTGCAGGGGTGCCTTCTTCTGTTATTCATACAAACAGTTGTTGTTCATTCAGAATTATCCTGTGTTATAGACACTTTGAAACATCCATTTAATCAGTTCAGTCCCATTCCGAAGAAAATACAGTTTACAAGAAGAACATGATCTACTTTCTATCTTCTATAGCTAATTAGACCGAAATCCCTTTAGAAATAGTCATTGCAGTGGGAATGTCGTTGTCAGGGCAACATGACCTTTCTTCCAGTTCAATATGTTTCTCTGTATTGTGATTTATTTTCTTTATTTCAGAATAATAATAAAGGTGAAGTAAGCGGTTTATTTATGTTAACATAAGTGTTAAATCGCTCTTTATTCATACAATGATCACTTACATAATGTGCGCATTTCATAAAGCCGATCTCTCATTCAGCTGCTCTGCATGTAATCGGCAAATAAACTTATTGGAGGATCCCGAAATTTTTATCCAATCACAAGA
Organism: Ammodytes marinus; assembly: GCF_949987685.1. NCBI lineage: Eukaryota > Metazoa > Chordata > Actinopteri > Uranoscopiformes > Ammodytidae > Ammodytes > Ammodytes marinus. The sequence continues at coordinate 8,636,980 of NC_137222.1, forward strand.
GAGAACACTACAAACCGACACCCGTCTCACTTATGGTCTCACTGCCGGTGCACACCAGAGCAACAGATGGGTGAATGTTTATGCGCCTACAATGGCGGAGCAGGTAAAAATCCTTCCCAATGTCTGTTTTGATGGTTTTTATCATGTTTTATCTCACTTATGGATCTGAGATGATGCTAGATAACTCGCTGCTTGAAGACCGCAGTGCATTAATGTGGTGACGTAGGGACGAGCGAGGGGACTGCTAACTGCAGTAACTGACAGGAAGTTAGCTAAAATAACCATTCCGCTTACAGCACCTTTAAATTGTACAACGAAAGAGTAGGCCTACATGGACAATGGACAAAATGTCAGGGGGAGAGGGATGCCAACCAAGTACTGGGATACCTTACTATGTTTACAGCTCCCATAAGAGGAACCCATGAGAGGACAAACACTATCTTCAGCAGGTCACACAGTGTTCCCTTGTCATAACGTGTTTTACAGTATTTGTTCATAGGTTGAGCGTTGTGAGGAGACAGAAACATTTATTACTTAACCATGATCCCACAGAATAGATGTATATTTTAACAACACAATGAATATACTGACACAGTAAGGACATAGTGTACTGGGGTACCACAGGTGGTGGAACGTAACCAAGCACATTTACTAAAGCACACATTGGATATGGTACTTTACCTCAGTCTTTTCTTTTAATGCCACTTTCAACTTCTACTCCATGGGGATATTGTCCGTTTTGACTTCAATAATCTGACTTTAACATATTACGATTTTTGCATTAAAACAATGGAAGAGCTTGTGCAGTATCATGCTTCATTATTGTTTAAACCTACACAGGAGTGAATATAGGTAGAACTGAAATAGTTAGCTGATGAATGATGAATTGGCAACAAATTTATTTTGAAAAGGTTAATTTCAAATCTGAGGATTTGCTGCTTTTCCTTTAAATGATTTTAATTTGTATAAACAAAAATTAAATATCATCTAAAATATTAATAATCAAAATAAAATTATTTCATGGACGCACCCAAGAAATGTTTCAGTTGTTGATTCTTCCTGAACATACAGCAGAAGGTATAAAAATCCATGTGCAACAACGGAAAGCTTACCTCATGCACAGACAGTGCTGTTGTAATTACTCAAAAATCCTCATGAGGGCGACATAAATTACACACTATAGCTTTAATTAGCCTAACCTAATACTTTCCTGATTAAACTTTCAGCACAGGACTATTAGGCTACTTGAACAGAGTATGCTACTTTTGCAGTGCAGAAGAAATATGTGCTTTTATTTACAAAATAACCTTAAAACTTCTTGCCTTGTTAGGCCTACCTGAACCACAACCACAAGCCACAAAGACGTGCACACGCACACACACACACACACACACACACACACACACACACACACACACACACACACACACACACACACACACACACACACACACACACACACACACACACACAGACACACACACACACACACACACACACACCCTTGTATGCACAAATCAACCTGCATGGTAAGACACTGACTGACTGACGTTCATGATCTCAATCCTTCCATTTGTTCTCATGACGTCTTTCAGGAACTTCTGCTGGTGTCAAACCCGGGTCTGTGGCAGAAACCATGGGCGGGGTTTGACCCGTGCCCCGCCCGCCTCGAGCAGCCGGGATAAACAGAGAGCGCGCGCCGGGGAGAGAGGATGGTGTGGGATTTCTTCGCTGCAGGGACGACCGTGGGCTGGCCGGTCGCTTAATGAATCTAGTTTCCAGCCATCCTCGCGGTAAACCAGTTAAACAATTCGGGAAATCCGCTCGAGTGGGAGCAGGCAGCGGACTCTCCACGGCCAAGGCACCGAGGGAGAGACTGAAAACTCCTGTCAGCTGCTGGTAAGACACACATTTGATTTAACCTACTTCTTATCATCACAGATTGTATCATCAGCACCAGTTTGAGTGAGGGGCCGGTGTTATGCTTTGGGGCCACGAAGAGATCACGTTTTGACTGTAATGCATTTGATAGACCTATACCTTATTCAGATGATGTTGTGGAGAACGAATCTGTTTATTGTTTAATCCTTTACAATGTGTTGCCTGTTGCTTGAATGTGTGTGTTTGGGTGGCACAATAATACAAACATTGCTATGCCACAATAATGACAAAAAGTTGTTCAAACTTGTTTTTGACTTGATTATGAGTCAAAAGCATGAAGCCGTAGTGATGAACTATTCATTATTAATTTCACAGCTTTAGGTAGATCTTGGATTCAAATCTCTTACGCAGTTAATTGGTCCACAGCCAAACTAAATATATGTGCGCACAGACTACTTCATTTGTCCTACTGACAAGGCCTAACATTAAAGGGGCACTATGTTGTTTCAGAGGATGGGGATTTGTTTACATTGGAAGAGCCTGCTTTTAGTTAGATATTTACTCTACATATATTTCTTAATATTGAATTATGATATCATCATAAACAAAACAAATTATTTTGAGGCGCCTGGTAATACTGGAATATATTTATAAACAAAACGTTTGGGCTCTGCTGCTGTAAACAAGAACAACAAGAACAACAACAGTGAAACAGTAACCTTTAAATGAGAGGGAAATAGTAATAAATGTAAGCCAAGATGATCTGTTACTACACGTAATCAACTTCATTCTAAATCAGTTAACAAATACACTAAATGTCATTTCTTCCGTGATCAATGACAGGGAAGTGGAGGAACACAGTGACGGTTTTATTGTACCGTGAAATTCAAAGAACAAATTTGTGTAATAAATCTCTATTTCATGTTGCTCTACACATGAAGAAGTTCTCCCTTGTTTCCAGCTGACCGATTGGCAGGTTATTCTCCTTCACTGTAGGTTGGAGGAGAATATGGTGCTGGGGTGTCACAGGCTTAAAGGGATTTCCCTGGTCGTGATGTGGTGTGTTTTCCTCTGCTTGCTCATTGGCCATATGGACTGAGAGGTTAAATGTTGAACCTAGACCTTCAGCCATTAGAGCACCAAGCTGATCAACTCAACCCTGGATTAAAGTTGCATGCAGCCTTATGACTCTTTCGACAGTCAGTCCTGCACTGGTGCTTTATGTATAAAAAAAAAGCTTGTTTATCAATCGTAGTGTATTAAGCCTATTTGAATTGATATTTCTTAAAAGTTCTTCGGAGAATTGAAGCACCTTAAAACTTTGGAAAAAAACACACGACAATCCAAGGCTCATTTGAGAAAACAGAAAGTGCACTGTAACCTGAGCGTTCTACATGTAATGTCCAGCCCATGTCACAAGGCAAATATCAAATGAATTGGAATTGGAATTCACCCTGCAAGCTTTATTGACATTATATTGATAATCTGTCACTGTGGTGGCGACTCATGATTATAAATACTCTTTGCCAACTTGTGACCTTACAGCTGCTTTGCATGGCAATTAGCCTATGTGCTAATGAACTCCCCCTTGATTTTATCGAGGAGAGTGCATTAGCAAGTTGACGTTGAACCTAAAGGGCAAAAATAACTTTGGAAGTTATCACTTCCACCACGACTCATGCCTGAAGCTGCAATTAAAATGTGGCAGAGTCCCCCACACTGAATCTATACCTCACAGCACCAGCTGAAAGACTGGAGAAATCTATTATTTCACCTTTGAAACACGCAGGCAGTGCTATACCAACTCACATTCTTGTATTGAAAGAATATCCAATTTCGCCTTCCTAAACACAGCGTCGATAATAAGCTGAAGCTGCCTACCATAAATACAGGTATATGAGTGGTTTGTCTTCTTTTAATAACCCTTTGTCTTAACTTCAATATTTTTTATTGCTGGCCTCGAAGCCAGCAGAAAGACATAGGGGCACAGGATATACGTAGGTTGGCAGAGGAACAGAGGAAGTACAAATTCACACAATACACTGGCTGTCGTTGAGAGCGAGAGCTGTTTGTTGTGGCAACTTTATTCCCAGGTGGACACATGGCTGTTTGTGTGTAAGGAAGCACTGCCGTACATGCCATGAGCACTTTCTACACGCGATACATATACTTGTGTATGTTTCTTTTTTCAAATGCAGATTTGTTATACTTTCAGCATAGTTTATGTGCATTTTGAACCCTGCATGTTCAGCGATTGATATATACCCGAATCATAATTGTTCCTCAAGACTTTTTCTGAAGCTGGTAAACTCTGCCTTCAAGAAGAGTTTTGGGAGAAATTTAGTTTTCAGAAATATTTATTGAAGCTCAATTGAGGATAATAGGACAGCAGCACAAGTGAAATAAATGATTGTGTGCGCTGCCTGGTTTCAGCACACACCAAGCAAATTAATGTTTTGGGTCTGAGCTAAACACAGTGAACAACAACAACCTTGGCATCTACGGAGATGAGACTTAATCTGTAGAGCTGAATTTACAGTGTTCTAACAGGAGACAGAGCTGAACTATTGTCTGAGAGATAGACGGACACACAAGACATGCAATACGTGTAATATTAATTATGAGTATTAATAATAGCTAGAAATTCCCTCACAATCATAATACTACCTGGCTTTCATACTTCTCCTGGCTTGCCTGCAGTATTCCTTTTAAATAAGTGTAGAAATGTTAACTGTACTGATTTTTTATGTGTCCGGGCTTAAAGTTGGATTTACTAATGATCAAGTAAAACAAGAATCTAAATCTCCACTAAAAGCCCCTACTATTGGTACTGACTGAGTAGTGTTTATAAAAACTTCATATCAAAGGTCATCAAGTCAATTAAATCAATCATTTATTGTTTAACTCCAGTTTTATTGCCCGGAAATGTACCTGATGCCCTACACCTTGCTTTCTGTCGCTCTATGCCCTTGCTTAAAGGTGAAGTAAGAGATTTATTTATGTTACTATAAGTGTTAAATCGCTCTTTATTCATACAGTGATCACTTACATAATGTGCACGTTTCATAAAGCCGATCTCTCAGTCAGCTGCTCTGCATGTAATCGGCAAATAAACTTTTCGGGGGATCCCGAAATGAATATCTAAGAGAGAACGATACAAATCGACACCCGTCTCACTCATGGTCTCACTGCCGGTGCACGCCAGAGCAACAGATGGGTGAATGTTTATGCGCCTACAATGGCGGAGCAGGTAAAAATCCTTCCCAATGTCTGTTTTGATGGCTTTTATCATGTTTTATCACACTTATGGATCTGAGATGATGCTAGATAACTCGCTGCTTGAAGACTGCAGTGCATTAATGTGGTGACGTAGGGACGAGCGAGGGGACTGCTAACTGCAGTAACTGACAGGAAGTTAGCTAAAAGAACCATTCCGCTTACAGCACCTTTAACCTGTGGTTTGGTGGAAAGCAGTGTGAGTGGATTCATGAAATCTGTCTTACTCATTCCTCCGCTACAAGCTGCACAAACTGTCCAAGTGTACAAATTGTAATGTTCACTCACTATCTATAGTTTGTTACAGGAGGACAGATTAGTAACTGTTACAACAATGAGCCACATTTTAATTACTAGCCAAGTTTTCTTTACATTTCTAGTCATGCCGAACCTTATCATTACAATGTGGTAGTTTCTGAAAGTCAGAACCGGATGACACTATATATCCTTTTTTATATACTGAAGCTCTCAAGCTTGACAGTTGCTGCTGCCTTTCTACATTTAAAATCAACTAGGATGTATTACGTTGTAAACAGGCCAGTGAGCTTATCTTATTTGCCCCAGCATGTCAAGAGTAAGTTAATATGAAACCATAATATGTGGTTAATTGCGGTATGTAACAGTATTGTTCCCCGGCTTTCCAGACGAGAGACACAGGTCTGCTGCTGTGGTGAGCAGCTGTGTCCCTCGGTAATCTTCAAAGCGCTGTGACCCAGCACGAGAAATGAAAATGTTTGTCATTCATCACTCATGCAGGTGGGCTGGGGTTACTTTGCTTGGCTGCCCACATTTTACCTCAACACACCATTTGACTCCCTTCACCTTCTGTAATTGAGAGGGCCACTGATGGACAGAAACCCTTAATGATTCATATCCACTAGTCTAAATTTAGGTATTTGTCTCAGGATGACCCGACAGGACCATTTCTCTTGTCTGTTGGACAATTTTCCAGGACTAATAATATACTGTGCTTATCTGGCATTCGTCTCACTGGTCTCACATGAAACATTTTACAAACTGTAATTAGTTAACTTAAACGTTGGTTGCTTTCATATAATTTTTTGATACATAATTCGTAGTATATACCTTATTTATCAGGACCATGAACGTGCATGGATGTACCGTGTAATTCCCAAAAAGGACAAAGGAGTGAGTTCTCCTGAGGTTAAAACTGAAAAAAGGTTCTATATAAAATGCTCAAAATTTACTTTGGGTGTGTCAAAGAAGTAAACATTTTCTGAGGAATATTCTCATAACTGAATACTTAAAACTTTCCTTGTAGCAAAACTGAATCCCTGAAACACTGTTTGAAGTTAGAACACTACCTTTTTAAAGTTACTGTTTTTGTTTACAGCAGCAGGGCCAACAGATTTCTTTACAAACATTTTCTTTAACGTACTGACCAATATCATCTGTAAGGGAAAGAGCTTGGAACTGTCGAGGCCTCTCCCGGCTTAGCAGCTTACTCAGTTTGGGCTACTGGTTACGTAAAACAGCTATATGCAGCAAGAGGCTAATCCAATGCCTTGACCTTAATGCCAATTATCAGATCATGGGGACGATTTTGAATTAAGGCACCACGAAGAAGAGTTCATAAGAGTCATCATTGAAAAGTCATTAAGATATTGAAAGGGGGGGTGGAGGGGTTGGGCGCCCGCCCATAGAGGATTTTTGGCATTTTGGTTTATTATGATTATTCTGGTTTGCTTATCAGTTGAAATGATAGCAGCCACACGCTACTGACCAGTCTTGCAACTTTTTGGATTTACCTGAGGCTTACTCATGTAATTGCACCAACAAGTTACATGGCAGAAAATCAAAAGCAGTGGACGAGGCCTATTCTGAGAAAAATCCCACATAAGTATATCCCCAGGATTTATTGTAGTGCTCCTATGTTTCCACTAGGGCTGTCATATTAACGCGTTAATTTCGATTAATTAATCACAGAAAAATTAACGCGATTAAAAAAACGCAGATTAATCGCACTTCTATATTGCCCTTTGACCTGGTGCAAAAGAGGTGAGATGATAGCGGAGCTGCACCTGTATCTTGCGGACACGGCCCGCACGGGATTAAAGAGTAAAGAAAGAAGCAGGGGAAAGGGGCTGAGGGCTCTATGTTATGGGCTTACCATGAGACAGAAGTTACGAGAGACGGAGAGAGAGAGAAAGAGAGAGAGAGAGAGAGAGATAGAGAGAGAGAGAGAGAGAGAGAGAGAGAGAGACGAACGGTAGCCTATAGGCCTACAGTTGTTTATAAACAGGCATAAAAGTGTCATATAAGTGTGTGATTAATTTAGATTAAATAATCACAGAGCCTGTAATTAATTAGATTAATTTTTTTAATCGCTTGATAGCCCTAGTTTCCACACAAGCTCACTTTTTTTAGTTTTGTTGTTGTTTTGTTTTAAAGAAACTGTGTATTTGAAAAGCATAGCCTGGCCTTTTGAACAGTAGGAGTGTACAAGTGGGGCATGCGCGCTAAGCTCAAGTGTGTGTAATATATAAAATATCACCATTTCTTCAAGCTATATGTTTGTAAATGCATTTCTCACATTGCATCTCCTGCTACCTGTGACATCAGCATTTTTTGCAGCTAGTCATTGTTCTGTTTTGACACATTTAAATGGAAGTCAATGTTGGAGTATTTAAAAAAAAAACATTTCCAGACAATTACAGTGTTTGGCATCCCTTTTTCTTGTTTGTTTTAGGCAATTCAAAATGTTTTTTGTTAGAGCTTTTGTTATCCTTAGGGAGAATCTGAGAGAGTGAACATGCATCTGTCCATGCTTTAGCTTTTGCTGACCTTAATGGAGTAGAGAAAGTCAATAGGTCTCTCTATTCGATATGCCAACTCCTCAACTGGAGTCAACGATTTGTCACTCATCAGTAAATCAGAATCATTATCATCCCACCCCTGTTCACCCTCTCAGTGGGTCCAGTTAGGAAGGGTCATGCAGAGTAATAACATCTGCACATGACTATAGGGAAATGCACATTTTCAAGTCATGCGAGCATCAGTCGGTCTCGGCAGCCCAATGTTTGTGTGTATCTCCGTTGTTTATAGGCAATAGCCCGAGCTCGTGTTATGCAATCAGTCATGCCCCATGCGCCAGCTGGTAGAGGTAGAAAGAATCAGAGAGGAGGCTCTTTTTTAATCCTTAGTGAAACAACATTCTCTTCAGAATAATTATTTTCCTCTCAGTTCAACACATTTAGCGTTCTGTCGTCCGATTTTGTGTCATTTCAAAACTACTGTAATACCATTGTCTGTTTAGGATGATGGTGTTCTGTAGTTCAAAGTTCGAAGACTGGATTCAGTAGGCTATTGTTTCTCAGAGCAAGTGCTTTTTTATTAGGTTCAGGGTCAGAGCTGATAAGTTTTCTCAGCAGCATATATTATTAGTTATGTATCCAGTAATTAAACATGTTACTTTCTTCTTCTTAATCCAAACTGTTCACTGCTTAGCTGCTGTCGTGGCGAGCTCATCCAATGTTGTGGGTCATGTGAGTCGTTGATAAAACGGATCAGTCAGTTCCCCCATGCTGACCTCTGTTTGTTTATTTGTGTTGTTGCCCATCCAACAGCCGAGGCTTTGTGGTGCCATGATGGAGAAATTCGTGGAAGTTGCCCTGCTGCTGTTGTTGCTGCCATTCTTTGTGTTGCATGCAAAAGGAACGCGTAAGTGTTTGGATGTAGCCAACCTTTGAAACAATATATATATATTAATTTGTTTTTCGATTATGATATAAAGTTTTAACAGTTTCTGTCATATACTACACACTTTCATTTAGAATGTTTTTTGACCGTCTCCTTAGGCTACAGCCCTCCAGGAAAGCCAGCAATGACCAGATGTCGTTCACCCGAGAAAGAGACCTTCACCTGCTGGTGGGAGCCAGGCTCTGATGGGGGACTGCCCACCTCCTACGCCCTGTACTATCGTAAAGAAAAGTGAGTGTGAGTGCTTTCACGCAGTGATACATTTACATCGTTAATTAATTAATTTGGTATTTTATACTGTATTGGTGGGCATTGAGAAACAGAACAATTGACAGGGATTGATTGTTAGCCGTGACCAGTTTGTTGGTGTTGGTTGTTAGTTTTGATTTTGATAAGATTGTGGAGCTCTTCAATATCAGCAAGCAAAGATGATGTCACGTCTCTATACACTTCATTTCAAAAGTTTGGAATCGCTTCCCACAAATGTTTCTGCCTTCAGGACAGACACATGGCTAATAGGACTACTATTATATTTTCAGTCTTTTAATGTTTTTAGGTTGTCAAGAGACCTCTTTACAAAAATATGTTATTTTGTATGAAAGGTTTGCAACAAAAATAAAACATGAGAACAAAATATTCTCCAGTTCATCTAGATTGACAACAAAAAGGGCAGAACGATACACAAATACTTCTGAGCAGCAGTAAAATATTTACTAATGCAGATTTAAAATTGAACAGTATCCTGTCTCAATGTCAAATACACAATTAGGTAAGGCCTATAACATGTTGGAATGAACAACCCTGTGGGGACATGGACTAAATAGAAGTTTGAATTATTCCTACCCCGAAGATCTACCCCCTGGTGAACAGGTCCTCTCAACATAAACCCTCCATTTTTATTCTAATCCCCCCCTCCCCACACACACACACACAAACAGTTCGGGAATTGTAGCATGAAGAATACATGCTGTTTATCATAAATGAAACAGTTAAGTGCCAACACGGACACATGACAATTTCATACTGTTCCTCCGCCTCTCTCACAGCTCTGAGACCGTGTATGAGTGTCCCGACTATCGCACAGCTGGAGAGAACTCCTGCTTCTTTAACAAGAACGACACGTCCATCTGGGTCAACTACAACATCACCGTGGTGGCCACCAACGCAGCGGGCAGCACCTTCTCTGACCCTGTGGATATAGACGTGGTGTACATTGGTGAGGGAATTCTACCTCATTCTCATTTCTTTTCTCTTGTTTATTCTCTTGTTTTGGCTTGATATTTGTGGCAAAATATCCCAATGAGGATTAAACACGCACACGCTCACAGCTGCTCCAACAACACACTGGGTTACACTGGGGCTAATGCTTTCTGAGTGGACTCACTCAACCCTTATTCCAGCTATGACTGTGTGCACTGAAGGTCACCATTCTTAATCAGTGAGAATAAAAAATATTGTGCCAGCCTTCTGAAAAGAGGTTGATTATGATATTATATACTGTATATATATTTATTTTTCAAGTACTACCGCAATCCTTGTATAGGTTATCCCTTTGTGCCACAGACTTCAATTGCTACATGAAAGGGGCACACAGTTCTTCATTATGATCAACACGGAAGGCTATTTCGGGTTAATCACACACACACACACCCACACACACACACAGTCTTCTTAACAGAATAGTGACTAGAGAAGCAAGTGCACTTTTTTTTTTTTTATAATTCTTTTTATTTGGAAATGTTTATGAACACATTCATATTCTGAGCATACATTTTAGCAGACATATCCATAGTTTTTTGTTGTTTTTTGTTTACATACACATACGAACAACAGTATCCCACCCACCCCACCCCCTTGAACATGTAGTACACACACTTAGACTAACAAGAAGAAAATAGAAAAATAAATACAGTAAAAATAAATAAATAAAATAGTAAGCAAGGTCATCATACTTAGTCGTGCCAAATGTCACCATGTACTTGTTCACATGCATATTCACAAACACTCTACATTATAGGCTGACATGCCAGCATCAATCCACATCGTAATTACACAGACAATGCATCATGCATACATACGGTACTCTATCCGAAAAACTGTTTTATAATTGGATTGGCCCAGAAGTGACCAAATCGGTAATTAAACCAAAAGAAAAGAAAAGGGGAAAAAAAAAAACTACTGTACGCTACATGATATAGGGCCCTGATGCAAGAAATATTGCTATGGGGTATCAGGTATAGTTTTGAGTTTCCCTATGTATTTCAAAACCGGATCCCAGGTGGAGTAGAATTTGTCCCTTGACCCCCTAAGCGAGTATTTAATTTTCTCTAATTGTATGAAGTGCATCAGGTCACACATCCACAAAGACGCTTTGGGAGGGTTTTTTGATTTCCAATGTAATAATATTCTTCTGCGTGCAAGCAGAGTCACAAAGGCCAATATGTTTTTATAACTTTTTCTTACTATAGAATGTCTACGATCTGTGATACCAAATATAGCTGCTGCTGCATTTGGTTGGGAATCAGTATTGAGCGCCTCAGATAATGTTTTAAAAATCATAGACCAGTAAGTGACCAGAGCAGGGCATGACCAGAACATATGGGTTAAATTGGCAGGGGTGTGATGACATCTGTTACAACTAGCATCAGAATCAGGATATATTTTAGCTAATCTTGCTTTGGAAAAGTGAGTCCGGTGTAAAACTTTAAATTGTATTATACTTAATTTTGCACAAGAAGTGCTGTCATTCACTCTTAGTAAAGCACAGTTCCACATGTCATCTTCCATGTCTTCCCCCAATTCATCCGCCCAGTCCGCCCTTATCTTCGCGATGGTTATGGTTTTAAGAGAAGCTATACAATCATGTATTCTAGAAATTAGCCTTTTCGAATTGAATGGGGATTCTAGCAGATCATCTAAGCCTGACACTGAAGATACATTTGGAAAGTTGGGGTCATGGCTCATAAGGAAGTGGCGTACTTGAAAATATCGAAACAGGCTAGATCGAGGAAGGCCACATTTTTGTGATAAGTCATTAAAGCTGGCAAATACACAATTTATGTACATATCTTTAAATCTAGAAATGCCTTGTCTCCGCCAAAAAGAGAATGTAGCATCTAATTGAGCTGGGGGGAAAAGATGGTTGTTGCATATAGGGCTTAAGCTAAGAGTTTGTTTGAAACCAAAGAACCGTCTCATTTGAAACCAGATCTTCAAAGTATTGATGACAATTGGGTTGTTTGTGAACTGGGTAGTAGAAACGGGAAGATTGGAAGTGACCAGAGCCGTGAGAGACGTTGAGATGCATGATGTAGCTTCATACTGGCACCAGTCTGTATCCGGAGTATGAAGCCAAAACATTATTTTTTGAACATTTTCAGCCCAGTAGTAGTAGAAAAGATTAGGAAGAGCTAGGCCTCCCTGTAATTTAGGCCTCTGTAGAAGCTCTAAACGTACCCTAGGGTTCTTGCCATTCCAAATAAAAGAAATAAAAGCGCTATCAATACATTTAAAGAAAGACCTAGGAAGGTAAAGTGGGATACATTGAAACAGGTAGAGGAATTTTGGGAGCACACTCATCTTGATGCAATTCACTTTACCTGCTAAGGACAAGTGGAGTGTTCTCCATTTCTTTAGATCTAGTTTGACTTTATCAAGTAGGAGCAAAATTTTCCTGGTAGAGGTTTTTCATATCTCTTGTGATGTTAATGCCCAAATATTTAAAACCGTTTCTAGACATTTTAAACGGTAAAACATTATCCTGGATTTGAAGAGCCAAGTTGTTAACAGGGTAGCATTCACTTTTACTAAAGTTCAGTTTATACCCGGAAAATTTACCAAATCTTAACAGAGCATGGATGATATGAGGTACACTAAGAATAGGGTCCGAAACAAATAATAATAAATCATCGGCATATAAACTTAGTCTATGCTCATCTCCTCCTCTGAAAATTCCACTTATAGATGGCAATGATTTGAGTGCGATGGATAAGGGCTCTATGGCCAAGGCAAATAACAGTGGACTAATTGGACATCCCTGACGGGTCGCTCTCGACAGAGTGAAGTACTGTGATTGCCTGCCGTTTGTAACCACCGAGGCCTTGGGTGAGCTGTACAGAAGTTTAATCCATGAAATAAAATTTGGACCATACCCAAATTTCTTTAAACACGTGAATAAATATTCCCACTCAACCCTGTCAAAAGCTTTCTCTGTGTCCAGTGAGATGACCACCTCAGGTACCTCACTGGACGCAGGGGAGTGAATAATATTCAAAAGCCGTCGGATATTTGTAAATGAGTGTCGACCCAGAATGAAACCGGTTTGGTCAGCAGAGATCACATCAGTCATTGTGGTTTCTAGGCGTAGGGCAAGCGCTTTAGCTAGGATCTTCACATCACTGTTTAGGAGGGAAATGGGTCGATATGAGCCACATTCTGTATTCTCTTTACCTGGCTTAAGCAGGAGAATAATCGATGCCTCAGTGAGAGTTTGTGGTAATGACCCACGGGACATAGACTCTATAAACATTTCAAGTAGAATTGGGGATAGTTTCTTAAAAAAAGTTTTAAAAAATTCTATTGGGTAGCCGTCGGGGCCAGGTGTCTTACCACTTTGCATTGCCATTATTGCGTTAATAATTTCAGACAGTTGTAATGGGAGTTCGGTCTTTGTCTTATCCGTTACCTTTATGGAAGGAGCTTCAAGATTGCAAAAGAAATGTTCCATATCAGTTCTATCATTGGTCGCCTCTGATGTATACAGGTTAGAATAAAATGAGGTAAATGTTTCATTAATTTCTCCCGGGTCAGTAGTTAAATCCCCATTTGGTTTCCTTATTTGTGAGATTTGTTGAGAAACAGATTGGGCCTTAAGTTGGTGTGGTAGAAGGCGGCCAGCTTTTTCTCCATGCTCATAAGCATATCCACGTGATTTTAACAACATTTTTTCTGTTTTACCGGTTGACAACAGGTTGTATTGAGTTTGAAGGTCAAGCTTTTTTTTATAGAGTTCAGGGGATGGAGACGAAGAGTACTGAGAGTCTACTGTGCTAATTGATTTAATAAGCTGGTCTTGTTCAAGTCTACGCATTTTATTGATTCTTGCTGAATATGATATAATCTCACCTCTGATCACAACCTTCAGTGTCTCCCAAAGCAATGAGGAGGAGATGTCATCTTTTTTGTTGGAAACTATAAAGTTGTCAATTTCTTTGTTTATCAAATCACAGAATGAACTATCAGCCAGTAAGGTTTTGTCTAATTTCCAAGGAGGACGTTCCGAATTGTTAGGAGGAAACACAAGATCTAATAAAACAGGGGCGTGATCAGCTTCAACTATGGTTGAATAATCAGCTTTTGTGACAAAGGGAAGAAGGTTTCTATCAATAAAAAAGTAGTCTATTCTGCTGTATGAGTGGTGAACCGGGGAAAAGAATGAGTAGGATTGACCAAGTGGAGAAAGAGCGCGCCAGGGGTCAACACCTCCTATTTGATCCATAAGACAAGATAAAGATTTGGCCATTTTTGAAGGATCTGTAGATTTAGGATTAGAGCGGTCCAATATTGGGTTAATTGTGCAATTCAGATCACCCCCTAAAATTAATTGTTGTGAGTTTATGTCTGGTATTAATGAGAAAACTTTACCCATGAATTTATCATCATCCCAGTTTGGGACATATATATTAACCAAAACGACAGGCTTGTGGAAAAGTAGCCCAGAGACCATGACAAAGCGCCCCTGTGGGTCAGAAATAACAGTGGTAGCACTGAACTGGATTTTTTTATGTATCAATATAGCGGTCCCACGTGTTTTGGAATCGAAACTTGAGTGGAACACATGTCCCACCCAAGCTTTCCTGAGTCTAATTTGATCTTTCAACAACAAATGAGTTTCTTGAAGAAATGCAATTTCACATTTTAAATATTTAAGGTGATTGAATATTCTAGCTCTTTTTACAGGCCCATTTAAGCCTTTTACGTTCCAGCTAATAAATCTTACATCAGCCTTTCTTACATTAGTTCTTTGTTCCATGTTTAAATCAGAAAAAGGGTAAAATTGTTATAATAACTATAAAGCAAATAAATGGTCACAACAAAAATGTGTACAGCTCCATGGATAACCTCATTAAGAAAGAGTGAGATAAAGAAATAAAAAATAAATTCTAGTGGTGTACCATCCCATAACCCTGTCCCATACCCCAGACATAGACACAGACATAACTAACACTAAGCCTATACTTGTTCCTCTCCCTGAGGCAAGCTGCAGGCATAACACTATTTCCAAAAACTTCTGGTAGAACATCATCTTCTTGCTTCTAGCTAAGAAGGCTCCCATTAATAATATATAAACAAGCTTTACACAAAGGCCATGAAGGCAAAAGCAGGGCTGAGGGGACAAAAATATTATAAAGTAATAATTAGGTGTAAAAAAAATATATATATATATAAATATATATATGGCACATCCATGTAATGGAAAAGCTATGTGTCCCCCTCCCCTTCTCTTTTGTTCCCCCTAATTAGCCCAAACATAACATGAATGAAAGCAGTAGCACACAGAGTAACACAAGATCCGGGCCACTTTTTTTTTTCCCCCTTTTTTTTTTTTTTTGTTTATCCCTTCTAAACATGTTATCCCAAAACGTAGCGTGGATGAAAGCACAGTACCTTAAAATCCAGGGCGTATGACAGACTAATGGCGCTTTTCCACCGCATGGTATCAGCTCGACTCGACTCGACTCAACTCGCATTTTTGGCTTTTCCACCGCAATTTCATGGTACCTGGTACCACGTAGCGGCTGCTTTTTTGGTATCGCCTCGCTCTAGGTTCCAAGCGAGCTGAGCCGATGCTAAAAGGTGACGTCGGCAGACGGCCGGCCACTGATTGGCCAGAGACTATTGACTGGCCAATCAGTGGCCAGAGACTACCGGCTTCATTCTGTTGTTTATTCTCCCCAACTCTCCGGGACTTTTGAGTGTATTTACGCCGCGTGCAGCCTTCTCTGGCTCTCTTTCATTTGATTTGCATCACAGATCTGAATTTATTTTCCATATATTCACTAAGCTCACCCAGTGTTGGTTGTTGGGGAAGTTACTTATCATACGAGAGGAGACATGTAGGGCAGCTAGCAGCTAGGCTAATAGTAGCCAGCTGGGACAGACATGATAGCGAGCGATTACATTACAAGCCTCGGACTGAACTGATTACCTCAATAAAATATTCAGGCTGAGACACGGCTTGCATTTGAAAACACGTATCCTGAAACAAGCACTAAACAGTCAACTTTATCATGCCCGTGTTTACGTGCATGTACGGGACGCATCCCTACAGCTGACTGTGTGGCAGTCACACATCGGGACAACAACCATCCCTTTTAATGGCCCGTAGCAATATTCTTCTACTTCTTTTAGCAAACAGATACAAGGGGGGTATTTCTTAAACATTTTTCATCCGTGTGTTTGGCGGTTGGTTCAGTTAATAGTGCAACAACTGCTCGCAATTTCTGCTCTAATACTTTGCTCCGGAGTAGGCTTTCAGCCCCTTACGACGACCCCGCCCACGTTCAGCAGGTACTATTTGCGGTGGAAAACGACCCGTGCTGCTACCAAACCAAGTTGAGTCGAGTCGAGTTGAGTCGAGTCGAGCTACATTTGCGGTGGAAAAGCGCCATAACTGCAAAGGCAACGTACACAGTAGAGTGTGCAATATTTACTGTCCGTCTCCAGTCCATATAGTGAAGGTAAACGCTGCTGAATTTTTACTCTTTAATCCTCTTATCGTAGAACCTCTGGGCTTCATCAGGTGAGTCGAAGGTGAGCACGTCGTCCCCGTGTGTCACGCGCAGCCTGGCAGGGTAGATCAGGTGGAACCGGACGTTCTTTTGGTAAAGGGCTTGTTTTATCCCGTTAAATGCAGCTCGCTTTTTAGCGAGAGCTGCGCTGTGATCTTGAAACATCCTTATGACAGTTCCTCCGTACCGCAGTTCGTGATTCATTTCCTTCCTTCTGTTGGAATCGGGAGAAACAAACCAGGAATGTGCGCGGAGGCTTTCCTTGTCCAGATCTGAAGGTCGGGGACCGGTGGGCTCTCTCCAGTTCGGGCGGCGCAGTGAAGATGTCGGGACCCATCACCTGCATCAGCAGCTCAGACATGAATTTAACCGGGTCCTTGCCGTCTTCGCTGCCTTCTGGTATGTGTAGTATACGGAGATTGGCTCTCCGCGATCGGTTTTCTAGGTCATCGAGCCGAGTCAAGAGAGATTGGTTTTGGGCTCGGAGCGTCTTAATGCTAGACTCCGCAGCGCATACACGTTCAAAGTTATCACCGGACACAGACTCCACTGAGGTGAGGCGCTGTTGGAATGTGTTCACTGTTGTTTGGAGTGAGTCCAGCGAGGCTTGTAGTGGCTTTGTAGATTCTTGAATCAGAAGAGAAACATCATCCCTTAGTGTGGTTCTCTGCTTCGCAAATTCTGCAGCCAGTTGATCCTTAGAAATGACAGCGGTATCCATGGTTGCTCCCGGTCCTGAAGTTTTTGTCGCTGTCGGAGGGCTGTTAGCTGAGAACGTTGCTAGCTTACTTGCGGCGCTAGTAGCAGCGCGTGTAGCTGGGGTTTGTGCACTGCAACCTGATTTAGCAAACTTCGAATTGCTCATTTTAAGTTGAAACACTTAATAAAACTCACTAATGTCAAAAGCACTGGGAAGAAAGCTTGATAAAAGCGAATATAGCAAAAAGTAGACTGGGAGCCTTCTCTCGTGCGTCCGCTCCAGGCCCCCAGGATGCTGCCTTCTCCGAGCAGCCAGCATGGACATGTGGCCAACCCATTGGTATTGCATGATAAGGGGTGGAGCTTATTTTCATGCGGCCCGTAGGCAGATGTCCCTGTCCACATAGTACAAGCAGCGAACAAGATTGTGTCTCTGCACATTTTTTCTGGATATCAATCATAGGCTCATACTTATCTTTAGACCATATACTATTAAAATGTAAGTTTTCTCATTTCAAAACGCCACCTCAAGCGTTTTATTAGCCCAACGGCTTTTAACGGCTTTCAGTTTGTTTTCGCCAGGCTAGATGCTACAGAACGAGACACCCGCCTCCAGTCCGGTACGCTTGCCGCCCTCTTTCTTGATAGGTCCATAATGCCGCTACGTCCATGCTACGTAATGCTTTGGGCCGCATGGAATTTCCGGATTATACTTCCTTGTTGCTTCTCTGCGCCTATGAGCAGCTTTCATAGGAATGAATGGGCGCCATGTTTCAATACGGTGTCCATTTCTTTGTCCATGGTCCGCTCACCACATTTGCCAACCGGAAGTCAGCAAGTGCACTTTAATCCGTTTCTAAAAATAGTCCCCAACAATTGCGCTATTTTTTTTCTAGTCTTCTGACATCTACAGTGCCTCACTGTTTTATGAAGATATCTTTTTTAAGCAGAAAATACTCATTTGTGGCCACAGGGTAGAGACGTATGAATGTACTTTAAGATTAACTAACACGTAGGCCCTACTGGCAGTTTTGGTCTTTTCATGGGATTTGATGTCAGCAAGAAAACATTTAGAATAATTACAGCCTTTTCCTTTGATCTGACATCTGATTAAATAAAGAAACTGCATGATATTATTGCGTCAAATTATGTAACAATATATAAATATTGTTTGGGAAATTGAACCCAAAATAAACTTGCATGTTGATCCTAAGAGGACAAACACGTACTTTATAGGGCCCAACCGATATGGATTTTTTAGTGCCGATGCCGATTATTTTCAGAGAAAAATTACAATATCGATTAAATCGTTCGATTATTATTTTTTTAAATCCCCAAAATATATATTGAAAAATTTTACTTTTTTGAACCCTTATATATAAGGGAGAACGGGGTAATCTTAGCCACTTTTTTATATTTGCTCCCCTCTAAGGGAGCTAAAATGATTTATCACTCAAATTTAAACATTTCCCATTAATTCAGGATGTTTCCTAGAAATGGGCATTAGCAGAATTTTTTCAAGACAAAGGGCAGTGAAAATATGATTGTTTAAAAAAAAGTTGTCATGTGGCTCACTTTACCCCAGCTGTGGGGTAAACTGATCCACCTACTTTTTCCACTCTGAAACTACCATAACAACACATATTGTAACAGTAAGAATCCTGAAAGCTAGCCACACATTCCAGAACTAATGTCAGACTAGTAAAAGAATGATGGGGTTTGGTCAATTAAGCAAAGCAAATTTTATAAACACTTGAAAGTAACTCTGAACAAATTCAAATACAACATATTATAATTCAAATGGTTTTAATAAGATTCAAATGAAAGATAGAACCAGTTAGATTAGAACACAGTCTGGGGGTCAGAACACAGGACCCTTAGAGCCAGCTAGTGTCTGGGGGTCAAAGCATAGGAAAATCAGAACCAGCGAGAACAGCCTGGGACTCAGAACACTGGAGAAGACCCAACTGGATTATAACTTCAGCCTGTCATACTCTACAACGAGGCCTACTCTACATTTCAGCCCTGAAGGTTACAGGGAAAGATGAGAAGGTGCTCTTTCCGTGTGGTTGCCCCAGGTTTTCTTCCTGGTGTATTTCCTTGGCATGATGGCTGTTCCACAATGTGTATGACATTAAAATAAAACATATGTTATGTAATACTACATTAAAATATGTTTAAGACTAAACTTAACGTGTGCCTCATGGTGGGGGAAAGTGAGACAGTGGCTCACTTTCCCCCACAGCATTAGGCTCACTTTCCCCCACCACCACCATTTGAGAAAAAACTATACCTCTCTTAGCATTTCAGGCTGAGATGTACTATAATCGGCCCTAGTACTTTATTCCCCTAGGTAATGTATTCTTCTTCTTATAGTCGCATCCTGCCATGTTGCTTGATACAAAAGCATGTTTCCTTCATGAAATATTCAAAAGGGAGTGAAAACCCCTAGATTAAAAGACTTAAAAGTATCTGCTTTGCCCTTGAGGCTGCTTATCTGAAAGTGCTTCCGTTCCTCTTGTTGCTTATAGTTAGATTGTTCTGATTTGGTTATCAGTTGCCTATGACTTCTTTGCCTTGCCTCCCAATTGTTAACAATGTATCTCAAGGAAGCAAGTCCAAACATTAACATTTATCCTAGCCATGTCCTCAGAGACAAATCAACAAATATTTGTGAAGTCACCCCTGCAATGACAGTGTCCGTCCACTGGAGGTGTGTGTTGGTTTATCAATAGAGGAAAAAGAAACATTGACAACCTGCTGTTTAACTCACACACACACACACACACACACACACACACACACACACACACACACACACACACACACACACACACACACACACACACACACATATTGTCTCTCATGCATGTTTTCTGTCTGCCTCTCCAGTCAAACCAAATGCCCCAGAGAGGGTAGCCGTGACTGTGCTGGAGGACAAGGGCTGGCCATTCCTCAGGGTGTCATGGGAACCGCCGCATAAGGCTGACACCCGCTCTGGCTGGATTACCCTCATCTATGAGCTTCGTGTCAAGTTAGAAGGGGAAAATGACTGGGAGGTAGATAACTTGTTATGTGTGCCTCAAAGTTGAGGAAGTGGTTATTGAACAGGACACTGAACCCCTGTGTGTGTGTTTTATTTCCAGATGCACCTTGCAGGCCAGCAGAAGATGTTTAACATTTTCAGCCTGCGGTCAGGTGGTACATACCTTGTTCAGGTGCGCTGTAAGCCCGATCATGGCTTTTGGAGTGAATGGAGTTCAACTTCCAACATCAAAGTTCGAGACTGTAAGACATCTGCCAACAATGTTGTGCAGTACATATATATCATATATTTTTTAAAATGGGCTATAATGCATTTATTAAAGGGATCTTTTTTTTCTCATTGACTTTCTTGCGGAGAGTTGATTGTTGTTCATCAGTTGCAGATCAAATGATCAAATATCAAAATATCAATAAAGGTATATCCAAAATAAAATAAGATGTGACTATCAATACTGCTCACATATTGGTCTGTTCATTATGGAGTTAGCTCAGCATAATGATTGCAAACTGAGCCTGGTTAGGTCAAAATGTAAAAACAAATATGCAGCACCTCTTAAGCTTTAACGGACAAAAGCAGACCAGCTTTTTCACATAGTCTTCTAGTAGCTAAGCTAAGCTATCCTCATACAGACGTTCATACCGTTCATACTGTATACGAACACAAATGGATGGAGTGTTGTATCAATCGTCTCATCTAACTCTCAGCAAGAAAAGAACACAAGCGTATTCCTTAAAATAATCATTAGGTTAATTATTTAAGTGTGCATTAGATGTTGGTAATACCCTTTGCTAATTATCAACATAGGAAGGATAATAACAATAAGATAATATATAATAAGACAGTATAAGGTTGTATGTTGTGTTGACGCACTCTAATTGGCATGTTGTGTTTTACAGATTTCCATCGGGAGAAGTCGGTGTGGATCCTCATTGCCGTCTTTTCTGCCCTCATCTTCCTAATCCTCACATGGCTGCTTCACATAAACAGCAGCAGGTAGAACAACACAAACAAAATTAAGATGAGAACATGAAACGTGCTGTATGCTACATATAACCAGAGCAGCTTTAGTTTCACCACCTACCTCAAGATCACAACTTAATCATTAGTTATCTTATTAAGATATCCCACCCTGGGCTTTTGAAGTATACAGCAAGAAGTGTATTTATTCCTATTTATTGATTTTCATCTACTGCCCACAAGCTCTGACATTGATCTCTTTTTCTTTTGGATGCGTGAAGTCTTAAGCATTGCCTTCTGCCACCAATCCCTGGTCCTAAGATCAAAGGATTTGATAAGCAGCTTCTCAAGGTGAGCACAAATATATGGAACAATGTTTTGGATTCATACAATAACTTTAATAACTTTCTGCAATAAATCTCTTTCAAATAAGAATTGGGACCTCTGGACTGAACGTAGCACCACTACTGTATTCCAACTGAATTATTCTCTTTGTGTGTAGAATGGCAAGTCTGACGAGATCTTCAGTGCTCTTGTGGTGTCCGATTTCCCCCCGACCGCGTCATCTTACTACGATGACTTGCTGGTGGAATACTTAGAGGTTTACATCCCTGAGGAGCAGGAGCTGATGCTGGAGGAGAGCAAGGATCTACTGCACGATGATTGCCTCAAATCTAAGGGCTCCACGTGCGACAGTGACTCCGGCAGGGGCAGCTGCGACAGCCACACCCTGCTGATGGACAAGTGTGGAGAGGCCAAAGAAGACGACAGGCAAACGGATCGGGAGGGCGGTCTAACGGTGACGTGTGAGGCGCAGACCAGGCACAACCAGAAGGACTGGAAGGCCAAAGAGTTGACCTACGCCCGCGATGACATGGTCGGCCCTCACATGCCCGGCGGGAGGGTGAAGACCTGGCCATCTGTATATTCTCCACTGCCCCAGTACAGCTCCAGCGCACCGAACAAGAAGAGCTCTCTTGAAATGGTCAAACAGCACTGCCTGTCCAGGTCCTCCTACCTGATCCAGCCTTGCCATGGCGGCAAGGAGGAACTCGGGCAGAGCTACTGGGAGTCCCGCTTGAGCAAAAACCAGCAACCTCATCTACTCCATCCGACGCAGGCCCAGGCCCGTCGGCAACTCCAGGCCCGAAGCGACGTCAACATCTCCAGCATCGGTCTGCAGGGTCAGCAGTCACCCGCTCTCCGGTCCACCGAGTACGTGGAAGTCCAGAGGGTCAACGAGGAGGATATGGTGCTTCTCCAGCCCGTCGTGTTGGGCAGTGGCTCTGTCGATGGCTGCCCCCAGATGCTCCGTGGGGTAGACTACAGCAAGGTGAAAGGCGTGGAAAGTGACAATGTGCTGCTGCTCCAAAGAGAGGTGACGGAAAGAGAGCGGTGCACAAGTTGCGAGGACCAGGAAACAAACGGAGTGGCGGAGAATTGCTACACGTCGTCCGCCATTACCACATCACAGAAGCCTATGGCCTGTATTCACGCTGCCATGATGCCACAGGGGGAAATGGTACTGGCAGGAAATGGTTATGTTGACCCTGCCAACACATGCACACTGCCCATTTACTAGGTGTACCATAAGCCCAACTGGCAGGTCTGGGACATTGCAAGACCTGCGCGACTCAAGAAAAGTGTTTAAAAAAACACGGTGTAAGAGACGTATTTTCATGTATTCCAATGCAGTGACACTCTCATTTTGATAATCCAAAAGAATTTGATTGAATGATCTTATTTATAGTATTTATAAAGAATATGATTGTATAAATGATGTGGCTCTATTTTCTGTTGATGAATTACTGTAAATGTCTGTCATACAACTTTTCCTCAGTCACAGGCACATATTTCATCTCATGAACTCTTTAAATATATTTCATGAAATATATTGTATGTATGTATTGTATGTATACTGGTGTAATGCATTTGTTAAAAATATGTGTAAAATCAAAATTGCATGATACTTGATAGGCATGTCAATGGATCACTAACCGTAAGTGAATCGGTTTCTGTTGTGATGAATTGCTGTGTTTTAACTTTATTTATTTAATTGTATACATTTATTTTGCGTGTATATGTAGGCCTATCCTTATGAACTAGCAGATAGTCCATATACATAATGCAATTTGAAACAGCAATCAAATATCTCTTGGAAGCTTGCTATAAAAACATGCTGATAATAAAGTTACAATACACAGTAATGGGATGTTTATTTTTCCAATTTGTGTCTACTAGAGTACGGATAAGTATATGCTCAATACCTTTACATGTGAGCAATTATCAGTGATCAGGCAAAAAACATGCAAACTGATTTACTTAGTCACTGTTTTTTTTAACAGAAGAAAAGCAGAAACAAACTCAAAATACATGCAAAAAGGGAAATTCTCTTCCAGTTATCATAAATTAAATCTTAAGAAGAAAGTACAAAAAGTAAACTGGGGGTTAAATATGCTAAATTAAGTTAGTATTAAACATAATTTTTTTTAATTTTATCTTTTTATTTTTATATTTGTTTAGAATTAATTAGACATGTTCTATGATCTTTTTGTCAATCAAAAGCATGGACCTAATAAAAGTGAGAAGATTAAACTGGGTTATTTTGTCGTTGCAAACATAAGTGGTAGAACATGGGAAAGCTTTCTAGGGCCCAGTTTAGTTTCTGGTATAAGATACATTTACACTAATTGACTGCACCAAATATTGCACTCTTTTGTATTTCTGCACATGACAATAAATCATTTGAAATATTTTGGTGTTATTGTTTAAATAAATAACGCTTAAAAATTAACATCAACAACAAATTCTTCACACAAAAAAGAAAAAAAAGGCGGTTCTCTACATGAATAACCAAACCAACCTACCCTTCAAAACTATAAAGTTGGCCTATATTTGGTTGCAACATTTAGGCTTAGTTCATTCTGCTCTCATCACTGCAAAATTACTGAAATCATTACAAAAAAGTTCTTAATCTTTGAACACAAATCTGTTCCTTCAGTTATTTCCAACTTCTTTGTGCCTTGTATCTTTCTTTGCATTAAGAACTTTTTAAGGTCTATTTTAATTTTTAATTTTTAGAAACAATACAGAAAGCAGGATCTTGGTGGTTACAATGATTAAAACAGGATGATGCTGCTCGTCAGCTTCATTGTGGTATCACTCGGCTGGTTGGTCAATTGGCCAGGTTTCTGAAAAACTGGTCAGACCTGGCTGGTCGTGTCAACCTGAAGACTTATGGCCAAGCCTTTAGAAGTTATAGTCCCCAAAGGGAAATTCTTTTTCACAAAAATGTATGTTATGGGGAGAGAGAATTTAAACCTGTTTGTAGACTCAGGACAATGACAGAGTAACTAGCCTGTCCTGTTTATAAGAATGTAGAAGAACTACAAAAGGTACCCAACCTGTTTTTTCATGGGGTCCAAATACTTTTCACATCCACACCCAGACACAAGTAGCTTTTCTACTGCTTTTTAAATGGCCTTAAGCGGAGCCGCGGCTCTGTGTAAACACCCAACTTTGAATAGATATTGACATAAATATCTAAAAATAAAGGTTATCTAGGTAGGTTCTTGGCTTCCAAAGACCATGGGCTTCCAAAGTGGCTGGGCCCTAGAACGCTTTCACACTTTCTACCCCTTATGGGCGGCCCTGTCTGCACATACTGTAGATGTGAGCTGATTTTGTGTAGAGATTATGCCCTGATACTGCCATGAAAGGAAGCATTTCTGATATTGTTTCAAGGTGAAGTTCCCAATTCTCAGAAACTTGCAAAATATGTCTACCAATGTATTTTAAGGATTCAGTTTTGCATTTGAGAAGTCATCTTATTCTGAGAATCACATCAGAATGGCACACCTTCTCTGCAGACATCGTCTATCAGCTTTGCATATATTGCAGCAACTTAATTGACACCAGAGTTTTATAAACGATCTCCAGCAGGTATCATCTGCTGATGACATCTCTTCATCATAGTATTTTGGATCTCCTTGCAGCTAATGGGGAGTTACAACAAGTGCATCACGCAGAATCAGACAATTAAGGACTCTTTCAATGCAAATCCCATCCAAACATCTTCCCTGTCATAATGTGTACAATGGCTGCATAGAAAATCATTACCACTTCCTCTTCCCAGCATCAACCATAACATGCCCAATGGACCCCAACAACTCATATCAGTGTGGAAGCCCCCAAGTCACTAACCTCTGGCTCAGCTGCTTTCATAAGAAAATGCCTTCCACCAGTGGTTGATAAAATTTGATGATTGGGGTGGAATTGTGGCAGTGGGCATGTTCACATAGGAACTTACATGCGGAGTAGATGCATGTAGGGTCACTACGTCTCATATCAACCAATGGGGTAAACACAAAGGATGTTTACCCCAGGTGATTGCCATGCTGTGCAAATTGCATCATACTAGACCATGCTGGCCTTTGTGAGACAAACAGGATGGCAGTTTTCCATATGAGTTCCAGGTCTGCTGTCGGGTCATATGGTTCTGATCTCTCTCTCTCTAACTAATAAAGGCAAAAATTACCCAAAAATAACTTGACATTGTTATCTTGAAAACGTTTAATACATTTATGGCAAGAAAGTTAAATCAAATGAATATTATGACTTCATAGTTAATCATTTATTTGCACATGCATTGTACCATACCTCTTGTTAAACAAAGTTGTCGGTTGATTTGGACAGTAATGAACGATTTGTGTGGATATCAGAAAAGAATGTATAAATAAATAAAAATTAACATTGGATTCACCCTTAACTACTGACCTTCACTGTTTCTGATGTTGTATGTGGTATCATAGTAATCCCTGACCATGAAAACATAGGGTTAGACATCACTAGTTATGTGGTATTATGTTTGGTTCAGGAGTTATGATGAAAAATGCATAATTAGGCTATGGCGGAAAGTAAAATGGTCTCCATGGCAACCATGATTACATTTTGCAATGGCTTAATATCTGAAAATGTTCAGAGCCCCAAACTGTATAAGTGTACCAAGTTTCAAGCTTTTCTGAAAAGGTTAACAATTTTGCACATATCCCCTCTACCATTAAACAGTACTTTGGGAAGCCGAAAATTGACATAAAGGTATGGTTAAGAAACCCCTTAGAAAATAACTTTCCACCACTTGGATTCCTTAAGACTTTTAGTATGTTATTAATTACATATTCATGAGTCAAAACCAGTTGAAATGGTTTCTGTTGCAATTTTTGAGAGGTCCACCCATATTTTCTCACAAAATGCCTGTGCCTGTGTGTGCCTTCGGAGGCCAAGAACCTAACTAGCTACACTTTATTTTGAACCAAAAAAAAGTGTACATTTTTAATGTACAAATTATTGTAGGCCTACATTTTCGTGGACACGGGATGAACAATCTGCATTTTGCAGGCCTTGAATCCGTTAAGGGTTGGTAGACAGCACAGAGATTGACAGCAAAAAGTTGATGGACCAAGCAACTAAAAACATGAAGTAGGCTACAATAAAGTTAAATACATAACTTTGCCTATTTAATCTCACCCTTTCTCCCTTAGTCATTCATCCATTATGAATTATCAGTTTCCCATTAGCTGATATAATAATCCTTATGAGGTCCTTATCGACGTGACACTTTGTTTACAAATCTGTTACAAACGCGACTTGTGTAGACGACTTGCGCACGCATCCTGTGACGTTGCAGAGGTGTCAATTCATGGAAAGCGGGTGCCCACCGCACGTTCATGAGACTTTTAACAGAAGAAAAGCTTGAATGCTGCTGCTGCTGAGCGTCGCATGTAGATAGTTGAAGAGCTGCGTGTCCTCTGCTCCTGCTCAACATGTATAAAGTTGTATCCAGTCTAGGTGGCCGCTGTGCAGTTTTATCTGGACGGACCTGCTCTCGGTCCAGTTCGGCCAAATTCCACTTGGCAAGTGGTGAGTTTCCATAGAAACGGACATAATTCAGCACTAAGGTAGTTAGTTACGGTCTGTTAGTGTTGCACACACAACCGGAACTTATTGTTTGTCATAAGAAGGAAAAAGTCATTGTTATAGCCTACAACTTTTTTCGTATAGGCCTAGGCCTTGCATCTTTTATAGATGCAGCTCAAAGTGCAATGCAACAATACAGCTCTGTAAAAAAAATATGTATAGGCCTATATAGGCTATAGGTAGGCTATATTAGGTAGGCTATATTTGATAGGGTGACCTAAAATATATGCATCTCTATCAAGTTTATGTCAATGTTAAAAATCAGTAAGTTTCAATTATGCTGCATAGGAAGAGAGAATAGAGAAGCACATAGGCCTACTGTAGAACTTCACATAATCTCTGTCCACATGTTATAGCCTATATGTTTTAATGAATAGTTGCCACAGTGCAAGCCTATTAACAACAAGGGTTGTCAGGAAGACTTTATCCTTTGTTGCGAATGTGTGGTCTTAAGGTTAACTTACTGTGGTTAGAGTCTCATTTTAGTTTTTACAGGAACCCCCTACACATTATGAGTTTTATGAAAACCATTAAAAACACAAAACTCATATCCAAATATAAGCTACATCCAGGGGTGATTTAATGAAAAAAATACAAGTTAAAAGGGTGCCAGGCACCTGATCCGAGAAGGTCCCTGTCTAGATCTAAGGTGTGTCTTCTATAGATAACAAGGACATAGAAGGAAAGGTGAGAGTTGTATGACCTCTGGGTAAAATGTCACTTTTGCAGACACACAATTACTAACAATAAATATCACAGAAATGTCATAGTGAAGCTTTGATCAGCCTCAGCTAAGTAACACAGTCAACTCATGGAGAATAACGGTGTCCTTTTATCTCACAGTCTAAACCTGAGGTGCAATTATTTTACAATTCACAGTTGCAGTATGTCAGAAATCGGCCTTCAAACATCCTCCTGCAGACCTCCCAGAGATGCCCCCGTGCAATTTCACTGCAGAAATATATAAGGTATAAGAGCAATGTTCTCCGGCATTCTGTACTCTGTAATCACCTCGGTAATGATTGACAACATATAGATATCATTATACTGGTACATACACACATCTCATTTACCATGTCATTTTCACATACACACCCACAGATTACGTTTGCACTGATGAATATACACTCACCAGACACTTTACAAGTTACAGCGGATCAATCAGCCTGGCAGCAACCCAATGCATTTAGGCATGTAGACCTGGACAGTTCAAACCGAGCATCAGAATGGGGAAGAAAGGGGGTTTAAGTGACTTTGAAAGTGGCATGGTTGATGGTGCCAGACAGTCAGGTCTGAGTATTTCAGAAACTGCTGATCTACTGGGATTTTCACTCTAAACCATCTCTAGGGTTTACAGAGAATGGCCAAAAAAAGAAAAAATATCCAGTGAGCCGCAGTTGTGTGGACGAAAGTGCCTTGTTTATGTCAGAGGTCAGTGCAGGATGGGCATACTGGTTCGAGATAATAGAAAGGCAACAGTAACTCAAACAACCACTCGTTACAACCAGTGTATGCAGAATACCATCTCTGAATGCAAAACACGACCAACCTTGAAGCAGATGGGCTACAGCAGCAGAAGACCCCACAGGGTGTCACTCCTGTCAGCTAAAAACAGGAAATTAAGGCTACAATTCGCACAGGCTCACCAAAATTGGTCAATATAAGATTGGAAAAATCTTGCCTGGTCTGATTCTCGATTTCATTTGCGTATTTCAGATGGTAGGGTCAGAATTTGGCATACACAACATGAAAGTATGGATCCATCCTGCCGTGCACCATCAACCATGCCATGTTCAAAGTAATTTAAACCCCATTTCTTCCCCATTCTCATGCTCGGTTTGAACTTTAGCACGTTGTCTTGACCACTTCTACATGCCTAAATGCATTGAGTTGCTGCCATGTGATTGGCTTATTAGCTATTTGTTTTTACAAGCAATTGAACAGGTGTACCTAATAAAGTGGCCGGTGAGTATACACAGCGTTGCTCTTTGAAAAGCCCTTTCTAGAGAAAACTTTTATTAGTATACTACTAATACTTTTCCCTTCTGTATGTATGTCTATTCAGGGTATGTCCAAAGAGCGGATGATGGAGATCCGTAGACAAAACTGCAACCCCATGATCATGAAGGTTACCTCCTATAAGAAACCAGTGTTCATCCACCAGGGACACATGCAGTGGCTTTGGGATGTGGACGGGAGGCGATACCTGGATCTATTTGCTGGTGTGGCAACTGTCAGTGTGGGCCACTGCCACCCGTAAGGTCCTTTTTGTCCTTTGCTGTGTTGCAGAGTTGTGACGCGTTTTTTTTTCTTTCTTTCTGGTATGCAGTTTGTAATAATAATCCTTCATGCAATCATTAGTGTTCTTGTATCTGATTCCTGACATCTATGAATGCAGAAAGGTAACAGCAGCCGCAGAGCAGCAGCTGAAGAGACTGTGGCATACAACAAACATCTACGTCCATCCTCCTCTCCATGAGTACTGTGAGAAACTAGCCTCCTACTTCCCAGATCCTCTTAAGGTACCTGTTTTTTTTAGGGATGGGGGGGAGGGAGATAGTATGTAGGCTAAACTTTAGATGTCTGCTCGTCTGTGTTTCCCTGTCCAGGTGGTATATCTGACCAACAGCGGCTCAGAAGCCAATGACCTGGCTATGCTGATGGCTCGACTTCACACAGGCAACTTTGACATCCTCACTTTCAGGTTCAAGTTTTTTGCAAACTGATGATAATGATTTACTTTATAATTAAAAAAAAGTGTAAGAAAATACAAAATAATTTTTTGTTTTTACCTAATCTTAGAAACAAATAACATAATGCTTTTTTCATCCATTAATTAAAGATTATATTTGTACAAAAACAGATCCTTTCATGGCGCAGCACGGTTTGAGTAAACACGATATACAAGGCTTATGACTCCAGCTCTGACTCAGGAATATTGAAAAAATATTCTTTGTGAACTTGTGTCTTTACATTCTTTTTTTCAGTTAGCATGTACCAAAATGCCTAACTTGAAAGCTTGATTGGTGTAAAACATAAATAAACTGAAACTTAATGGAGAAACTTATGATTGATCTCTTTCCTCCAGAGGGTCATACCACGGTGGCAGCCCTCAGACTATGGGTCTTACTTCAAATGCAGCATATAAATACCCCATCGCCAATGGTTTAGGCTGCACAAATGTATGTATGCATATATGTATTGCAATGCCGTATACCCTATCATATCACATAAAAAACGTAATACTAACATATTCATACATTTTTATTTGAATGAATGTGAATATATAATATGGTTACACAAATGGACAGGCATGTATTTGTATATAAGATGAACGTCTCAGAGGGCTATGTCAAACTAACTAGGTTTCTCCAATAAACAGACCATGTGTCCTGATGTGTTCCGAGGTCCGTGGGGAGGAAGCCACTGCAGAGACTCTCCTGTGCAGACCATCAGAGAATGTAGCTGCGCCCAAGGTAAACAAACACATGGACTCACGGCTCAGCACACTCACACTGCTCTCATGAACAGGAAAAAACTAGACTGTTTTACATTAGATTAAGCATTATGCAATATTCCTACAAAACATTAACTTTACTTTCATTGAATGTGTTGTGTTGTGTTCATGCACAGTGATTTCAAATTTGGCAAATGCTGGGGGTTGTGCTTTTTTTGTATTTTTTTAAGTATTAAGTTAACTTAGTATTGAACTGCCTGTATGAAGTTCAAAGTCTCTTGCTGTTTATCATTTACCTTGTTTGACCTTTTGCAATTTCCAGGAATTTTTAGCCGTAGGCCTATAGTAGGACATGCTTCTCAGCTAGACAGTCTACTTGAAATGGTTAGTACAGTACGTTAGCCTATGAGTGTTTGCACGAATCAAACAATATGCTGCAAAATAATCTCAATATGAGTCAATGAGAGCTCTGCGGCTGTACGTTAGATGAAGTTACTGTAGCTATATAGTTCTTAAGTATTAAAGAACTCACACTGTGACTGATTTTGGTATGCTTTAAATATCATTCATTGCCTGAACCATGTAGTGCTAGAGAAGATGAGAATTATTTGGGGAGTTTCCCATTTGTAATCGCATGTTAATGTACGTCTAAGCTTAATAAAGGAATTCTTGTTTCATCCCACAGGTCATTGCATGGCAAATGAACAATATATTGGACAGCTCAAAGAGACATTTGCTACCAGTGTCCCAAGTCGAATTGCTGCTTTCTTTGGAGAGCCGATTCAGGTGATATATTCTGTTGTGGAGTCAAACAAGAAATGTAGTCTTAATGTAATCATGGAAATTATTTTACATGTTAGATATGTTTCCTTGTCACAGCAAAAACAACATATTTGACTTTGCATTAATGTAAGCAAATTCATTATTTATTTGTTGAGTGTTTGTGATAATAAAGATGGGACTGAGGGATGTGAATGTGTTTGATTTGTGCAGGGAGTTGGGGGAGCTGTGCAGTACCCTAAAAACTACCTCAAGGAGGCGTACACACTTGTAAGAGAGAGAGGAGGTGTCTGCATCGCAGATGAGGTTTGACACACATTTTAAATATATTTTTTTAATATTGTTATGGATTTTCATTAATAATCCTAAAAAATATATACATTTTTATCTTGGTGAATATGACTGAATATGGTGAATAAATAACACATTTTACCCAGTCTAGTCAAATAGTGAATTAATACCAATATCATAATAATTGTTGTAATAATTTTGTTATTTTAAACCTGCATGAATTGATTTGTTTGGCATATTGGGATTAGCAGAAACAAGCACACATTATTGACATTATCAAAACCACAGAGTTGATATGGTGAATATGTTAGCAAACAGTTCCTCTATTTTGCATCCATTAGCTTCATAGCACCATTATTATTCATTTAGAAATGTGTATTTGGCCGCCTGGTGAATGTAAGTCCAATATTCACAATATTATACCTCTGTTTTAATTTCTACCAACTCTTGAGGGAAATATCTGGATCTTAAGCTGTGTTCTCAAGAAGTGTTCCAGCTCGTTGCTAACTTTTACATGTCTGCTATTTGGTGCTGGCCAAGTAGTACACAAATAAATAATAGACTAATTAATTTCAAAGTTTGTGCTGTGTGTGGATATTTCTGACACATGTTAAGTCTACTATGGTCAGGTTCACTGGATTTCCTGAGGAGTTGATTCGTAAATGGGTGGCAATGTTTAGCTTATTTCAATCAGATTTGGGCCAAATATCACTGCAGCTTAAAGAAAAGTAAATCTCTTACTTTTCATTGGATCAATTAGTAGTGGGCTTTCTAAAACATCTTGACAGAAGTACTTATCTTGAAAGATAATGACTTATACACATGAGCTTACAGTTCTATGAATACGTTGCTATGCCTAATAGAAAGGTGTACACAACGCAATACACATTGTAAATAGACTGCCCTGGTTTCTTTTACCATGTTTCCATATTTTTAGCAAAATGTAAACTTAATCATATTTTTTGTACCTAAAAGGTCCAGACTGGTTTTGGCCGAACAGGAACCCACTTCTGGGGTTTTCAAGGTCATGACGTCATTCCTGATATGGTTACAATGGCAAAGGGCATTGCTAATGGATATCCAATGGGAGCTGTTGTTACAACATCAGGTGAGAAAACACTTCAAGATGTAAAAATCTGCTTTTATGTTAATAAGAGAATAAGTAAAGCTACAAAGCGTGTGCATACTATAAAGGTCTTGGCAAGATGCATGGTGACAGATTTTAACACCTGTCTGGTTTCTCCCAAGGAATCATACTGCTTTATTTTGAAGACCATGCTAGCACCAGAAATCATGCTACACTGATTGGAGGTGTGAGCATGTTTATTTATGTGTTTTCCAGAGATTGCTGCTTCATTTGCCAAGGCTGTTCACTTCAACACCTTTGGAGGAAATCCTGTGGCTTGTGCCATTGCTTCTTCGGTGCTTGATGTAAGAATGCATCTTCTTTGTACATTGGTGAAGCTTATTATTATTGCAGCTGCTATAATAACATTTGAAAGCTAAAACTTCTTAATTATGGAAGCACACTGAATTATAATTCAAACATGTCTTGATGTACTTTTACTCAACAGACTATCAAAGAGGAAGGCACACAGCAGAACACTCTTGTTGTGGGCACCTATCTGATGACAGAACTGGCAAAACTCAGAGACAAGTATGAGATTATCGGTGATGTCCGTGGAAAGGGCCTTCAGATCGGTGTGGAAATGGTCAAAGACAAGGTATTGAGCTTATAACAGAAGTGACACTCACCTCCCCTCACATGCTTGGACAACGTGTGTGTATGAGCTGTCCCCCCTGGGGCATGGTGCAGCAATGCCCCAGTTAACCATTAGTCTGAGCCGCTGTGACCATCTGTAATTGTAAACAAAACAATCCCAGCTGTAGTGTGCATACTGTTGCCTTAAGTTCTGACATGTTTTTATTCTGTTGATAAAAGCAGATAATGTACCGAAAAAAGGAGCCCATTGCCTGAGAGTAAATCACGTTTTATTACACTGAAGTCCAGGATTCAACTCAAACAAGCAGACAGGTTTAACTCAATGATTTATAGAGAACAGTGTCTTAGTGGCTGGCACAGATGGCCAGGTAGGCAGACAGGTTCACAAGCATGTACACAGGAAACAAAGATGATGGGGAGGAAAAAACTCCCAGTTTATGTAGTGTGAGTCCAGGAAATTGGGGAGCTGATAAGGAAAAAGTGGGGACAGGTGTGGAGATGCGCAGCACATAGTCATGTGATGCAGAAAGGATGGAAAGTATGAGGGCACCCAGTGGATGGTTGATATTTGGCAGTGCAAAATTAGGCTGGAGGGAGACAGGTAAATGTGGCTGGAGAAAGACAGGGAGAGACAAAACAAGAAGCTTTTGGGTTCAGTTTTGTTTACTATTTTAAATAAAGTCTGTAATTTTTTTAGTTAACTGCATTGCTGTTTTCCAAATATCCTGCTGTGTCAGTGTTGTTGCCGTCTTCTTGTGTCTGGCATATGTCAGCATGTCTTCTAGGACTTGGCTACATTGCATAATTTTTTTTCGTTTGTGTTGTGCAAGCAATTAAGGTAATTGGATTTTCCTCGATTTTGCTTGGATATCAGAACAATTTGTTTTTGTTTTTGATACCTACGCAGGAAAAACATGGATTAAAAGTACTCAGGTTAATAGATGCATTGATAATGAGACCAACTCTTTCAAAGGAAAATGGTAGCAGGTGCAAAGAGTGAGGTTTATTAAGGTTAAAACATGAGTTGTAGATTTAAAGGCCTCAACTGAGTGAGCTTAATGTCAACAAGCAGGTTATTCCAGAGGAAAGAGGCAGGATATGAGAAGGCCCTGCAGTCTGCTGATTTATTTTTACCTCTTGGGACATACAATATCCCTGGATCCTGAGAGCATAGTGCACAAATGGTATATAAGGATTATGAAGTATGAAGGGTGAGTCATAAGAAGCACCTTAAAGTCTGATCTGACAAGAGAAAGCAATCTCAGTGATTCCTTGTGCTGATAAAAATAGATTAAAGGATCAAAGGTTACACCAAGATTCTTGCCTTTAAACTTACAGAGAGATAACGCAGCTGTTGTTGATCAAAGTGGCATCAATGTTGAGCAGTGCCAATTGCCAGCATTTCAGTTTTATCAGAATTTAGGATTTCAAAGCAGACAAACAGGGCTCTAAATTAAAACTTTTCAGCATAGTCATTTGCCTTTACATGCATATAGCAGATTCAGCATGGCATTGGAAATAACTTGTACAACTGCGTATAATTTGCCCAAGAGGGGAAATGTATAAAGAGAAAAGCAGATGACCAAGAACAGAGCCCTGCGGTGCTCCATAATTCAAATTTCTAATTATTATACAAAACACTATATTCTTTTAAGATAAAAGTTTTTAAAAGGTTATGTTGAAATTAGATTTATAGATTAAGGGGGAAAATCCCACCTTGTACAGCATCTATTCAGTAATCAGCCTGGGTATTTTGGAAGTGGCTGACTAATAGTGGAAATATTAGCAGTTGTTTGACATTGTTGATGTAGTTATTGACTTTAAATTCAATTGTTACTGTTACAAACCCAGCAGCATTCATCCCCTCACTTCTTGTGTGTATTATCATATCAACAGGCCAGCAGGGACCCGCTGCCCGCTGAGGCAATAAGTGAGATCTTTGAAGAAGTCAAGGATATGGGAGTGCTGATAGGGAAAGGAGGACTCTATGGGCAGGTAACAGCACTCACCTTCTGTCCCTCTGTCAGAAACAACATTCATCTTGAATTTTAAATGAAGCTGCTTGCTGAGCATACAAGAGCTCACTCTTGGTATTTGTGTAACACAATGATTCACTCTAATAGCACATTTAGACTACAATATACTGAAGAATATTTTGGGACCAAATTGTATTTTTTTGGGGTCAGCTGTTGTAACCTTCCAGCAAGACCATCTTATGTAATTTTGCCTCTCTCTGCTGATCATTTATCTCTCGGACAATTTTGGTGTCAAGGTGGCTATTTACGATGGCAGTCTGACAATGATTACACAACAGGTTGATTATACTGGATTTCCTAATAAAACATTACATCAAGAGTCTAAATGCCCTGCCAGAATAATTCACTCCTTATCTTGATAATTTACAAATATAAAGATGGCTATATGGGCAATTTCAAAATTGCCAAACTAAATCTAGTAAAATGAAGTGACTTCCCCACTTGACTGCAGTAACCAAAGTCATGCTAAGAACCTCCCACTGCATAATGTAAATATGGCTATTTCTGCTGCTTAACTTTTGTATCAGAATTATCGGAAGTGCCTGCTCTTCAGTCAGTACTGTATGTCACGGGCATAAGGCACCTAACCTGGTTAAATGTTTTTCTGTATTTCTCACCACTTAAGACCTTCCGCGTCAAACCCCCCATGTGCATCACGATGGAAGACGCAGATTTCTTCCTGGCAGTTTTTGACAAGGCCATCCACAACTATATGGAAAGAAGATGAAAGTCAGATGGATTGCTCAATCCTGAGGACCAAACCTGGACTTTTGGTACATCAATTAACATTTTAAGAATCTCAGTATTAATATTTTTTACCTTTCTGAAGAAGACCCCATGCCTTTGCATACATACATAAAAAAAATATTATTTTTTAAACTATGTTGAGTTAGAGACTTAGGGTGTATTCACACCTGCCGTGTTTAGTTCGGTTGAAACAAACTCAGGTGTACTTCCGCCTTCGGTGCGCATCTTTCAGGCAGGTGTGAATACAGCAATCGCACTCGGGGGCGAACAAAACAAGTGCTTTCCAAACGCAGTCTGCTGCAGTTCGTTTGTGGTGTGAATTTGTCCGGACTCGATCCGACCCAAATGCAGGAAGCATTGTGCCTTTTCTTTTTCAATAAATTGCCGTCAGCTTCACATTATGGGAAAGTGTTGGTGTCGCTAAGGACTTAGGACGATAAGTTATGGTTTGACCGGGAGCCCAGAACAATATAGCCTATTACATTTGAACATTAATTTTGGGTTTCGCCGAAAAGTTTATTTGCCGATTACATGCAGAGCAGCTGACTGAGAGATCGGCTTTATGAAACGCGCACATTATGTAAGTGATCACTGTATGAATAAAGAGCGATTTAACACTTCTATTAAGATAAATAAACCGCTTACTTCACCTTTAATTCACCCAATATACCTCATTAATTGAATCAGTGCCTTACTAACAATGAACTTGAAGTTAATTTTGCTCTTTTTGTAACCTGTTGAATCATGCTTGGATGTAAGGTTGTGAAATCGTTTTACAATTTGTCATATCTGAACATACTTGTAGCTGATTATGGATGTGAATGTAATAATAAAGACTATTATAATGTAACCTTGAGTAAGAACCATTTGTGCTGTTACACACTGTTCATACTGACCCCTACAGGTATTGTTTTACAAGTTCTACTTATTTGAGGAACAGAAACTGAAAAAGACTGTGGTTTGAATCCTTATTTTAATCCGGTCATCATGTAATCTTCCTCTAAGATTATCCCCTTATCTAGGTTTTGGATCAAAATCAGATCAATTACAAAGTATCTGGCTTTGCTATGCCCAAATGATTTATTGGGTTATTTTCTGTGAACACGGGACAGGGATGACCAAACTGATTTTCAGTTTTTCAATAGCTGTTTCCAGCTTCATGAAGCTACAATTGCTCACTTTAAGATACATCTATAGCTAAATAGATAAAGCTATAACCAAACTCTAATGGCTCATATTCCCTTCCAGCACAAGGGCTTCTTCCAACTCTTCTATAAAAAGACACTCTTTCAACAGAAAAATCAGACCAGATTTGATTAAATGTTTTCTTCCTTTTGAAAAACATAATCATTTGAGAGATGTACTTTTATTCCTTGCTTTTTCTACTATAGGATTAATTCCTCTTACAGCTTGCAGTATATTTTCTGGGGTCCATTCACAAAAGGTGTTAGTTTGAAGAATAGAAATGAGACTGCTGAGACAGGAATGACTCATATAAAGTGGATAAAGTATTTTATTAGGATAAAATAACCCATCGCCTGTGTCAGACCAGGCTGGCCATGCCCGGTTAGCCAATTCCATTATCCCAACCTCCCCTCTATCCGTGTGTGCTTCCTTTTTAACCTGAAAATGTGATCTCCTGGTTGGTCAGTTTCCCTCGCTAAAATCTGCCCTTAATCAGTCTGATTGGTGAATTCGAACTAACTGGACACTGCCTACTTTCTTACGGCATTATCTTCTGACCTGCAAGGCATGTCGCCACGATGTCTGCTTGTGTGCTTTAGAACAATCCTTTTGTAGCCTGGAAATCCAGACCCTGATATCTTGAACGATAGAGGGTCTGGCTAGCCTGGTCCAACCAGACCATCGTACTTCATTTCATTTGTACAGAAGGTCTGGAAGTGCTGTAATTGGCAAACGTTCACTCACTTGGAGGCGGGTGTCTGTCGAAGTTGGACGACTGTAGATTCTCCGGCGAAAGCTGGGAAATGCACTGTACACCCAGACTGACTACTTAAGGGAAAATGAAATTTGTCCGGAAGTAGGCGGGCGGGCGGAGCCAGGCTAGGGTCTGGCCACGATCAATAGTAATTTCCAACTCAAGGGGCGGCTCCTACTCGTGCATTTCAAATGCCACTGCACGCAGTTGGATAGCACTACAACCAATCAGAACAATGCACAAGGTGATGCACAGCCATCTTTGATGTTTACTATCACGGCTTCGACGTCGCATGCACATCACTGTCGTCAGGGCCGCCCATAAGGGGTAGAAAGTGGGAAAGCTTTCTAGGGCCCAGCCACTTGGGGGGCCCATGGTATTTGGAAGCCAAGAACCTAGATAACCTTTATTTTTAGATTTTTAGATATGTATGTCCATATCTATTCAGAGTTGGGTGTTTACACAGAGCCGCGGCTCTGCTTACAGCCATTTAAAAAGCAGCAGAAAAGCAGAAATGTTCAAAATGTTTCAGATTGAGCACAGCAGAGTGTAACTGTTTCAAACATAATCCATCATATAAACCCTTTGTGTGCCAAATGGTGACGAGATTGGGTTTTGATATTAAACAGTTTTGTCTGGATTATATTTCCTGAGTCGTTCCACATGTACCTGCTACTTGTGTCTGGGTGTGGCTGTGAAAAGTATTTGGACCCCATGAAAAAACAGGTTGGGTACCTTTTGTAGTTCTTCTACATTCTTATAAACAGGACAGGCTAGTTACTCTGTCATTGTCCTGGGTCTACAAACAGGTTTAAATTCTCTCTCCCCATAAAGTAAATTTTTGTGAAAAAGAATTTCCCTTTGGGGACAATAACTTCTAAAGGCTTTGACATGAGTCTTCAGGTTGACACGGCCAGCCAGGTCTGACCAGTTTTTCACAAACCTGGCCAATCGACCAACCAGCCGGGTCCTACCACAATGAAGCTGACGAGCAGCATCATCCTGTTTTAATTATTGTAACCACCAAGATCCTGCTTTCTGTATTGTTTATAAAAATAAAAAATAAAAATAGACCTAAAAAATGCAAAGAAAGACACAAGGCACAAAGAAGTTGGAAATAATTGAAGGAACAGATTTGAGTTCAAAGATTAAGAACTCTTTTTGTAATGATTTCAGTGCTTTTGCAGTGATGAGAGCAGAATGAACTAAGCCTAAATGTTGCAACCAAACATAGGCCAACTTTATAGTTTTGAGGGTAGGTTGGTTTGGTTATTCATGTAGAGAACCGCCTTTTTTCATTTGTGTGTGAAGAATTTGTTGTTGATGTGTTTTTTAATTGTTATTTATTTCAACAATACCACCAACAGATTTCAAATGATTTAATGTCATGTGCAGGAATACAAAAAAGTGCAATATTTGGTGCAGTCAATTAGTGTAAATGTATCTTATACCAGAAACTAGTAGCATAGAAAACGTGCAAATTGTGAAAAAACTGTTTGCTTTAGTGAATCCTAAAGAAGAACAATGTCTCTGTGTGAACTGATTATTTTGTAGAGATCTGTTGATCTGTTAAACAATTGTGTGAGTGGGAATCAAAATAAATTGGTCTGCTGGGCTAAGTCATAAATGTGCTACTATTTTAAAATAATAATGAGCCCTTGCTCTCCCAACTGTCCCTGCAAGTCCCTGGTTGATAAGATAGTTAGTCTCTCTGCAAATACAAGTATGTGTTTATTGAGGGATGAGCGCACTCACACTCATTGATAGGAGTAATGGGTAAGGGGGGCGGGGGGTCATTGACTGGAGGTTTTCAGGGGCCCAGTCAATTGTGTGGGCAGGCCTGACTGTCGTCATCCGGTTACGTCCTCCCCAGAGTACCATATAAAGGGCTGTGGCGCGCCCATATTAGATAGAACCAATTGAAACGTGAGCCCGGATTTCTGGTCATCTTGAAAAAGCTTCAACGGAAAGTGTCCAGACCAACAGGCGCAGCAAATTTAATTTGCCAGCGCCTAGTGGTGCAAATTGCGCTGAATTGTTGAACGATGTACAGATACACAATCTGCAGCCAGATGTTCTTGCAGGTCTTTGGAGGTGATCTGTGGGTTGTGTGCAACCATTCTCACAATCCTCCACCTATGCCGCTCCTGTTTTTTTCTTGGTATGCCATGCCTGGGTTTAACTGCCACAGTGCCTGTGTCCTTCCATTTCCTGACAACGTTCCCTACAGTCGAAATTGACAATTGAAACCTTTGGGAAAGCTTCTTGTAGCCTTCCCCTAAACCATGACAATAAACAATCTTTGTTTTTCAGATCTTTTGGGAGCTGTTTTGATGTTCCCATTCTGTCTCACTTCAGCAGAGAGTCAAAGAGAAGTGCAACTTGCATTTAGGCACCTAAAATACATTTTCTCATAATTAAACAGACATTTCTATGAGTTTCAAGGCTTAACAACATAATCCAACCAACTTTGTGTTTAAAGTCATCAGTTTTACATGCTGTTACAGGCATTAAAATCAACAAAACCACAAGGGTCCCACATTTTTGCACAGCCAGTTTTTCACATTTTATTTTATTTCATACAACCAAATACTGCTTTTCAAAAAATCTTTGTTTGGAAAACATCCCAGTACTTAGCTGTTCCTGGTAAATTAAAGACATACCACTTTTATATTTTTTTTGTGAAAGCAGAGTCAATTATAATGCCGACTGAGAGGGGTTCCCAAACGTTTTCATATGACTGTATATGTCGCCATTTCTTTACATAGATGAAGAAAAAAAGGTCTGACTCAAAAATCGCTACTAAAAAAAACGTGTTGCTGTTCTGAAATGCAACCAACTGGGGGTGCGGGCATAATATAGCCTAAGTGGTAGAAGAGAAAAAGACGCACCAACTGTCCGATAATGGTCCCCATAAAAGAAATACACGTCTGCAGAGATTTGAATGATTAGAATGTATTGGCCCTTTTAGATAGCACTACTCAAAAGGGGTTTAAAAACTAAAAAGGTAACACTTTACAATAAGGTACACAAAAAAAGAGTAGTTACCCTTTTAAAAAGGGTAGTTTACCTTTTAAAAAGGTAAGTTTACCTTTCAAAAAAGGTTAGTTTACCTTTTAAAAAGGGTAGTTTACCTTTTAAAAAGGTTAGTTTACCTTTTTAAAAGGTAAGTTTACCTTTCAAAAAAGGTTAGTTTACCTTTCAAAAAAGGTTAGTTTATCTTTCAAAAAAGGTTAGTTTACCTTTTAAAAAGGTAAGTTTACCTTTCAAAAAAGGTTAGTTTACCTTTTAAAAAGGTAAGTTTACCTTTCAAAAAAGGTTAG
This sequence comes from Ammodytes marinus, assembly GCF_949987685.1. NCBI lineage: Eukaryota > Metazoa > Chordata > Actinopteri > Uranoscopiformes > Ammodytidae > Ammodytes > Ammodytes marinus. Next base: position 8,678,621 of record NC_137222.1, read on the forward strand.
TTTACCTTTCAAAAAAGGGTAGTTTACCTTTTAAAAAGGTTAGTTTACCTTTCAAAGGTTAGTTTACCTTTTAAAAAGGGTAGTTTACCTTTTGAAAAGGTAAGTTTGAAATGAAAGCTGAAATGTTGAGCTATTGTCTCATATTCATCGTTTGGTGTCAAACCCAAATGTTTCCAGTCTACAGCAAAAATAAAGGAATTGGCCTCACCGTTCCAATACTATTGGAGGGGACTGTATTACCAATACCAACAATTTATCGAATTGATATGTGTCCATATCAAGATGAGAATAATCCAATTCAACCTCTTCCTTAGAATGTTAATCGACTTGCGATGACAATGTAGTGTTACTAGAGCGCTGTGATTAATGCAGGTTGTTGCACACACTAGTGGGCTTTAGTTTCGATTGGCACCAGATTTCTCCCCTTTGATGTGTCCAATTAGCAGTAGCCTTAATACAAAGGTCCTTCTAGTAACACCAATGTGAAGTCCACCCTAATGTACGGTTATGAATGTCGGCTGGAAACCAAAGTCGATACGAAAAGCATTTAGGCATTCCTTGAAGATGCTTTCCAAAGACTATGTGGCATCTTCTGGCTTAACCGAATGACAAGCTTCGTTAGACAGAAAGAAGGGAGGGTTATGCAACTCCCTCTCACCTCAGACTCACTTCTAGCATCCTCTCTTGACTCCAACAGGAAAGAACCGGTGCCATGACCCAACATACTCCCAATCAGTGATCATGTGGTGGAAATCTAGTGACAAGGAGCCTCTGGTTATGTATTTATTTGAATGACGTTATAAATCATTGTTGTTTGATGCGATCAGGGTACCATTGGCTGGGCACCGTCCACCCATCCTTGTGACATTGTACAAAATATAAAACCTCCTGCTGGGTGTCAAGACAGTGACAGTAGAAGGATAGCTGTGCGTCTCCTTAACCTGCTCAACATGCATAAAGTTGTATCCAGCTTAATCGGCCGCTGTGCAGGTCTCACTGGAGAGTCCTGCTTTTCACCCAGTTTGGCCAAATTTCACCTGGGAAGTGGTGAGTTAACGTGGTCTGTTGATGTTTTTTACACAGCAAGTACAGAAGGAAGGCCTATATTATGCAGCCTTATTGTTTGTCATAATAAGTGGGGTACAAGACAGGTACATTTTATTATCTCGTTGGTTAATTTACTATCTTTTATACTTGTAGGACAAGATAATATGTAGTCTGTGTACAACTTCGGAATCAGAGATAACCATTAATTTAACTGTGGAACTACGTATGCTGCAGCAGAAATTGATGCACCACACTAGGTTATACATTCACAAAAACAGTGTTGACTTGATATGTTTCAAAATGATGGCAACTGCATCAAATTAAATGATGTTGCAAAGATGTAATTCTGCGGGTAAACATTTTTTAATCATATAATACATTTAAAACATGAGAGGTTAAATAGTATTTATATATATATATATATATATATATATATATATATATATATATATATATAATAGTGCATAGTTTGAGTTATAAAGATTGTTTTTTTGCCCAAATTATGTTATATTTGTATAATATAAAATGTTTAATTCTATTTGATCATATAATATAATGCTGTCATACCAGTACCATATTACATTTTCCAATCAGTAGTAGACTTGGAAAAACAGGACATTTTATTCAAAAAGGTTCATTTAGTCTAACTTGATAAATTAACTTGTATGTTCATGCATACTAGTCTGTTTACATGAACATACAAGTTAGGAAATTTTATTCTTCCTCAGTTGCATATTGTAAAGGTTAATGTGGTTAAACCATCAACCGGGTTGTAAGCGGATTAAATATTTACCAGATTGTTAAGAATGAAAACAACCATAATGAACACATATTGCGGCTCCAGGAAGTATTCAGACCATTTCACTATTTCAACCGGATCTCGGCCTAAGAAAGCTTTAGAAATGAACATACTGGAAGGAGGACCATCTCAGAGCCTATCCATAAATCAAGCCTTAATGGTAGATTGGCTAGACGGAAGCCACTCTTGAGTAAATGGCATATGACAGCCCCATCTGGGTTAGGGGTTAGGAATTCAGCCAAATACAGAGGTCCTTTCCATTTTAGAATTTTTATTTTCAGGCTACACTATGGAAAGAAAGTAAGAGTTTCAGAAGAGTCAAATAAATGTCATTGTAAGGCTCATAGAGATTTTCAAAAAAACAAAATAACTGTTTCCTATACCTTTCTTTCTAACTTTCAATCCAATCCCTTTTACAGGTGCAGTATGTCAGAAATCAGCTCTGAAATACCGTCCCGCAGACCTCCCAGAGATGCCCTCTTGTGATTTGGAACCAGAGGAATACAAGGTAAGAGTTATATAGCATTCATCAGTGTTGGGCTTTGTATTCTAAAATGGCTTCAGTAACATTACCCTAAATTAAATTAGAGAAAATCCACTATAGTACAGTGCACAAACTACAATTAATTAATAGTTATTAAAGGTCCTTTAGAAATATAATTTGAATTATTATTATTTCTTGCTGCAAAATTTTGCCATTTTAAATGCTGGTGGTACTGGTCCTTGAGAGAACCTTGATGTGCTGGTTGCGCTACCTTAAAACGCAGGGGATAAACTTAATAATCACTGTTAATCTTGTCTGGACCTTGGAAGTCTGCCATACATTTCATGGCAATCCATCTTATTGTCCAGAGTACTAAAATAAAAGGTCATGACCCCTCTAATCTGTAACTCTTCCCCTCTGTATTTATGTCTATTCAGGGTATGTCCAAAGAGCGGATGATGGAGATCCGTAGACAAAACTGCAACCCCATGACCATGAAGATTACGTACTATAAGAAACCAATGTTCATCCACCAGGGACACATGCAGTGGCTTTGGGATGTGGACGGGAGGCGATACCTGGATCTATTTGCTGGTGTGGCAACTGTCAGTGTGGGCCACTGCAACCCGTAAGCGCATTTGCTGTGTTGCACAGTTGTAGATTTAACAGTTTTAACTGTGATACAAACTTTAAAACAAAACAAAAAAATTATAGAAATATTTATTTACAGGAAGGTGACTGAAGCCACCATAAAGCAGTTAAAGAAACTGTGGCATACTACAAACATTTACGTCCATCCTACTCTCCATGAGTACTGTGAGAAACTAGCCTCCCTTTTACCGGATCCTCTTAAGGTACTGCGATAGATTTAATCACCCGGAGGGCAGATTATTATTTAAGCAAACGTTTAATAAACTTCTTCTCTCATGTGTTTCCCTGTCCAGGTGGTATATCTGACCAACAGCGGCTCAGAAGCCAATGACCTGGCTATGCTGATGGCCCGACTTCACACAGGCAACCATGACATCCTCACTTTCAGGCAAGTCTTATCCTAAATTCATTCATAATTGAAAATCAAAAACACTTTTTAAGAAAAAATAAAGAAATAAAATTGTTCAATGTGTTTCTGACTGTTTTTTGTTTTCTCTCTTCCAGAGGGTCATACCATGGTGGCAGCCAACAGACCATGGGTCTTACCTCCAACTCGTCATATAAATATCCTATTGCAACTAGTTCAGGTTGCACACATGTATGTATGCATGATGTATTCCAGTGTCATACGCAGCAATGCACAACATAAAAAGCATTGTGTACGCATAGTCAGTTTGCACATCTCTAAGGTGAATGCAACACTCTTCATGTGGGCTGACATTCAGTGCTGATTCTGAAGGTTTAGTTCCGTAGCATGTCGAGTCTGTTGCTAGTCAATGCTGTTACATTCAGAGTGCAACAAAATAAGCACATAAGGTTAATAGCTCAACAGCCTATTAGTTCACCAGTTATCAGATAAGGATTGTTTCTGTGCCTCTCACTGGCTTGATATGATAAATAATAATGTTGTTGGAGCATTCGAAGATTCATTACGATGTCTTGCTGATGTATACTGTACATGAGTGACTATTGCTCTCAGGTTGATCCAGCTAACTAGGTTTCTCCAATAAACAGACCATGTGTCCTGATGTGTTCCGAGGTCCGTGGGGAGGAAGCCACTGCAGAGACTCTCCTGTGCAGACCATCAGAGAATGTAGCTGCGCCCAAGGTAAACAAACACAGGATGTACCCATGTCCCAACACATTTACTCTGCTCTCATCAATAGGAAATAAACAGCCGTTGTCCATGACGTTAAACATTTTTGACATGACATGTTTTGACAGCAGTTAAGATGACAAATGTGTAGAGTTAGGACTCTCATTTTGTCTGTTCACCTCTTTTAACATTATACAATTATCCAGGAATTCTAGGTGTTTTGCTAGTGTTTTAACTAGAGTCCACCTGGAAATGGTCAGTATTGTTAAAATTGTTTAATTGTGTCATGATAACAGTGACCAAAGGCATTTAATTTCATCCCACAGGTCATTGCATGGCAAATGAACAATACATTGGACAGCTCAAAGAGACATTTGCTACCAGTGTCCCAAGTCGAATTGCTGGTTTCTTTGCAGAGCCGATTCAGGTGATATATTCTGTTGACTTTACATGACTAATGATAGTATGTCATGGATGTGAGTTATTTTAACAAAAAGTCAAAAATATGAATCCATCGATTAATCATTGTGTGTTAAATGTGACTGCTTGTGCCAATTAATATGAGACTATGACAGGGAATGGGAGGAGCTGTGCAGTACCCTAAAAACTACCTCAAGGACGCTTACAAACTTGTGAGAGAGAGAGGAGGGATCTGCATTTCTGATGAGGTTAGATACAAGGCACAGATCTGCACTTTTTGCCACTATTATACGGCTCTAAAGTCAATGTGAAACCATGATGATGACTGTTTTCATTTAGTATAGTACATTTCCATATCCTTAGCACTAATGCTTGCATCATAGATCATGACATTTAGAATTTTAAAAATGTAAATAAAACTATTTTTTTTTGCACACGACAGGTTCAGACTGGATTTGGGCGAACAGGTACCCACTTCTGGGGTTTCCAAGGTTACGATGTCCTTCCTGATATGGTTACAATGGCGAAGGGCATTGGTAATGGATTCCCAATCGGAGCTGTTGTTACAACACCGGGTGAGAGAACAAACACCTATCAAACAGTGATGAAACAAAAGACGAGGTGTAATGATGATCTCTAGCTGGTCTGCTCAAATGTTTATGTATGTATGTATATAAAACATTTTCAATTTGTTCTAATTATATATTTATACCTCAATGTGTGTTTTCGCTACCTAATTGAGTTAAGTTGTTCTTAATCATAAATGCACCAAAATAAAAACATGAAGGACATAATGACAATATACACAATACATGTGTAGTACAGTGTGAGAGCCTTGAAAAAGCTACATCTATTTCTGTTTCTATATAGCCAGTTGCCATAGCTCTCTCTGCCAACTCTATGATACATTCCTAGAAAGAAGCCTCACCTGGCTCCCTCCAGTTACTCATTGAAATGATTTTTTCCAACCATTATATTGGTCTTAATAGAGTCTGCAGCTCCACAGTGCAGTGTCACTTTGAGCTAATAGTTCTGAAACATGGGACATTTCCAGCTGTAGCAGGCCCCGATGTTTTTCATTTCACTGGGAAATCCTACTCATTTGCAGTGCATGTAGTCTGAGGAAAATTGTTGTTGTTGAGATTTATTTTGAAGTCGTATTCAATGGAGATGTTAGATCTGTGTTGATTCTTGTGTTTTTCCAGAAATCGCTGCTTCGTTTGGTAAAGCTTCCCACTTCAACACCTTTGGAGGAAGTCCTATAGCCTGTGCCGTTGCCTCATCAGTGCTTGACGTAAGGATGAATCTTCTCTTTCCACATCCAGTTCCTATGCATTAGATTAGTGCATAAGAGTTTAATTTGTCAAAAATCCAGTCTTTGATAAATCTAGGTTGGAAAGTTCAAAACTACTGAAGTGCAATGAATTATACCTCCTTTACGTTTTAAGTGAATTGAAATAAAATGTTGTGTCTGCTAAAAAAAAAAAAAAATGTAAAATTGTTACATGTAATTTCAGTTGGACTCAATCTGAGTTTTACTCAACAGACTATCAAAGAGGATGGCATACAGCAGAACGCTCTTGATGTGGGCACCTATCTGATGACAGAACTGGCAAAACTCAGGGACAAGTATGAGATTATCGGTGATGTCCGTGGAAAAGGCTTTCAGATCGGTGTGGAAATGGTCAAAGACAAGGTATTTTATCTTTGATACGGGAGTGACAGCCACATCTCCTCTCTCCTCTTTTGTGTCTGTTCTGTGCCCCCCAGGGCATGGTTCAGCAGGTCCTCAGTTAACCATTAGCCCAAGAAGCAGTGACCACGTCTTTTAATGGTGAACAAAACATTCTGCTGCAGCACACGTTGTACTTACTGAAGTCTGCATATGCTTTTTAAACAGCTATAAGTAGCAGGTAGTTAGTTGCCCTGCAGTAAAGTCCAGTTTAGTGCAGATGGTAATGTTCAAATTTGTCCCAGCTTTATTTTGAATGTTGCAGCACTGTGCCATTCAGTCATTAGGGGTTAGGGTCTACGTAACATTTGGAACACTTTTCCTCTTTGCTAATGCTAATGTTTATGTTTATTTTTTTTCAGAGATTGTTCCTTTCCTTTCCTGCATTGCATTATTTTGCGGCGTTCATAAATGCTCTACCAGCAGCAGCAATCTAGGCAGCAGAGTCTGGCCTCTCTAGCCCCATAATCCGCTTAATTTTGACCTAGAAACCCTTAGGTCACACGTGAGTCATATTCACTCACGTTGCTGTGTTTGTGTTTTTTTTAACGGTAATCCCTACTAGAAGTGCTACTTCACCCGTAGTTAACACTGCACAATTGTAACGTAGCTAGCAGAGGGATCTCAAAAATACACATTACCTGGATGAATCTCTGGCAGTGGCGATTCCAGGAAATTTTGACTGGGGTGGCCAAGGTGGGCCACAGAGCTAGAGTGGGGTGGCCATCGCACACCTGAATGAATAGCATGTGATATGCTGTACAACCAATTCAAAGATGATTTATAATCCCAAATGCCCAAATCAAGTTACTATCCATTGTAATGTTTGTCAGAAAACTAAACCCCTGAAGGGGGGTCTTGGGGCATACCCCCCCAGAAGATTTTTTTGTGCTTTTAACATGTAATCTAAGCATTCTGGTGCATTCTGGCGAAGAGAATAAAGGAAAAAGTCAACATTTATTTCAGTTCAGATGAAAAGTAAAATTAGCAAGACAACATAACTTGCTAGCAGCCAGATGCCTAACAACTGGACAGAGGGACGGATGACCACTAGCTTTTGACCAAATATCTTGCTAAAAAAATCAACCTTTATATATGAAATTCTGCCCTCACTAAGAACATGTTACACTTGCTAACTACAAACTTTAATTTTTTTATTCAGATTTCAAAAATCTGCTGGGGCATGTGCCCATACACGTGCATGGGTGGCATGCGTGTCACAAGCACACTTCTGCTGTTTTCAAGACCTTTGCTGACCAGAGACCAGTTCTAGTGGCCACAGTCCTACCATTAATTTAGTACTTGAAAATTGCAAACTGATCTCATATCAGTGGATTGGAGTGTTTGTGTGATGAACGTGGCAACTACCTATCAAAAAAGTTAAGAAAGAAAAAAATAAATACATATCATCTCTGAACTAGGCTACATATCAGGAATAAATAAATAAAAAAAACATCCGAACTGGGGGGGGGGGGGGGGCTCCCCCCTGCCCCCTCCCCCCTAGAATCGCCACTGATCTCTGGATAACCCTTTTAGCAAAGAGGATGAATAGTCAAGACTGATTCAAGTTGGTCAAGTATTTCAAACGTCCTCTTTAAATATGATCAATCGCTGAATGAACACTTTAGCAAAATGTAGTCGAAAAAAATAGGAGCGTCACACTAACTTAGTAGTGTTAATGCATTCCTGTTATTTGGAGCACTTTCTGCCACTTGGTTTTAACTGCCTGCTTTTTACACCTTGACCTTGTTTAATATTATCCAGGAAATTACAGATCTAATAGCATGTAGGGCCATGTAGCGTAAGTGCTTTAGCTTAGTTTCTTGGACACAGGCAAATGGATTGTGCTGTGCTAGATCTGATGTTAAAAATGTTTATCACAGGCTGACACTGCCACACTCATCAGTTTTTACACCATCTCTATCTCACGCAGGCCAGCAGAGACCCGCTGTCTACTGAGGCAATGAGTGAAATCTTTGAGGACATCAAGGACATGGGAGTCCTTATAGGGAAAGGAGGAGTGTACGGACAGGTAACAGCACACACCTTGAAGCTTGAACTGTGTTAACTTGCAGTGCAGATTAGCTACAATTCCAGACAAGAAAACTCTTGAGATTTAAAGAATCAAGTTATACTATTTTGAGGACTATACTATGTAACTGGCTAAATAACTGGTTTAGGAGAATAAAATACTGCTGTTTTTTTTTGTTTCTGTTCTTAAATAAGTGCTATACTAGAAGACAATCTAAAGAGAGGGACAGATGCTTTTTGCAAAGTCCATTACATCATTGTATGTGAAAATGTTCTGATTTATTCACAAAGCAACAATGAATAAGTCAGCAATCCCCTTTAGAATTCAGTGCCAACTCTAAAGCATTTTACAACATTTTACCAGCCTATGAATATCCTTATCTCAGTGTCTTGTACAGTAACGTGCCATAAATATGTAACATGTTTGCTATGCTTTTAGTTTGTGAAAATGAGTAAGAAAGGCACCTGACATGGTTGCACAGGTTTTTCGCTGTCATCAGTATCTCTGTCTTTTTCTGCCCCTCAGACCTTCAGAGTCCAACCCCCCATGTGCATCACAAAGCAGGATGTAGATTTCTTCCTGGCAGTTTTCAACAAGGCCCTTCACAACTACATGAACAGAAAATGAGCATGTTGGAGTAATGCAATGTACTGCATTTTTTAAATAACTCATTTGAAATGTTAAAATTGTAAATCATTTTGCACTGTTTTTTGCACCCCTTTATCACTAAACTCTGCATGTTATCATTATGGAAACACATTTTATCAATGTAATACACATCTGTATGATACATTTTAACTTCATTTTGCTGTTTATATACTGATCAACATTGTAACGAAACCATAGCTGATTATATACCAGAACCTAATAATAGTCTTGTTTGATAAAACCACATTTACTGAATGTACCAATTTTCTTTCGTCTGAGCAATAAAAGCAGCATATAAAAAGGTACAGGTGCAGCTTCTTTACAGACGGTTCCAACCTGCCGTAGTTTGTTAACCTTGCTTGAAGCATTAAAGCAAATCTTTTCACAGTTGTATAAATACCAACATGCGGTATCACTTTTATTTTTATGATGCAGTAATGCCAATACAGAGATCTTCATGACAAAGCACAAGGGAGGCGAATCCCAAAACGGTAAAGGGATCAGACGATAGGGATAAAGGTTTTAACTTTCATAAATTAGTGGTAAGGGTACAGAAAAGGGTCTCAAAAAGTTCTAATCCGGGAGACTCACACGAGTCTCACTCCCTCATACATACACAGATGTCTCAACGGACATGATTATTGTGTAATTATAATTTTAAAAAACAACCTACTGCTCTCGGTCAAGCCAATCAAGTCCATTAATTGTCCACTTTTGAAAAGGCTTTTCCTAGTTAAGTCTCCCTCTTGAGACTTCTCGGAGCGTTTTGTTTTTCTGCTTCCCTGCCGTGTCAAAACTCTTTCAGGTCGGTCAGGCCGGAGGAAAGATGTGCTATCTGTTCTTCTTCTTGTCTTTTTTGCTCTTGCCCGTGGAGCTGTGAGGAGCGGCGGAGGAGAGGGCCAAGGCGTGGCCGCTGGTCTTTAGATGGTCGAACAACTTGCTTCTGGTGGGGAAGTCTGTCTCACACTTCAGGCAGCGGAGGATGACTTCTTTCTGTAGGCGGAAATGGGGGATATGAGGTTAATGCATGTAATATACATTGATTACTAAATGGATAATGGTAAATAAAAAGAACTCAAATCCTCTTAAAGTGACATGCTACTTCACAAACCTCGGGAGGTTGTTCTCCTCCCGTGTCTGACTTGACAATCTTGGGCTTGTCTTTTCCTCCTCCCTTCTTTCCTTTCGGCTTCCCGGAGCTGCTGAGGCGACATTAAGATCATTTAGTTCAATACAAATCTGATTGTAAACTGCAAGACAACTGCTGTTTTAAAACTCTCAAATTATTTTAAACTTAATGCTGCTTTATTTTATTTGGCGAATAACTGTTGCATCTACTATTTTTCTTACTGAGCAGGAGTCGTTTATCACTAGCGTTTGTTCACATGAAAGGATTTTATAATCTTTGATGAGACGAGGTAAAAGTTTTTCCAAAAAGGTCAAATCAAAGACTGGGTGAGAACGCTTGACTTTTTTCTTTAACATGAAATACGGCAACAAAAAAAACGCCCATGGTGATATTCTGGCTCTAATCTCATTCTACATACGGATTAAGTGATTAAATTTCAGTATGTAAAGCTGCGCAAACAATGGACATTGACAACCGCATATTTTCCTCATGAGATAAAAAGTAAATATTGGACATATATTAATCAGGGTGATAGAAACACAACTCCTTGTGTATGCTAATGTTGTTCTGTGTGCTGGATGTGCAAAAACTGATTCTGAACAAAGTCACCATAACAACTTTCCAGATTGATACAACTGTATGTCTGATGCGTCAGTTGTTTTCAGGTTCTTCTGCTGCCCCCAAGTGGCCAAAATAATTAATCAATGCAGCTGTAAATGTCCAGTACGACTATAGCCAGCTGGCATTTTACTTAGTCCCTTCTGAGTAAATTTAGTTAGAATAATTTTTCTAACCAGAGCCAATTTTTTTTTTTTTACTGCCCCATAATATAAATTGGTTTCAGTCCAACTAGAGGGGACTATACTCTGGTCTTATTAGTAGCATCAAAATGCTCAGCAAAAATAAAAAATAAACTAAAGCCTTCACAGATCTGGACATAGCAGATAATAATATCACTAATTCTAATATTGAACTGACTTCTTGACTTCTGTGGGAGGTGGATCATCCTGCTTCTCAGGCTCTGTAGGCTCTGTAGGCTGTGTGGGCTCCGCTGGCTTCTCGGAGGCGTCTTCCTCGCAGGTGGTCAGCGTTGGTTTCTCCTCCTGCTCCTCTTCCTCCTTTGGAGCAGTCTGCTGTGGATGAACAAAGTATTGTAGAGGGATTAAAAGAAAGGCTTTTCAGAAAGGTTAATTAAGAGTTCACTTAAGAAAGCACAGCCGCTGAAAGTGAGAAAAGATATTACTCACATTTGCTACTTTCTGCTGTTTCTTTTTCCTCTTCTGCTTCTTGGACAACCTGTGTAGGCGGGAAGAGAAAAAGAAATTCAATAAATTCCACCCTGACAACCAAGGGAAAGGTTAAGTTTTTTTGTCCATTATGAAGATCCAGCGACATACTTCTGCCTCGGCTTATCTTCCTCCTCTTCTTCCTCTTCATCCTCCTCCTCTTTCTCCTCCTCCTTTCCATCCACAGTCAAACCCAGGGATTTATCTTCCGCCTCCAGGTGTTGCCGCAGCAACGCCACCATCTCCCGGTGCTTTTTGGATTTCTCGTGGTTTTTCATCCTGTACAGAGGAGAAGGATTTACACATTTGTACTATGAGCAACAACAAGTGTATTAACATAAGCTTTAAAAATAATGATTGGCAATTCTCCACGGAAAAACTAAATGGATGAACGAAACCCACAGCAATGAATCATCAACGTGGTATTTGTGTGAGGCGTGCAGTACAAGTGGGTAAACAAAAGACAAACAAGAGTTTCAACAGCAAATTTACATGAAAAAAATTCTCCATTGTACAAATGGATTGTTAGGAACAAAAAAGCCCACATCTGCAGTCATTTAGCTGGGGAAAATAACACAATGTTAACTAGTGCTACATTTATTTTGGGGACATTTACATCAGATCATCACACAAGATGAGAAATAAGCTTGGTGTGATTTTCCGAAAAACCATTGCAGAAATCAATAAGTGTTACCACTGCATCTGTACCCTGTGCTGAATAATCGTTGCTAAAAAATGGTGCAGGGCCAGAGGACACAGAAGGAGAGAAGGAGTAGGTGGAGTTACTCTTACGCTTTGTCTGATTTGAAGAATTTGTCACAGGCTGGGCAGTACAGATCATCATAATAGTCCATTGGCAGCTCGTCTCCGTCCGGCTGATCTGCGTCTGTGGAGGAATATTTAGACATTGGAAGAGAATTAGAGGCATCACACAAGACAGTTTCTTTATACTACACCTACGATACTTATGTCTTATAATAGACTTATGTCTTATAATAGACTGCTTTCATTGGGATAATTCATTCAAAATAACATTGAAGCATGTGTAGTGCTTTTATATTCCCCCACAGTATATTTTACTTGTTTGCATTCACTTTGTGATAGAAGCGACAGTGGAAAGCCTTCTCTCATTACTTAAGTTTGTGACTATTCTGTGCAATCGTCATAGTACGTCGTTTCATTCCCTTTGATAGAGGGCAATGGCTGCTAAAGGTGGGAATTTGAGAGGGCTTTCCTAGATATGTGTTAAGAAAATGATGGGCTGACATTTTCAAGCTGACAATAAGTTGTCTATACTTGCAACAATCTCAACTAGCAACAGAAACATGTAGGAGGAAAAGACATGCAGCTCCTGTCCAAGCACAGTTCTTAACAGTTCCCATTTTGTAACTACATATCAGGGCAACAGAGACACATTTATTGAAGGGATGCACGTCAGCTACTGTGAAGCTACAGGAGCGAACACATGTAGCTGCTCAAAGTACTTCTTAACATGTTTACATTTTAACTGCAACTAAAATGTTATAATATTTCCTACAGCACTACCTGCATTTTAAGCACGTGCCATATCTAAGCTGCTCAGCCTATTGTATTGTATTTATATCAAAGTATTCCACAGTCAACAGCAAAACACAAATGTTCTACTTTATTTTCTCCTTTATTTAAACAGTGAAATATTTTCATCTCATATTTATAAATGTATAAAACTGACCTCCTCCCTCTTCCCCATTCTTTTCCTCCCCATCCAGCTCTTCCTCTTCGCTCTCTGACGTGTCTCCAAACTCCTTCCCGTACTGAGCCTCTATCTGCTGCAGCTCCTTCTCCAATTCAGACATGGCCGTCCAGCTCTGCTCCTTGTACTCCTCCGCCAGTCTTGTAAGGACATACAGTAAAACGAGGGTTATGACCATGAGGTCCAAATGGAATACATTTTTTTTAAATGGTCTCCAGCATCCACTCCTACTTACTTGGCCTGGCTGAGCTTCTGCTGGCGCCTAAGCTCCTCCTGCTTCTTGGCCTTCTCGGCGTTCTGCTCCTCCACCAGCTTCCTGTGGGCCAGCACGCGGCGGTCGCGCTTGCGGACGAAGGCCACCAGTTGTCTGACCAGCTCGTTGCGCTCCTTGCGAGCCTTCTCTCTGGTCTTCTTGTTGTCCTTCTCCATGGCCCTCTTCTCCCAGCGGTTGGACGCCTGCCTCGTGTCGTACTCCTCCTTCCAGGCAAAGTTCTTACGAGTGCAGAAGCTCTGCCAGTAGCCATAGAACACGTGCACCACCTGGGATAAGGGAATAGAGGTGTTTTTTTTACTAGTTTACCATTAGGATTTTTAATCTCGTTATACTTCAGTGTTCGTTTTACTCAGAGACAGACTTACTATCTTCTTAACGCAATTGAAGAGAAGGCTTTCCACTGTCGCAATTGAAATGCATGAAGCACTCTTACATCATCCGACAACTATTCTGAAGTGTTAGGGTTGGCTTACGGTATCATAGTCGCTCTGAGAGTCCCCAAAGGGTGGGAAATCCCCGTCCTCTTCCTCATCGTCCACCTTGCCTTGCTCCTTCTCCTCCTTCACGATGGACTCAAATAGATTCCTGTAGACTGTGTAATAACCCTGGGGAGAAGGAGAGACAGAGTTAGAGAGGATAAACACAACTAGGAATAAGAAATGAGAAAATAAATATTCCAAGAAGTTGACCAAGCATGAAATATTAACATCACTCTTTTCCACAAAATGGGGAAGTATGAAAGACGTTTCTTTGGCTGATTGAGATCTTGTTTCTACTGGCATTCTCATTTGACAACAACAACAACAACAACACACTCACTAACCTTCTCGTCATCTCCGAAGCCGGAGTAACAGGTGACCGTGAAGAACTGCACCAGGTCAATGCTGTCGTCTTCATAATCTCCGCTCAGCCCTCCTTTGAGCAGAGCCTCTCTGTGATTGTCATACCTGCCAAACAGAGGGACACAGAGATAACATGATGACTATGACAAATTCAACACAGACAATTGGTACTAAAACATGTAAGGTAGGTATTATTATGAGGAAGGAATAACTGTGAAAGAAATATGCACCCACCAAGCTCTCTCCTGTGGATCACTTAGGACTTCATATGCGGCCTGAATCAGCTTGAACTGCTCCGCCGCATCGTCGGCATCGTCCAGGTTTTTATCTGGGAATTCCAGATGGAAATCACAGTTGGTGTTAGACAACTTTGTAGGATTGTTTCAGGAATAAAAAAAACTGATAGAAGGAATTAACTAGCAACATGCAGTGTCACGCTTTTGACTATACTATTTTCTCAGAAAGACATGACACATTTCAAAGGCACAGCGGCTTATGTGGTCCCTAAACATAATAGATTGATAAAATCCAACTACGCATTTAGGTTAACATTATCCAATGCCTTAAAATACATTGTTAAGGATCTGTAGCAAAACTGTTTCTAATGTCACACCAGTAAGTCAATTCTTCATTTACACACATTACCCCACTGTGATACTGACACGTTTACATCAGAGATGCTGCCATCCATCAGGTTACTAGGCTATAGAATGGATAGACTGTGATCTTACCTGGATGCCATTTCAAGGCCAATTTCCGATAGGCTTTCTTCAAGTCATCGTCTCCTGCGTCTCGTTTCACGCCCAATGTTTCATAATGACACTTCATGGTGAGCTGACTGTGAATACAGTCTGGATTATACAATAAATACGATTTAAAATACTGTGTGAAATGATGTTCACGTTATCCCAGCCGATGCTAATCTTAGCGCGGAGCTAACAGCAGCATGCTAGAAACCAGATATCTTCTCTACTTTATCTATAAAATGATTCAGACTTCTCGGGTTACAGCGGAAAATACTGTAATTTATATCATAGTCAAATGGGTCCGGTGTCATTTATCGTTGACTAAAGGCGACTTAGAAACTGTACCGGTTGTCTGGACTAGAAACTATGGATATTTGTGTACCGGTTGGTTCCGCTATATTTCGCGAGAGTTGGTCTTATTCACGTTATAATTGGGGCAGATTCGCAGTTATCATCGCATATTGCTGCCCTCTACCGTCCTAAATTAAATAAATATCTTGTTTAATTTATAAATTATATATTATTTGGCCCTGCTCCGTCAAGGAAAGACCAATGTAGTTCAACAAAATAAAGACTCTCCCTTTCATTCTGAAGTAATGTGTGGCTGACATTATAATTTAGAAATACATGGCCAAAGCTGTACCACATTATTACCCAGGCTACTGTCACATCTTACATAAACCTTGTTCACAGTGTCAGTCTTCCAGTCTTAGGTTTTGACGGTTTTGACTTTAATTTCCAGGTCTACAGATGCACGTGTTGAACAGTGATATTGATGTACTTGAAAAAACAGTATTATTGCAGCTGGTAAACATTCAGTGTTGGTGTGTCAGGCCCCTCACCTCCTTTCAAATTTAAACTAAAAAAAGCCATGACATAGGACAGACTATGCTTATTAGTCAAGATGTGTTAACAACAGTAGAATGCGGTTGTTATTTCGAGAAAAAGCACCAGCCAATAGTATCGAGCTGCAGCAGCCAGTATAGTGCCTGCAGTGCCTCCTCCGAGCCACTAGGCGTCTCTGTTGCTGGTCTGTTCGCACGTGTAGACGGTTCGACTTCTTGCTGCACGAGATCTGTGTCGGTCCAAAAACATGTCGCCAGCCAAGAGAAAACGTGGAGGACAGGCTTCTTCTAATAAAAAGGCAAAGAAAGCAAAGATTGTATCAGGTGGAGGTGAACCTAAAGAGGAAGAAATACATGAAGTTACTATTCCAGCACCAGTTTCACAGGTAAGTGCTCGTGCTTGTTATTAGCCACTGACGCTTTTAGCCAGTTAGCTAACCTAAGTTTACCAATACACTGGGGGTATATTTTATTTAATTTATTTAATATAGTTGTGATACTAAAACAGCTTACACATTGCAGCTATAATAAGCACGCATGATGGTGTATTTCAATGTGTGAAATTGGTAACGAGAGAAAATACAAAGAGATTGAGATTCAACATTCACCAAATAAAGACAAGCAACATTTGATTTGCTTCTCAGTACTTCCATGGTTGTTCACAATGATGTGATCGGATTGGAGCAAATCCGAAAAAAATTGAAGTGCAGATGAAAAAGAAGTGGGTAAAAGGATTGTTGAATTGGATCTTGGTTTTGATCTGGATAAAACCTTCAGTATGTGTTGTTCATAACTTTTTATTAGGATTGGGAAACCAAACCTTTGATAAAAAATACATCATACTTTGTACTTGATTTAACTGTTACAGTCATAGATAAATTAAATTGTAGTAAGCTTTTCAGTACAGGAAAGTAAACACGATTTTGCAACCATCTTTGTGACTAAGCTTCTTTTTTTGTTTGTTTAAATGTCCACCATGTAATTGTGAGTAATTTATATTTGTTTATTTTTATTCAATAATTGTGGGTCAACTAAGGGTTCTGACACAAAACAAATAATTAAATGCAAGAGGATATTTGTATTATCTGTTCCCTTCCTAAGTTTGTATCTGGATCAGAGTGATGATCCAATCCAATGACACAATCTTTCAGGCTATACTTATATATAAGAAGAGGCCACCTGAATGACAAGCTCATATCAGCAGCATGCATTTTTAAGTTTGTTTTGATGATGTATGATACATTCTCTTGGAACAGGGCAAATGGACCAACAAGGAGAGGGTTCTCATTTTCTCCTCAAGAGGCATCAACTTCAGAACAAGGCATCTGATGCAAGACCTGAGGACCATGATGCCTCATTCAAAAGCAGGTACGTAACGTGGAGGCATGGGATGAACATTTCACATCACGATTATCCTGGCAGAAAAATATGATATTCACAATAGTATCCCAACAATCATCAATATATTCTTAAAACGGCTCTCGACTCTAACATCATGCATTACCTTACATTTTTTTTACGAAACAAATTTTCATAATGCAAAACACAAATTCCTTTGAGTAAATGCCCTGTTAAGTGAAAAACTTCTTAAAATTAACTTGTGGAAATATTCACAATTATCTTAATAATGGAAATTCATCACATATTGTGTTATGATTCACTATAAAATCATATATAGTTTAGTCAGTACAGTGTTATTCCTTAACAGCATCATTTCACCCAAGCACATGTGTGGGCTGTTGCTTATATTTAGCAGAGATAATGACACATTTTTTTTTTGTTGCATTTGTCAGATACAAAGATGGACAGAAAGGACAAGTTATTTGTTGTAAACGAGGTGAGTTTTTTTTATTGAAATTTGGACACATACTCTATTTAATTGTATGCATTACACTGTGTCTAACGATGATCATTTGTTCCCAGGTCTGTGAAATCAAAAACTGCAACAAATGCCTCTTTTTCGAGGCCAAGAAGAAGCAGGACCTCTATATGTGGTCAGTATTTGATCTTTGTTACATTATCTTAACTTTTAAGTTTGCCTTTTGGAATACTTTAAGTAAATATAACAATGTTGTTGTCTTGCAGGATTTCAAACAGCCCTCATGGACCTTCTGCAAAGTTTCTGGTTCAAAACAGTGAGTTGCTTCTTTCCATATAGTTCAGTAAAATCACATGCCACAAGAGTAACTGATGTATATAATACATAATGGTCTCCTCCACAGTTCATACACTAGCAGAGCTCAAGATGACAGGAAACTGCCTCAAAGGATCCAGGCCGCTGCTCTCGTTCGATCCTGTGAGTAGCACTGGCACGTCATCAGTAACACTGTCAATAATGTAATTATATTAGAACTGTACGTCAGTTATAGGCTGCTGTTTCAATGACCTGTTATTCCATCCAAACATCACACCAGATGATTTAAATAGTAGGTATGGCAGCCTGCAACTAATTATAATTTAACGATTTGAAATTTCCTTGATGTACAAAACGGGGAAAAAAGATGAAATTACTCATTTCCAAATTCCCAAGGTGATGTTAACCTTAACCAACCGTGGCTCAGGTGGTTAAGCGGGTTGGCGGTTCGATCCCCGCTCTGCCACCAGTGTCATGGTTGTTGTGTCCTTGAGCAAGACACTTCACCCATCTTGCCTCGTGTGAATGTGTATGACTGCTGTATGTTTGAGGTGGTGGTCGGAGGGGCCGTAGGCGCTGAATGGCAGCCACGCTTCCGTCAGTCTGCCCCAGGGCAGCTGTGGCTACTATGGTAGTTTACCACCACCAGTATGACTGTGTGTGAATGAATGGAACCTGGAACCCTGTAAAGCGTCTTTGAGTGCCTTGAAAAGCGCTATAAAAATCCAATCCATTATTAAACCTATAGCTATCAAGTCAAAATGCTAGGACATGGGATAAACACTTAATAATTGGATGAATCATAATATTTGAAGGACTCTTTCTATTTCACGGTAGCACATTTTCAGCCTTTTTCCATATATTTAATGCATTTAAAACTTGAGAAGACAAACTTGCTTCTTATCCCACTGTGGTGTGCGAATACAAACCTTCAAACTCTTTCCCCTCCTGGTACATGGTTTCTTATCATTAGTCTGCATGATGAGTAGTAAATGTACGAATGTCAGAACCTGAAAAATAGCTAAACTTTGTTTTCTGCTCCTACAGAAATTTGACTCGGAGCCTCACTTGGCTTTACTGAAGGAGCTCTTCACCCAGGTGTGTAATGCATACATTAATCCTGATGACATCATGCCAAGCAGGCTTTCTGTGATTGAAAGACTAAGCTATGTCTAGACTTTACATTAAAAAATGTAAGGCGGTACTCATTTCATTTCTCCTGTTGCAGACATTTTCCACTCCACGCTACCACCCAAAGAGTCAGCCCTTTGTGGATCACGTCTTCACATTCACCATTGCAGACAACAGGATATGGTTTAGAAACTACCAGGTAATGTTTCACTATTCTGGTCAAAGTCCTCCGAGCATACATTAGCCTTTTTGTACATATGCAATTATTATAAGGTTGTGGTTTCAGTTTTTTTTAAGATTTTTTTTTTTATTATTCCCATTTGCAATGTTTGTTAAGCAATAATTTTCTCTGTGCTCCATTCAGATCATGGAGGAAGATGCAGCTCTAGTGGAGATCGGGCCTCGCTTTGTGCTCAACCTCATCAAGGTCTTCCAGGGGAGCTTTGGAGGACCCACGCTCTACGAAAACCCAGACTTTCAGTCTCCAAACATGGTAAATCCAGTGCATGGAAGTTTACATTTTAAGTTTTTGATGTCATTAATTCATATTTAAAGGTGGAGTCGGCAATTCTGGAGAATGCTTGTAAAAAAAAATCCATGGTTAACGACATGTTGGTAGCTACGATAGGCCCCCTTTGTTTACATACCAGTTTACAGTCACTAGACTCTGTTTTTTTACACCACATTCTTTTCAGAGCACACACAGTACGGATAGGTAGTGGATCATGAGGAGATATTCACTGATTTTGACAACAAGCGTTCTCTAGAATGGCTGACTCCATTTTTTTTTATGGGCCTGATGATACATGACCATGTTTATACATACAATTCCGGATCGTGTCAGTAACCTTTCTCTTCACACATCCACAGCACCGGCGAGAGATCCGACTGGCGGCAGCGGCCAGGGTGCGTGAGAAGCAGATGGTGAAGGAGCTACAGAAACTGAAGAAGGGCGAAGCTAAACCGGATCTGAGCAACGACGTCACGGCCGACGTTTTCCAGACGCCAGCCGACAACACCAACGCTGTTCACATCCAGACAGAGGCCCCTGAACCAAAAGAGGGAAAGAACAAACACAAACCGCTCAGAAGACAAAGGATGATGATGAAGAAACGCTTGTAACCAGATGGACTGACTCGATTCAGCTGAGCGAATGGCTTACTACTGCCATGATTCAGTTGTCTTCAGAAAATGTGGTCTAAGGTCCAACTTTATGAGACTGTGCAACACATCATTTGTTTATCCCGTTTGTCAGCACTAGAGAAAAATGTCTTGTGTTCAAAGTTTGTGGACTCGGTATATATATATTTTGCTCCCTCGCTCAAGAGGTTTGTGCAGGTTATTAGTGGCCTCGGAATTTTACAATACTGCAACGCAAACAATATTTGTCCTTTTTGATAAAAGTAAATATTCCATCAGTGTAAAAAAATAAACTTCTTTATTGAATGACAGTTGTATATGTCATGGGAATAAAATAATTAAAACTTACTGTCAATATAATTTTATGTATACTCTAAACAAAGGCTTGTCAATGTATGTGCAGTGCCGCAGAGTATACACTGTACACACTACACCAGATGACTTGGGGAAAATGTATTGACGTCTTATTTTTTAGACCGTCAAACAGCTAATTGCATGCATCAAAGGAAAAAAAAAACATCAGGAGAAGATGAGCAGAAACACAAGATCAAATACTGTACAAGGACTAGACTGCTGAAGTTACAGGCACTATTTGAAAGTGCAGGGACATCTGACTCAATACTTGGCTATAGTAACAAACCAATAATTTCAAATCTATGAAATTATGAACTCAGTATGTCAGTGTTCAAATTCCACTCGGGTACATAAAACCAGGTAGGTCATGTCATCTTTCCACAAGTCCAGTGACCATGCTCCACTCAAATGTGACTATTGGCAACTTTCCCCCCACTGTGATCCACCATTATCCATTCTGCCACTGAAGTCCAGCATTCATATTATTCCTATGTGCACCCCTCGAGACTGCACTGCCTCCCTCTGGCAGATGCTCTTGCACTCGTTGGAAGTGACTGGCCGCCACTAAAGTTAAAGGATTAAACTGTAATCACTCCTCCTCCACCTCCTCGTCAGGACAACAGTAATATTCCACGAAGCAGATCTGTCCGTCATCGTTCCTGACCAGGTACTGCAGAGAGAGGAAGCCCCTGCTGTCTGTCCTCACCGAGACTTTACAGGACAGAGCCAGGGCTTTGGTGGACGGCTTCAGCAGGGACATCTTGTACCTGTCACAGTTAAGAAAGAAAACAGCGGTTTCATAAAACATTATCACTGGTCCACATCAGCGTTGTAACGGAATAGTTTCTCTGATTTCTGACCTGTTGGTTTGTGTCTTGGTGCATTTGAAGAGCTCCATCATGTCAGAGTCCTTGGGATAATCATAATGGGCATTTCCAGAGTTTCCAAATGTAGACAACCTGAAATGCAGAAACAAACAAAAGCACAATGGAGCTTAACGGTAGGTGTCCGTAAGAAATATTTACAGTACATAAAATAAAACTCAAGAATTCTGGAGAAAGTGCCTCCTTCACCCTGGATAGATTTGACTGTTTATATTATTGAAAGGATGAATGTTTTAATACACATGGTTCTTGATCATGAGCCAAATGTCCTGCAAACATTATACTGTAGAACAAGTACTGACTGTTTAAAAAAAAAAACTTTTGAATAAGTTTTGACAACACACCTAAAGTAGGGCTGGCTGGGGGACATGGTGATCTGTAGCACCTCGCTGGTCATGTCCAGCTCAGAGAAAGCTTCCTTTAGACTCTCTGACAGCAGAATCACCTTTGAAAGAAGCCAGAGTTATTGAGTAATAATCATTTAAGTACTAGTAAAAAGGTGTTTTTTACTGTCAAAGTGGTGTAGCATCTACCGAGAAGGATTCCTATTTAATATACATAGTTTACTGTTTGTTTCTGTACAATTACACAACTGAGTAAAAGTCCACCTTGTTTGTGACGTTGGTGCTGCAGAACTCAAAGTCAATGGGCTCTTCTGGTTCTTGTGTGTTGATCTTGCACACCGTCACTACCCCGCCCTCCTCCAGGAACAGGGTCAAAGGATAACCGTATCCCTTGTAGCACATTCGCAAGGCTGTTGATACTCCTGCAACATTACAAAAAGAGGCATGTCACTTGGATGGATAATAATACAGTGGCTGAATTTCTTATACTCTTTTAAACAAATTAGAACAACGATTATAATAGAATAACATCTGGTTTCAACGTTGTGTTTACCTGGCAATGTGCTTCCTCCAAATATATTGAGGCAGTCCAGCATAACAGTGAGGTTGACCTGAAGACCCACCAAATCTTCTCTTATGGTGAACTCTTGGAAGATCTCAGCCTGGAATTGAAAAGATGATAAATCGGTTCTCTCAAGTATCAACATCATTGGGGATGCATTAACCAGTAACTAAAATGTAAGACACGACTTTACTGCATTCGACTAGATCACTTATTCTGTGTATACTCTAAATAGGGGCATAGATGATGATTATCTATGTAAAGCAAACACACCTGAATGAAGGCATTGGCTTGCAGACATTTGGAGTCCTCCACAGTGACCTTCAGGCCGTTGGGGGTGGCGCTGAAAATGGCATGATCCTTGAAGGCTATGGCTTTCAATATGTTGGACAGATTACGAGCATTATCCAAACTGGCCACTAAAACGTATTGTTCATCGTCGGGTTGGGACTGGGTTGACAGAGGCATCGTGGCGCTGAAAAGAAGACACAAATAATATTACACATTTCACAATGCCACAAAGACCAATTTGACAATGACCAAAACTATAGAGAATGCGAGGCATGGTTTTCTTTCACTTATTAAATGCCTTCAACTACTTTTTAAGGATCAGTAGGAACCCTGTTTACAAGAAACGTGTTGACGAATGTATTTAAAGTATGTCTCATTCCTTTTCAATATATCCCTTAATTTTTAAACGAAGACCATACACATTGCGAGAAGAGGTCCATCTTTCCCATACAAGGCAGGCACAAAACTGTCATTAGCTGCCTGTTGTTTACACGCTAGGCGGCTCACATGTAGCTTGCTAGAGTTGAAAACAACGTAAATAACAAATAACCGCTAATATCAGCGCCATGTAGTGCAAGTTTTTAGCGTCCCCGGTGAATACGCTGATACAATAATGCCACTTGTGACCATGACTTTGTTTCAGTCCCCCTAAAAAGTAGTAATTCAGAAAATCTTACAGTGGTGTTTTGAAGAAAGGCGCCCCCGGTCGGTGTATAACAACTTCCGTTTCATTCCACGGAAGTGTGTTCTGCGCATGTGCAGTCGTCTCATTCCGGAGACTTGGCAGCATTAGAGCAGTAGGGTCCAAAACACCTGGAAAATATCCGCTCTACATCGACACTACGAGACGACAGTGGGCTTTTGTGATCCACAGAGGTGAGACTTATTTCTTAGTGTAAGTCCCATGACTAAAAAATAAGCATATAATTCGTCATACGTTACGTTCACCAACGAGCAATGTTAGGAAGCTAGCGTTGGCTTACAGTAGCTCTGATGCTCTGGTGACGTAAAGATTATGGTTCAGGTTCAAGCTGATCAGTAACGAGACAGGTCAATTACAAGGCTATGGAGAATCAGTAAAGTTGAAAAAAACTTTAAGTAACTAAGTCAACTTTAGGTCTAAAAGTTGCCAACTAGCAGATAAAACAGTCTTTATTTTGCTACGGCTTCACTGTATTGTTACTGTTTTACTGTCAGTTCGCCTGGACAAACCTTGCTGCTTTGTGTACTCGTTTGGGAAAGTTAACATGGTATATTACTTTTTACTCTACCAAAGAAGTCATGTTTTAGGCAAACATGTCCTTAACCCCAAATCATTGAAATTGTTTTTCTCTACAGTTTTGGTTAGGCTATAGTAAAGTTGCTCTTTAACTGCATTCCAAGTGGATTTAAAATAGTCTGTTGCCCCCCTGTAATGATCTGTCAACATGGCAATCGGTTTGGCTGCTGGATGTATTATCATGTGTTAGGCTAATTCGCGTCTTTTGGCTCTTAGTGTATAATCCTAAACATCACATAATATGGATTCAGAAATAAACTCTCTTGTCTCCTTTCTCTTCTTCAGGTCCTGAGCTGTAGTCATGGTGTGCATTCCCTGTATTGTGATTCCTGTCCTGTTGTGGGTCTACAAGAGGTTCCTGGAGCCGTATCTCTACCCGTTCATTTCACCCATCATAAACACATTCTGGACCAAGAAGGCGGTGCAGGAGACGGCCGCCAGTGACCCCAAAGCTAGTGAAATGAGTAACGGAACTTGCAAAGTAAGTTAATGGAAATGCAATGATTTTATATTTTAACGATCAAACCCCCTTTTCATTATTTATCCTTCAATCATTAATTAATTTATTCATTCGGTATTGTATCTTGAATATCGGTAGAATTATTTTGTGATGATCATACTCCGTTTCAATTGAAGAAAATGAATGGTTGAGGTTTTTGTATTAGTCTAAAAGAGGGTGTGTGGACTAATGAAAAGTATAACAGTGAACATATTTTTTGTGCACTCTTTTATGCATTTGCGATAACAGGGTATACTTTATATCAATATCTTAATATCTCTGATGTTTATTTTAATCATATTTCCCTGCTTTAGTGCAGGGATTTCCGATAAATGCTTAAATAAGAAAAATAACATATCCACACAGCTCACCTAACAGGAACCACTTAACACAGCTGATCCATTATATTGTCATAGTTAATGTGATTTAAAAGGATTTAATTTTGCATTTCACATTTATCATGCTTATTATCTCTGTAAGTTATTTTTGTCCATAATAGAATTTTTTAAATACTTATTTTCTCTGTTGTTTCAGCCTGAAAGCAATGGTGATATCACTGCCAATGGATCTACAACAGTAGCAGACAAGAAGACGGATTGACAGCTCCAAATGTTAACGCATCTAAAACAGTGTACATATTCCATTAATATAATGTCGAGAAACTATGAATTTAACTTATTAGTCTTCTTTGGATGGAGTGGGTTTAATGACCTTCCACATTGTGTGCAACTTGTTTTTATTTTTTAACTTACAGTAATTTTAATGAATTTGTAATTGCTAATATATTTCCCCTGTTAATCAAGAACACAAGCTTTAACTGTATTGTATATTCATTCTCAATGGAAAAGTTTTTCTAGGTCAAACTTGCAGTTCAATTAATAAATAAAGGAAACCTTTAATTAACCTTTGATTTAGTTATTGGTACTTGTAAGTATTCACGTGTTGTTCAATGCAACTGTACTAAATACATAAAGATTAACAGGCTACTTAATAATTCTGATTATCTGCGTTTTTTTACATATCAAAAAATGGTTTATAATATGATGACTGATTCAACAATGAATGTTCTTGTGGCTGCCATGACTAGCCTTATATAAATATTTAAAAAATATGTGCATGTGTAAGCCCCTGGGGTGTCTTAATAACTTCAGAATACTTGTATAGAGAATACACTTGAATATAGACTTAAACTTTGTTTAATTTGTTTTGTTTTTATTAAAGAATAAATCATAAAACAAAATATGGAAACATTGTATAAGTATTGGGCTCATTACAAAATGGAGCACAAACTATTTACAAATGATAACCAAACAAAGACATACAATTAAAAATAAATATAATTAGAGCAAGGGGTCTCTTTTAATAGTTCAAATTTCTTTATAATTTATGGAGGGGGGTGGGGGGATACATAATTTTTCTTTATTCTTATTTATATACTTGATAGAAAATGAAAAACTAGATCAGGCACTTTGAGGTCTGTCGGCCCTATTTCTATCTGCAACGTCACCTACGTATTCTACGCCAATACGACGTCATTACGCGAGGGGTGGCGACGTGGAAAACATGGACGCAAGGAGTATGTAGAGTAAACTTAATGGTCTCGAATTCCTAACAATATCTAGTATTTTCGTTTGGAGTTTACGCTTGGTAAACACATTTTACAAAACTGCTAATACTTGTAACAACATAATAATAATACGTTCGTCCATTAACGGTCCTGGAAGCTGGGAGAGCTGTGGAAACTGCGAGAAGCGTTTTCTGACAGGTAAGCCGAGCGGCCAGCTGATGGCAAACAAGCAGTGGACGTTAGCTTCTTTCTGGACAGACAGCGAGTTATTTTACCATGGGTCACGCGCGTGAATCAGTTATTAGCCCAGCTGTGACTCCATGCTATTTAAAGGACTGGCAGTGTTGACGTGTTGGCTGTCAAAGCCGCCGAGGTACATACTACTTCCTGCACCTGAAACAAGACGAGCTAGCTAAAAACGTCGTGTAAGTTGAGCTGAAGTGAAGCAGAAGACACAAGTATGCAAGTCATGTTAAGATAAGATGCAGATGAAGTCGCATCAACCTGCACACGGCACCTGTGAACTTACCTTTCTGCTCGGGCGAGGTCCCAGTAGTCTGTTTACCAGTGACCGTCCAAACATAAGAAAAATGGATTCAAGAGACAAGATCGTTTATTTTGTCATGTGCTCAACAGTAAAAGAGCAGTCATTGTGGTAACAATGCAAGTAACACACCAGTTAGATAGAAATCCGGGACCTACTTAAACAAAGATAGTGCAAAGACAGAATGCAAATATAATTTTAAATGCAGACAGTTTATTATTAAGTATACATAAAAGAGAATGTAATGTTAATAACATGATATAATTGTAATTGAAAGATGTATGCAGTATATGTATGGATGTAAATTGTAAGTCAAAAACCAGATTTGGTGGCATGGCATGTGTACATAACATCCCCCTCTTAGCTAAGGGTTGACCCCTTCCTGTATAACCATTCCCAAATTTTTCTCTGTCCTTTTAGAATTTACATCTGTGTGCTAATTTGCTTCTAATGCACTCCAGTTCACTTGGGCAAATGTTCCCAAGCTGGCTACACCTGTGTGACAAAGGTGTGCCATTTCAATATACAAGGTGCACATCCTGTTTCTTAATGCGTCATCCTGTAGGGAACTTAGCGTCTGTCATGAATAAATGTCTTGCTAATGGCGAGGTAAGAATGAGCTCAGAGCAATAATATGGTTTGAAATAAATGGTTCATATTAATAATTTAAAGAATAACATGTTATATTATACATTTAACTTCTGTGCCAGTTAAAACTCCTACTGGCCTTTTAATTAATTTGTATTCATATCCCAATATGAGGAATCACAATTTGCCTCAGGGTTTTTTTTTACAATATGTACGCTGCAGACTAAGACCCTTGATTCAGATAAGGAAGAATTCCCTCCACAAAAACAAAGGAAGACCTGGGGGAAAAATTGAAGAAACCGCTGTCGTCTTCACAGAATAGACCAATAAGAAATTAGTCATGAATAGGGTTGCAAAATTCCGGGAATTTTCAAAGTTGGAAACTTTCCATGGGAATTAACGGGAATTTATGGGAATTAACGGGAATTTTGGGAATTAACGGGAATTTACTCAATTTAAAGCAAACCAAATGCACTAAATCCTTCTAACTATGTTATTTCAGTCCTGGCAAACGTTCTAGAGAGTAAAAAGCAGTTTTTTCAACTAAGTTTTTATATATTTATGAACATTTAATTTCAAATCAGATTTTTTTTTAAGTTTATTGAGACACCCAACTTGATTTCATATATTGATTTTTACTAGACCAGGTTTACAGAGGCTTAAACAGTGATTATAAATATAGTTGGGGAAAATATATTTGAGCAAAATCTTGACTAAAATAACCAGATTTTATGCAAGTAACCTTGGCAAGTTGCACATAGCACACATCCTACTGCAGGGGTACTGAAGCCATGCCCTCTACATACTCTGTGCATTCCTCCATCACATGGGGGGCATTTGACTTTATTTATTGAATAGGTTGGGTCAGACAGATGAGTAATATTTAACTCAACATTCATCTTGTTGTTGTTCAGTGAAATTAAATTGTTCATAAAATAATCAAAACATGATAAAGTTCTTACAAATAAATCTGTTCAAATGTAATGATTTTTAATTGTATTATTTTGCATGGATGTCTGTCTATGACCAAACATAGTGTTTAGATGTTTAGATTTATGTTTGCATGTGAAAAAAAAAAAATTTAAATTACCGACATTTAGTTAATTCCTATAATTTCCAATTTTGAATATTCCCAAAATTCCCGAGCGAAAGTTCCCGTGGAAAGTTTCCGGAAAGTTTCCGGTAATTTACCGGAAACTTTCCACCCCTTTGCAACCCTAGTCATGAACAAGTTAGGATGATACATTGCAGTTACGTGTGATGAATATGGATACAACATTGAACAACATCAGGTTAAGCCAAATAGGTAGGACCTGACCCACATAGCCTCCTCTCCAACATGGAGACCTGGTTAGAGGAGGACCGATCACACAACCATAGAAAAAAGGAAACACAACATTATCACATATTGGAAGGACAAACACAAAGAGGGAGAGAAAAAGAGAGAGAGAGAGAGAGATAACATGCAAACTAGGGAGAGAAGGAAATGGTCATCAGTGTTTGATTGTTTTGATGGCTTGTTTCTACATAGCAAATAGCCATTTTCTATATGGAACTTAAGTTTGCAGCATTTCCTCTTCCCCAGGATCTGGGCACATGCCCGGAGAGCACGCAGTGCAGAGTGGGTGAGTCTGGCTGAGTGGAGCCCGTAGAGATGGGAGCCAACACCAGCCAGGTCAGCGACCTGTCCGACAACCCCAGCCTCAGGGCTCTGGTGGGCACCGAGTCCATATCAGAGAATGACCCTTTCTGGAACCAGCTCATCTCCTTCACCTTCATCAGTCCCACCAGCAGGTGCACACACACACACACACACACACACACACACACACACACACACACACACACACACACACACACACACACACACACACACACACACACACACACACACGCACACGCACACGCACACGCACACGCACACACACACACACACAGTAAAAGTTAAAGTTTAATAGAGTTCACACACTGCATTCCCTCTCACAGCAAGACAGGTGACTGATGTTAATAATCCACTCATCTTGTAGGAGTGTTTAATTTATTAGCTGTTAACAAAGCTTCTGCACTTTAGCACCGATTCTGCTCATCATGGAGCTATGCTTTTCTGATATGATACAAATATGTCCATTTTATTCTGCTCTCTTAATTTTTTACGAATTTGAGGATGAATTGATCTGCCAATTATTGCCTATAACTAGTTCCAAGAGCTAAAGTTGACAATATTGTCTTCTTTGACCCACAGTCTAGAAAACCTAAAGATATTTGAATTATCATCATTAAAGAAATAATGAAAAATAGGAAATTGAGAATGGAGAAGCCGGAACTTCTTTGCTTTAAAAATATTTACAACAATCGATATCATTGATGATCTGAATAGTTAGCAGTGTGCTGTCAAGTAACGTTTATGGATCCAAGTAGCATTGCGACTTATTCCGCCATTTATAAGACTTGATTTTCCGTTCCTACAGATGCAAACTATTTGAATGTTTTTAGTGTCTGATTATACAGTTTTCAAGTTCGACAACAGAGACAGATGATACAAGAGGTCAGCTCCTCTGAACCAACATCCCTTCCATATATTTTAGTGCCTTCTCCTTTTCTTTCTAACTTTCTTCTTCTCTGTTTTTCCCTTTAAAATAGTGGAGACTCCAAATTGCTGGAAGAAGCTGTCATCCCATTGGCCAAGCTCCTCAGTACGTTACCTTAATATGCCTTGTGCTTTTTTATATACGTTTTTCAATACCTTGGTCACAATCAATGAATAGAATGTTATAGATGTTTTTGTGGGTTTGTAATCCTGCTGATAAATTCTCCCCTCTTTTTTTGTTGTTGTCCCTCATCCCAGTTGAAAACAATCCCAGAACGGGGAACTTTGGCGCTCTCGTGAGAATTTTCCTGGGAAGAACCAAAGAGCTGAAAATCTCCACAGAATGCCAAGAGTGAGTATGTGAACTTCAGAGGAGAGAATGAACAGGGATGGCTGATTCAGTAATGACCCTGTTGCTAGTCATTGTTTTGATCACGGGCATCCTTAGTTAGTCCTAGTTTCCCATGAGAAAACTGCTGAGGTATAACCATCAACACATGTGGCATTATCCCTGCACTCACTGCCAAGCTCCGTTTCCACACAGATTAAACCCTGCCCAAGTCACCAAAACGTTTCGGGATGGAACACCTCATTCTCTATTAAACCTCATTAGAGGTTAGGAGTTATTTCTCCCACCATCCACTCCCATTGATTTTTCTCACATTTTTGTAACAGATTTTGTCCCGTGAACAACACCGACATTTTTTCGGCGTGACATAATTGGGATGTGCAAATTATCAATTTGTGGGACTGATTAGACGCCCCCATGTTGCCGTTTAGCGGTTGGGAAACATTGTGGCTTGCACTGGATGGTTCCAATAATTTCTTGTTTTCTTCTTAATTTGTTTTTTACCAACTCTGTCCCCATTCTGTCTCTGTTAAAACGGGTAGTACTGAGGGTTGTATCCTTATAGGCTACGGGGAAGGCGTTTTCTTCACAAGTAAGAGTTGTATTGCATTTATCAATAAATAATTTGAAAGATTTTTGGACAGGGAAAACAACCATTATCTTACTTGTGCTTGTCTTTTTTAACTTCTTCCTTCACCATAATTTTAAATAGTCAATATATGATGCACAGTAACTCAAAAACCCTTTGTGAAGTTTGGGGTAATGTCTTAAATTTACCAAGGAAAGCTTGGCGGACCACGTATGTTCTTCACTAATTTGTTGCTTTAAATGTCGACACTGACAAATCCTTTTTCAATAGTTGCTCAGCATACTTCCGTGTTTGAACAAGACGAGGCTGGTAACAAAGCCCTTGTGTATTTTGCCTCCTGAAATTATAAATTGGATCCTAAAACTAATTTCCCTAATGGCAATGTACATATCAAGCATAAAGTTATCACACTGTAATCGTCATCCTCAGCTGATGGCTGCTGAGTGAGAAGAATCCGTAGAGAATGCTCTGAATGAGGGTCACATTCAAAGTAGTTATCCTGTGGAGCTTTTAAAATAATGAAACTGCGGATGGCACATAGCCAGCCACTTCATTGCACTTGAATTCTGTCACCTTCATTGTGAAGCCTTTTTTGTTTTTGGTGTTTCTCTTCTGCAGTCAGCTGTTTATCTGGCAGGCCCACAATGCACTGTTCATGATCCGCTGCCTGCTCAAGGTCTTCATCAGGGAGATGAGTGAAGAGGAGCTGCACCTTCAGTTCTCCTACCAGGAGAGGGCGCCAGGCTCCTGTGGAGGTGAGCTTCATCACAGATTGATGTTTAGGAAAAGGAAGGATTGTCTCAGGGAAGGTGGATATTGTTGGGCCACACATTTCAGAAAGGATTCAGCTTCACAAGACTCTCATGTTGTGCTTTTGGAGCGACTAGAAGATTAATTGTTTGGACATAAATAAAAGTGCTTTAAGTCAGTTCCGAATTATCAGACAAAACCTACATCGAAATATTATAAATATAAATATTATGTGAGTTATTACAATACAGTCACAAGGGTAAGTTGTGTAACACCTACCTTCATACCTAATAGAGAGACAAGAAATTGTCTTTTTAATTGAGCACAGATACCCCTGGCTACTGACCTGGATCAGCTGACTCCGAGAGACTCTGTTAATAAAAGTCTGGTTCCACCGGCTGCACTTTTGCTTTTGGCCTCAAACACTGGCCCTGTCTGAGCTAAGCCCCAGATAAACACTCTTGACTACGTTGATAAATGTGTAAAACATAATTCCTTTCTGGTGCTTACTTACACAGTAAGACTTTGTAACAGTTCTAGAACTTGCATTCTATTTGGTATTTAAAAAAGTATAAATGTGTTGCATAATAATATAAAGCATGTCAGTATTTGTTAATTGCTTTATTTTCGCTTGAAAATAAAAAAATAGATTTTTTTTTAACCTTGGAAAGAGCATTTTATATCTAAATAGGAGATTTGAGATAAAATGGGTGGGAAGACGAGAGGAAAAAGTATTATAGAATGAATAACTAAATGCATCTTCACCACATCACTTGATATTGTGGAAATACTTGTAACTAGCTTCTTGTCCTTGAAGGCCACTGTAGCGTCTGTGAACAAGATGGGTAGAGACGGAGCGTTGCACTTTACTTTTACCACTAGATGACAGCAAAATACTCCTATATTACACACTGCACCTTTTAAAAAAAATGTTAACTTGGTGAAGCCTACAGAATAATAAGGATGGGAAGGACAGAGAGAGGGATAAGTGCAGTGGGAGTTGGAAGCTCCTTGTTGATTATAATTAACAGAGAGCTTCCATATATGTCTCCTAATAATAACTCCCTCAAACCCCTTGTGTAGAAACCGGCAGCCAGGACCTCCTTGAGGAGCTGTTGTCTAACCTCGTTCACCTGATCGTTGAAGTGCCCCTGCTGTAAGTATCTCCCTTGTTTGTTTGTGTGTGTATATATCCCAGTATGTATGTATTCATTTGTTGCTGTGTGGAGAAAGGTTGAGTTAAACACCCCATTGTGCCTTGCATACAATAAAAAGGTCACACATACAAGACTGATTCTGATATATTGTAAAGTGCCATTTTACACAGTCAGGATGTCCTCACAGCCCCCACACTGATTGTGTTAATGTCATAGTGCTAATTGTTCAAGCTCACTTGTTTGACATTATGTTATCAGCATAATATTCTCGTGAATAGGGGTGACCCCGAATTGTCGACTATTTAGCGATTCGATCACAGGAGTCCGATTCGACTGCCATTCTCGCAGTCGAAAGGAAAACAAGGATCTTTCTTTTCTCGCTATATGAGGGGGAATGACTGACAGTTTCTCCCTATAAATCCTGATAAATAACTCATGAGCTTTGAATCAATATTCCTGGTGTTTGCTAATAGAAGACTAAGCCGTAATAAAATAAATTATTATGCCAAGTCAAGAAGACAAACTGTAATTGGGTCTTTCAGCCCTTTTGGCTGGTGTGAGAAAATGGAAGCCAATGTCAAAAATGAGAATATGGATCAAAGAGCAGACAAAAAACAAAAAAACTAAAAATATATATGATTATGACATAAGTCGACTTAAGGCAAGATTCGACCAATCAAATGCAACTATGGAAATTGTCGATGACACCCCTACGTAAACCATTTAGTATTGGCGACTTTTATGCATCTTCTCAGCCCAGCGCACCAGTTAGTTCCTTGTTTTTATTGCTATTTGTTGGTTGTCAAAGTATCTAGGATGTTAGTCATTGAGCAGCTAATGAAAAGCAGTTTGTATTTGTATGACTCTCCTCTTCTCTGTCTCTCTCTTTGCGTGTGCCGTTGGCTCATTTGCTCCTTTATTCGCTAACCCAGAGAATCTGAAATCCATTATGGAACAAGGATGGGCTCGGATGTCCATATGTTTCACTTCCTCAGCCAGACATGACATGCTGGAGCAGTGAGCCGGCTACGTGATGAAAAAAGGGGACATGACTACATGGATTAAAGACAGAGAGAGAAAGTGTTTGGAAGAGAAAAGAAAGGCTTGAAATTATAAAAAAAAGGTGGATGAGGAGCGGTGCCAGTGAGTGGGAGAGGAAGGGAACACGATGATTTGAAAAATGGTATAAGCCATTACTCACAGTGGGCGGTGTGTGTGCACGCTAACGCACTCTGCACTGCTATAATGAGTGAATGTCTATGTGTTTACCTATCAATGGTAGAATAATCTCAGTCTACAGTTTGTACGTCTCTCTCTAGACAATATAGTCTCTGCAGTGTCAAAACACGTTCACAGAAACATGACTGACAGCTGCCATCATTCTTTGACGCACAATCTTTTAACTTTTCTCTCTCTGTCTGTCTTCTGTTGTCTGCGGACATTAAACCACGGCTCTTGTGTGAATGCTTTCAGCACTCCAACATTATACTCATTGCTCTGAGCTTCATGGGTCTACCTGTTTTTCTTTCCTCCGCCGCTCTGTGGCCGTGGGCCCATTTCCTCTGTACGTGCTCCTGGTTTAGATGGAAATATTACTGATCATTTGATACAGCTCCCCAAAATCAGACTTCTGGCATTCACTTGTAACCTTGAGAGGAACCCTTAATTATACATGGAAGAAGAAGAGAAATTGGAAATTAATTTTTGTTCACTCTGTTGTTATTATTGATACACACATGCACAAACAGGGCCTATACGAATGCATTAAGGGAGATGTGTCAAAGCGAGAGAAAGATAGAGTTGTGGTAGTTTGTTGTATTATGTAGGCAGCTGACGCACATTGATATTCAAATCTCAGATGGTTCCGTTTTTCTCATCAATTATGTAGAGTGTGTATAGTTTATGTGTGCATCTGTGTCATATGTAGTCGAGTTATAACCATTCAGTGTGTGTGTGACTGTGTGAGTGAGTGAAAGGAAATCATCTTTGACACATGTTTTTAAGTCCGGTCACTTGAGTGAAACCCGAGTGTTCAGGTGTCCGGAAGGATACCCGCCTGCAGTGAGGGCACTTCAGGAATCACATTGTCTTCATTATATTGCAAGTGACATACAGTATGACCCAAAATTCCCAAAAATGCAATGTGTAATGCACATTTTTTAGATCAATCATTTTTATGTTGTTGCTTACAGAATGAACATATCTAAACATTGTCTTATCATGTATACCTATTGAAGTTGGGATATTAGACAAATTGAAAATGCATCCTTCTTCCCCTGTAGTGACATCACTTACAGCATCCTGTTTGAAGCAGTGACCACGCTGCTGGTATTCTTCTCCTATCAGCTCTTCCACAAAGACATCCTCCGAGATTCATTAATCTACCAGCACATCATGAAGGGACGATGGTGAGGAAACACACACGCCCACACACACACGCACACACGCACACGCACGCGCACACAAGACCGTTTTCAATGTAATACACCATTCAGTAATTATAACAATTAAAAAACAATTAAAATTAACCATTTTGTTAACAAAGACATTTACTCTAAACTTCAAGTTAACATACGGAGGTACAAATGACATACTCTTGTGTAACAGATGGAATAACTGGAATAATTATTAAGTAAATTGCTGTATGATATTCCCTCACTTGCTTCTGAAACTGGGGCTGTACACAACCTGTTGATTTTGATTTGAACCGATCTCAGCTCATCACATCTGGATCTTCTTCTATCCAATGTGACACCATCTGAGCCAGACTACCTTTCCTCTATCCAGACTGATACAGTTAGCCTTCCAGTCAATCTCATCTAGTTCCAAACACATGTCCTCATGTGGCATTTAGTTGATACTAGAAGGAAAAAAAGTAAACAAATGTAGTCGACCAAAACCTTTCGTCTCTACTGTGACCTTAGTAGTCCGTGGGAAAAAGTAAACCAGCAAGCCTGCCAGCCTTCTGATGTTGACCTGTTTTTCTTAATTCATTGTCATTTTGAATATAACTAAATGCAGAGAAATGCTTTAACACACATGTATTTTCGGTCTAATAGTGCAAATTGAGATGGGTCGACAGAGGATGGAAGTAATTTTCTTTTAGGGCTCTCGCAGCATAAGAGCCAAACGAGAGCACTTTGGATTAATTGCCACTGAGCTGAAGAAACGCTTCCAAGTAGCTGACGTTTGGAGGACAGATAACATGGCAATCTAAAATGGTTTTACCATCTGGCGTGTTGAGAAAGCAAGGCTGTCTAAAGTAGAAAAGCAATGATATTATACACACCAGCAATTACTTGTATTTCACTCATTGGGAGGTTTGATGAGGAAAGGGTGACACCAGTGGATACACACACACACACACACACACACACACACACACACCACACACCACACACCACACACCACACACACACACACACACATACACATACAGCCCTGCGTGTACATTAGTGTTTTTTATTTTGTGAATATTTGCAGCTGAGCTTGCACTTGTGTTGCACCCTATTTTTCTGGAATGTATAAACACTCAAATAATTCCGGAAATTGTTTAAGACATCACATATATGGTAATACCTCCTCCGAAGAGCATGTCCTAAGAAACCAAGAGATTTTCCCTTAACCCCTATATTAATGAAAACAATTGTTGTTCAGTGGCTCAGCAAGTCTACAGAAAAACACTTATCAGTTAATATAAAGGATGCAGTTGTAACATGTATTGATCAGTTTTGGATCAAACTAAAACCACTGCTGCGTTTTCTTACATTTTGTCACACTGAAGAGTTCTAGACAGTGTGTCACCGTGTAGACCAGGCAATGAACCCAAAAGCAAGCAATGAAACGTATTGCTCAGAAATGTGAAACAGTTTACCCTTGTGGTGCAAGATTTCAGAGAAATCTTATAAATTAAGTGCAACCGAATCAGAAATTGTATGTGACTTTTCAAGTGCCACATATATTTACTTACATGTTGTAACATTCTTGATAATATTGAACTGAAGTAGGGTTTTTTAGTTGTCTTTTTTTTAATCTCTCTCTCTCTCTCTCTCTCTCTCCCCCAGTTTGTGTTTAACCAGTCGGCTGGTGAAGACGCTGCTCTATAACTTCATCAGGCAGGAGAAATGTCCACCTCCGACACACATCTTTGAGCCCAAAGACGAGGGGGGACTACTTTACGGCCTGGCATCAGGGGTGGCAAGTACGTGTACACGCATTCACACTAAGATAAAAACTAGAATAAAGACAGTTAACCTTAGACCCAGCATCCGTTTTTCGTATTGCGTTGGA
Source organism: Ammodytes marinus (assembly GCF_949987685.1). NCBI lineage: Eukaryota > Metazoa > Chordata > Actinopteri > Uranoscopiformes > Ammodytidae > Ammodytes > Ammodytes marinus. The sequence goes on from NC_137222.1 coordinate 8,715,423, forward strand.
TGACTTTAAAATAGGCATTTTTCTATGTCTGCAGAATGTGTGTTTTCGTCCAAACTATTTGGCTTTCATCAGTGGATCCCAGCATTTTTGACATCTCAAAAAACACTCAACACCCAAATGAAGCAATGTCTACTTATGGCCTTAGTGTGGAGATGATTGTTATGCAGTTTAATCAAATATTGTTTTATTTTATTTCCTTTTCTTCTAAGATTGTTCAATTTAATTGATTGATGAATTTAGGGGCCTCAGCAATAAACATAAAGAAAAATTATTAAATAAGTCCAGTATTTCACAAGCTCCTTACCCTTTTAAAGATATTGTGACCTGTTAGATGTATCTTGGACCCCCATACGGAGTGCCACGATAAGTTTAGGAACCATTGGCTTAGAGCATATGGTGAAACCAAGGGTCTGACTTTAATCTTTCTCATGTACATCCCCCATAACAAAAATATCAGAAATGACAGGAATTGAGGTCAAACCAAAAAAATTAGGAAGAGTGTCTGTTTTGTTTTTTGTTTTTTTTCCTTGGAGAAAACGAGCGAGAGAAACATGATTCATCTGAGAAATGAAAGTGTGAGACATGCCGACCGCAACCGCAGTGTGGATGATGATGATGATGAGTCAAAAATTAGTATGTGTGAATTAGACTGGTAATGGGCTGTGTGTGTGTGTGGATGTGTGTGTGTTGCATGTTTGTTTGAGTGTGAGAATAGGGCTGGGTTTCCCCCCTCAGATAAATGCTCTTTGTCGGTTGTTGGTGGCAGATTCCTATCAGTGAGCCATCAGCATTCAAACCCAGCCTGTCTGTCTGTGGCCAGTGATCGGTCTGATGAGTTATGGTGCCCTGTCCTGTTCTGTAATCCCCTAGAGCCTGTCTGTCTGCAGCCGCCTCCCTTATACACACACGCACAGACCAACAAAGACACAAGCTCTCTTATACTCGCAGCCCAGAAACAACACTTGTTTTCTTTCCCTGTCTCTCTATCTCTCTGTCTCGTATGCACACAGACCGAGGACACAGACAAGTACATTTTCATTTGAATCTTGAAAAGGAGGCTGCTGTTCCAAAGTAAAAGTAAATATAGGTTGAATTACATTTTTATTACTTTGCACCTTGAGCAAATATTAATTGTGTTGAGTGGGAAACTCCAACCATTGTACACATTCAGGTCTGTTGCTGGTCAATGGTTTGTATCTTTACGCCAGTGAAAACATCTGTATAATGGAGGAGCTTTGTCAAGAATGGGATAATAACCCCTTATAGTATCATTAGGGTTATCTCAGCAGAAAATCCTGTGTTAGCAACTGGGCATTTATAAGGCAATGAAGGAAAACCAAAAAGATGCTATTGGTTGCATTATAGGAAATGTAGGATCCTGCATTTTGTGGCAGTTGCCCTTCTTTAAATTTGAGTCTCCCAACATTATGAGTTGCATGTTGCCGTTCAACCGTTAATAAAATAATGGTCTAAAAAATCATTCTCTATCCTTGGTTTCCATACATTTCTGTGTGGTATTAGTACAACATATTGAAAATATTGAGTGGAACTCAATGGCTGCCTGGATCTGTCCTAAAAATACTACATTTAATACACAGAACCAAATGCTTGTCATTGGCAGAGCAAAATGGTGCTAGATTTACATCGCCATTTCTATATCTGCAGAGATAGGGAGTCTCTTCCTCTCCTACTTTTTCACACTGCCGTCTGAGTCTGAGCGAGTGTCTGCTGGGGGGATTATCACCCAGACTGGCAAAACTCTCCTCTCCTCTCCTCTCCTCTCCTCTCCTCTCCTCTCCTCTCCTCTCCTCTCCTCTCCTCTCCTCTCCTCTCCCATTATCCTGATATCCTTCATTCTACCCTACACTCCTTTTTTTGGCCACACTGTGAAAGGGTATTAGAAGATTCATGTTTTAGCCCTATCTTTTTTATTATCATTACGATAGTTCGATACTAAATCATTGTAAGTCTGTGGAATGTTCTCATATTTTTTATGTGTTTATGTAAGAAGGATTTTGGATGGGGTTTGGGAAAAAAGGTCTTTGTGCATATATTTGGATTTGTGTGAGATTATCAGAATAGTGTGTTTGTTTATTGTCTGTTCGGCATGTTTCCCCCATGTGCATTTCTGGATAATCATCACAAGTGTGTGTGCGTGCGTGCGTGCACTTATTTGCGTGCTTGGCCAAGGCATTGGCCTGAAGCCCTGATGTCATATTTCATTCACTGTTATGCAAGTAAATAAGTAAGTAGCACATTTTGTCTGTCTCTGTTCAGCGGGCTTTCACATCTCTCTGTCTGCACTGAGATAAAACTTGAGAAAATATTTCCGACCTCAGCTCCTGCCTCCCGTGTCAGGATATGTTCAACATGGTGTTCAAGTTTATGTTGCATTTGGCACAGGTGAAATGGAAGAGCAGATATTTCATGTATTTTACAGAGGTTTTAACTCTTTTGATGATGTGGATATATATATACACGGTATATTTGTTAGCATTGATGGCAATGTTGGTCCACCACTTTGAACCAAACATAGACACAGTTGTGATTCTTTGTTATTGAGAATGTATTGTGACTTTAGCAGATGCATAGAGTGAATTAATGCATCGTAGAAATAAAAGTAATAAAATAATGAAATGACATTCCTCAAATATTAACGGGGTACGTACCAACCTTATTCAGACTGAAAATAGGAATTACTGCAGTGCAAGCCGTAATAGAAGTAATAATATTTCCCCAATCAACAGGCTAATAACAGAGGCATCATTAAGGGCCTCACTGGAGCGCATGTGTGTTTGTTTGATGATACCCATTATATGAATCTGGATTTGGCATGGGGTCACGCTGGGGTGAAGTAGATGTCAGGGGGATTAAGAGGAGATTGGTTTTCAGCCTGCGTCAGAAAACATTCTCTGCAGATATTTGATTGTGTGGTGGTATATTTTAATTTGAAAAACAGAAATTGACGTACCAACGTTATTAAGATAACAATTTGGACTTCTGTCCTAAGCCCAATGCTTAGTGAAAGACTTGAGGCTAATCTTCTGTTTCAGAGACTTGTTTTTCCTGCCAGTTTAAATGGTTTTGATAAGCATCTACATATTGGGAACAATTGACATTTGTAGATCGTGAAAACTTTTAAGCGATGAAACCATACATTTTGAAGGGTTGCTGTGGCACAGGATTGTACAGAAGTAAAGTAAGACATTGCGGGTGCAGTTGTGTCTCACTGTGTGATGCGTTCGCTGCCACCAACTCCCGAAGCCCGGATTCTGATTTCGACGTGCCTGCGTCTGTGTCCATGCGTGACCTTCTCTTTTCCTCACTTTCCCCTTTCCTTTTCCCTTTTCCTCCTCTTCATGTCCTCCTCCTCCTCTTTTTCCACTGGGCGGCCGGCCAGAGCCGGAGCAGCCTAAGCAGCGTAGCATTATTGGGTTTATGTGGTGGGCAGGCAGACAGGCAGAGGGAACCGAGCCAGACGGATAACAAACAGCACCCACTAAGGTAAAATTGAGCGTGTGTGTTTGTGTGCGTGTGTGTGCGTGCAGGAAATGTGGCTGCCAGACCGGCTCGCTGACACTGTTGGGCTAGTCACTGTGGTGCCAGTGAAGAGATGAACAGGGCTCCGTCACAACTTGGCCCCCTCTCTCTCTCTCCCCCTTGGGATCATGTTTTCTCTTACACTCTCACACTCCCTTCTTGTTCTGAGCAGTAGAAGGATAGAACAGTATCATTTGTGTGGACAGAGAGAGACAGTCTGACCACTGCAAATGAAGTCATTTATTTCTTAGAGGTTTTGACTTGTTGTGGATGCAGTTTGTTGATGTCCCTCTGCCCAAAATATAAACAAATGAATTCCCCTCCTCACTGGAATTAGACACACATGTATGCCCACATAGTGTTGGAGTAGCTCTTACAGGAAAACCAACATATAAACCGTGGATGTTTCTGAAGTTTTTAAACTGTCAGAACTTGTTGAGAAGAAGCTCTTCGGCAGAGCAAGGAGGAAAGTATTTAGTCATGCATAATGATTTAAAATTCACAGGATCTTTATGCATCACCAGTTTTTCCTTTGTTCTCTCTCCCACTCCCTTCATAACAAGGAGCAGACACAGAGATGTGATCTCCCATTTTCTCCTTGACTTCATTTTTCTATGTAGTAGGTCAGTGTTTGCATGATGGCTTTCACGCATATAATGTTTTGAACTAATGTACCCCTGACCGCTTGACTCAAGTCGTTTTATGGTTCGGCGACAAAGTAAACAGATGATGTCAGTGTGTCATAGTTGGAAGGATCAAGATGGCTTTTTGGCAGTACTCGGGTCAGAGAATTGAGCCGGCTCTTCCGTCCTCCACCACTAGATGGCAACAAATCTACTCGGCTTCTCCTCAAATCCAGTAGGCTGATCCGTGTGGAACTGCAACACATTCACACTTATCTCTCACTTGTGCTCTGGTTGGTGCGTTCTGTGTGGCTAGACGCACAGGAGCCAGAGACTGTCATCTGTGTGTACTTTGGTGTTTCATACTTCTCGCGCTTCTCGTGACGCCTGAAAGCACCGGCACTTCAGCGGCTCCCTAGGAAATTCAGCTCCCTCTTGTCTCCCAACAAAATAAAAAAAAGGAACCCCATTCTGGTTGGCCAGTGGTTCCAGTTTCTCTTTGTTCTGTGGCGCCGTCTATGTTGTTTCAAATTGCAGGTGCCGCAAAGCGCCGTGCGTGACTCCATTGTGCCTATTTTGGCCTTGATTACATCAGTCTGACTGCACATACTCTTTTGCATCCACTTCCCTATGAAGCATAAATCAGTCATAAGGCTAAAGAGCTGCAAGTTGTGAGAATACTCTGGTGCTTTCTGTAAAAAGGTTGACATGCACAACCTGACTGCTCTTCATTACTGGATCCTGCACAGATTACCCATCTGTTGTATTGAAACTCTCTGGGGTGCAGTCTGACCTAGAGAACACCAGGAGAGACGTGTTACAGAAGATAGACATGAATAGTTTGCTGAGCTTAAAGTTGGAGTTAGTGATTCTGGAGAACGCTTGTTGTCAAATTATAATTGTTTTGGCAAAATCAGTGAATATCTCCTACACAGCCAAGGGTCTGGAAATCGGTGTGTAAACAAAGGATATGTAAACAAAGGGGGCCTACCAGAGCTAGCAACATGCCAGTTTGCAGAGCCTAGGCTGTTTATTACCACTGGAATTCTTTTCCAGCGCACACACAGTACAGGTAGTCGATCCTGAGGAGATATTCACTGATTTTGACGGACAATTTTTTTCTCCAGAATTGCTGACTCCACCTTTTTAAACCGGCTGAATTCAGTATTTTTGATACTCGAAAATGTGAAAATATTGTAAAAGGGGTCGACGTAGGAATGATCCTACAGACAATTATCACCTGAAATCTGCAGCTCATTGTTTAATTGTCTAACACATAGTGTTACTGTTTTGGTTCAGTCTGTTCAATCAACCAAGGGAAGTAACTATGAGCAATCAACACATTATTGAGTGGCATGTGTTTATTTTTTATCTGTGTACTATTTGTGTGTCTGTCTCCAGGTGGGCTATGGAGTGTCTTCACATTGGGTGGAGCTGGCAGCAAAGCTGGTGTAGAGCAGGAACACAACCCGTTACCTTTGTCCAACCAGAGCCTTCTGTTACTGCTCGTCCTAGCCAATCTGACAGACGGGCCCGACTGGCCCAACCCCTACCGCCAGGCTATCACTTGTTTCAGAAACACACAAGGTAACGATTTGTTTATTTTGATCCGCTTTACATATTTGAGAAGTTGTGCGTGTGTATGACATTCCGCAGGGTAATGTAATAGTGATGTAATAAAATTATAATCCTGGTATTATTTACCCCTCTTGCCTATGTAGACACATCGTCGCTGCCAGTGGAGCAACCTCACACTTTCCAGATCAATTTCAACAGCCTGTACACAGCGCTGTGTGAGCAGCAGCGCTCTGACCAGGCCACACTACTACTGTACACCCTCCTCCATCAGAACGCCAACATGAGGACATACATGCTCTCCAGAACGGACATGGACAATCTGGTGGGTAGGACCACATCGAAGGCATTTCATTTACAGAGTGTGCTACACAGACGCATGCAAATTAATTATTCATATCCTTGTGTAGTTCGTGGACAAAAGCAAAGACCTCTGTAAAAATCAAAGTGTGATTGGCTAATCCTCAAAAAAACACACTATGCATGCTGCCCTTCCTCCACATACTTGGGTAAGGCCATGAAATCCTTTCATCTAGGACCAATGCTATGGCTCGGTAAACAGTGAGGATGTATGCAGTGGCAGCTGGTGCTATTCTGTCCATGTGGGCCAGTGCCAGTTATTCCCTACAGCAGAGTGAATGTACCGATGCATTTAGTGAATGAAAATCAGTCTCTCGCTGAGAGTGTCAGATGATATCGCATATGAGTTTTGAAGACAGTCATGTGTAAGGCTTTTTCACACAGTGTAACAGAAAATGATGTGGTTTACATTGGATACAAATCGAAGTAGGAGTTAAAGCAGTATGTATCTTTTTATCCTTTGCACCAGCTTTAAAAAGAGACTCCATTTAATGACATCTAATCTAATGGCAACGTAACACCATTACAAATTCATGACGATAGCCTAATATGTGAAGGAAACAACTTACATTTACAGTCATTTGGAAACTGCAAATCAATTGAATCCCTTAACGTCTGATCCCTGGTGTTATTCCCCAATTGTAGCTGCTATAATAAAAAATAAAAAATCCTCATTAGCCGATCTGGATTGAGCTTCTTATGTAAGAGGGCTACTAATGAGTCTGGCCACTTTATCTGTTGAGCAGTAAAGCACCAATCCACCACGGCGTAATGAGCTGACACTGCAACTGTGCGTGTTCACTCGGACCGTATAAATCCGAGAATGAAATGTTTCACACACCGTTTGTTACATTAGTTGATCACGTTTTACTATCCGTGCTGCATTTATCTGAATGTATAACATCTGCCTCGCCCTCCGCCTATATTAATGCAGCCCTTTATAATGTAGAATTATCATGGCTGCTCAAATGGCATCTGCAATGCTGCGTTTCCTGTTTTATTGTCTTGCACTATAGGTGGAAATACTGCTATAGTATCAGGGCTTTATATGATTTAATTCAGATAGTTGATACAGTCCCTTACTTAAATAATGTGCATACTTTGGTATGGAGAATTGGTCTTCAGTGACATCTGATGCATGATTGATGTTTACATTTTTGTTCACTGTTGTGAACTGCAGGTTGTCCCACATCCTGTTAGATTGTCCCCCTGGTAAATTGCCAGAACCTCCACACATTCTGACTCCACAGTCATAAGCAACAGAATGAGAAACAAAAACATTGGTTAATTAATTAATAATTATTAAAAACTTCAACAAGGGAATAAAGAAAGAAAAGCATCGTTAAACAACACAGTTAGTCTAGAAGTGTGTGCTAATGTTTAGCCTGGACATTTAATTTCATCTTCTGACCAATGCACACACTGCAATGGTTGATCCTCTCAGAGAAATCCTGTAGGATTTTGAATGAATGAACATCTTACCCATAATGCTCAGCCCTTCCTTCTACTCTGCCATTCTTCTCGTTAGGTGTTGCCCATCCTGGAGATCCTTTACCACGTGGAGGACAGGAACTCTCACCACGTCTACATGGCCCTCATTATCCTCCTCATTCTGACAGAGGACGATGCCTTCAATCGCTCTATCCATGAGGTGGTGAGTAGACACAGTTTGAATACACAGTTGCCATTGCAGGGTATCAGCACTGTATACATCCAACACTTGGAATGGCCTGAGGATAACTGTGAAATCCTTCCTGATTTCCTGTGTCTCTCTATCACTCTCACAGGTTTTAAAGAATGTCACATGGTACACAGAGAGATGCTTAACAGAGATCTCACTCGGTAGTTTGCTCATCCTGGTGGTCATCCGCACCATCCAATTCAACATGACTCGGACCAGGGTATGTTTGACATGTCTTCACGCGCACGCACACGCACACCCACACACCTACACACACACACACACACCTACACACACACACACACACACACACCTACACACACACACACACACACACACACACACACACACACACACACACACACACACACACACACACACACACACACACACACACACACAGACACAGAGACACACTTAAACTGTTTGTGCAATAGTTAATCATTGAGAAATCCATCAATTGTAGACACGTTTAGCTACCCAAAGACTAATAATCACATTCGCTTTGTGTCATTTGTCATGATGGAACAATAAAAACATTTAATAATAGGGTGATTATCTTTGTTTACACTAACATCAGACATTTTTTATATGTTTTTGTGTTCTGATCCACCTTAGGATAAGTACCTCCACACCAACTGTCTGGCTGCACTTGCCAACATGTCTGCCCAGTTTCGATGTCTCCACCAGTACGCTGCCCAACGGATCATCAGGTAAGGACATACTGAAGGTGTAGGTTAGATACACTTAAGAATCATTTTAAATAATGACTACCGCAGGAATAAACAGTGTGGCGACATCTCTTACAGTAGACTCTCTTTGCCTATCTATTTTCCCACTCTAAATTGTGCTGAAATTGCTTCCCTTGTCTGACTGACAATTTAAATAAAAAAGACAACAAGGGTGCATTCCAGAGCCAGGAACTGGCTGCTCAAAATATCAATTTGGTAATAGAGTAAGAAATGGTGGCACACCTTCCTCAAAGCACCAGTTTGTAGAAAGTCTCTTGTTGTTTCATCTACTGTAATCAACAGCATAAGTACTGGGTTTCACACTTAGCAGCTGACTTGACGTGTATTTTGATTTCTTTAATTACTGCGTCAAGTAAGAGGCAATCTTCACCTGAGTGAGGCAAGCAAAGACGCCAAAAGACAAGAGTGGAAAATCTTATTCACACACAAGCACACCCATTCATTACAATGAATCATATTGAATCAGGACGAAGTGCTTACCATTATAGCAACATGACAGTGGCTGCAGCAGAGGAACCTAGGAACTGAAATATTGACATAGTAAGTAGTGTGCCTGTGTAGGGAAGAGAACATTTTGTAACATGAGCTAAAAGGCCAACGATGAGACGGAAGACTTAAAGAGGACAAGGTCCAAACCACGCAACCATCAAGTCATTCATGTCTGTTTGTGAACTCCAGGCACACGGGAAGGGAATGTTTCCTCCCATGCACAAGATGTGCACACGTTCACGCACACTCAAGGATCCTCTTATCTCCCCGGCCTGCGCCCCCTCTCAATATCTGTGACTCTCTGCTGTTTGGAGTCAGAGAGGAACACTGTCTGTGAATGCTTACATGTCTGCCATCCATGTACTGATGTGCAGCAACTGACTCCATGTCTGACGATAATGATAATGATGATGACTATGATGGCCAGGGCTGGGCTAAACTGGCTGGCGCGCTGGCTGGCTAGATAAAGGGAATTTCCTGCCAGGAATTTCCAAATGTCTGCCAGGCAATACTGAACTCTGCTCCTCAAAATTGAGTCCCAGGGAGAAGCACAGTTGGTGCTGTTAATTTACAGGCAGGAGTGGCTTTGAATTTTAAATCGCCCACCTGCATCTTTCCTTCCTGATTTCCATTCATCCTCATCAATATTCCCCTTCTGCTGGACGGTTCCTCCCCATCTTTCAACTGTGTTCTCCATATCCACAGTCTCTTTAACTGGTTGGGCAAAGACATGTCTGCAAATAGCAACAAAAAAAAGCATAAGTTTCCACTTTCCAGAGCCCACGGAGAAATTTTAAAATAGCTTGTTTGGTCTGACCAAAAGCCAAAAACACTGTAATATACCAAAAAAAAAGTAAGGTATTTGCATTTGAGAAGCTTAAACTAGAGAATCTGCCTAAAAAATAAAAACATGACAAATACAACCACTCACTGTGTGTGTCCAGATACAAAAAAGAATCCTTTTGAACTGGAAGAGACAGGGGCACCTTTTACATCATCAATGTGTCGGGGTGGACCATGTCTGTCATTACTTGGGCCTCGTAACTGATTTTGGGATCAGGCCAGCAGTGTGGAAATCCTTCTGTGTCCCCATTCTCCTGAGCCGTGTCCATCACTGCCTCGGCATCAACGAGGGATATGACAGAGCAGCTAGTCAAGGCTCCTTCTTGTGGGCAAAAGTCCCAGGTGAAACTCGGTCGGTGGTCCCTCATTTGAAATAGAAAAGAAGGGACTAGATAGTACAACAGGTCCTATTAGCTAGTCAGGGCTAATAGGGCCTTTGACATTGGGTCTGTAGATAACAAGTAGACCTCCTCAAAGCTGCTCACTTATCCCCATTCAGCCATCATTTGACCAATTAGCCTGGATAACCAATGCTGAGAGATCTGTGTGTGTGTGTGTGTGTGTGTGTGTGTGTGTGTGTGTGTGTGTGTGTGTGTGTGTGTGTGTGTGTGTGTGTGTGTGTGTGTGTGTGTGTGTGTGTGTGTGTGTGTGTGTGTGTGTGTGTGTGTGTGTGTGTGTGTGTGTGTGTGTGTGTGTGTGTGTGTGTGTGTGTGTGTGTGTGTGTGTGTGTGTGTGTGTGTGTGTGTGTGTGTGTGTGTGTGTGTGTGGGGGGGGGGGGGGGGGGTTTCCAGTGCTGACAGATGGACAGGTGTAGCTCTAAGGGGCTTAGCTGAGCTCTTCTAATGCCTTTCAGTTTCCTTAGTCCTTTGCTGTCATTGAGTTTAATTTATTCTGCAATTTCTTCTTTCTTGATTGACACACAAATTAAATATTCAACACCTTTAGGGGCATTGAAAGACTATTAAGTCTCTCTAGGCTCCCCCATAAAAGTTGTAATTAAAACAAAAGTTCCCTAATAATTATGATAATAAATACCGCAATAAATTAGATTCATGACTCTAAGAAAAAACTCTGTAAAAGATAGTAATAAAGAGATGAGCAGGAGAATTTATTATTTTTTATAGAACGGTAACACAACATAATAATATAATACCTCAAATTGTTATAAAAACTATTTTTAAATCACTCCCGATAACAGCAAGTTTTTCTTTGCAAAGCTGAACCCAGAAAAACTTTTTTTAATAAACGTTTTCTTGCGTGACAACACATGTTAAGTGAATCGGTTGACTGTGGTGTGTGCTAGCGTGTGCATGTGTGTTTGTGTGTACTGACCCACCCTATTGCCACCCAAGGTCGTTCAAGCATACTCTGGGACTCTCCATGCATGTCTATGTCCAGCCATCACATGCAATCACGCAATCCCATCCAGACAACCGCACACACACAAACACAAGAAGGGCCAAGCAAGTCAGTTACCCGGCGGGTCAAGTGGCAGACTGTCGCCTACAATGGCAGCAAACACGTACATGTATGAGAATGTATGAGGACTTAACGAGGACCTTTTGTGTCTTATATGTGACCAATTCAGGCTAATAAAAAGCCAGGAGAAGTCAGGATTGTAAAATGGATGGTAAATGAAGCATCATTTTTAGTACTTTGACACAGAATTTCTAAAAGTGTCTCCTGCCAAACTCATGATTATTTTGTTATTCCAACACTAATTATTATTAATTATTTTTAAGGCCTCATTATGAAAGCAAAACAGGCCCGGCTCTAATAATGACCTGTCTTCAATAAAAGCTTCTCTCTTCAGTGAAGCTGAGCAAAGGTCACTGCTGGAACTATTTAATGCACATCAATTACTGGTCAACATTTGCAGTGTGACGACTGCATATTTTAGGTTCTTTGGTCCTTGTAGAAGTGTATCATTCATCTGTCGTTGCTGCTCTAACTCCTCTCGTGTTTTCCATGTCTCCCGTGCAGTTTGTTTGCTTTGCTTTCCAAAAAGCACAACAAGGTTTTGGAGCAGGCAACACAGTCTCTGAGAGGAAGACAGGGGGACAACACAGCCTTGCCAGACTATGTGAGTAACACCCACTCACTCACTCTGTTTATTAGTTGCCAAACTATGGCAGTGTGATGTTGCATGAATATTGACTTTTATATTTTCAAGTTTTAAACGTTTCAACGTAAGACTGTGCCCAAAAAAGGTTATCAATAGGCCAATGAATGGGTTGTATTGTATTTATCAGTAGTTGGCATATCCTGAAATATTGTCTTCAAGTTATTGTCAATACCACACTTGCATTGGTCCTTTTTAAAATATGAAGCCACAGCCAGTTAGCCTAACTTCAAGCCTGGAAACCTTTGGAAACAGCTAGCTCTTGCTTATGTTCAGAACTATTTCTGGCCTGGTGAAAAGATCTCCTTCCCAATAAAAAGTGTGAAGCTCAGAACACCATACAATTTAAAGACATTTTTAAACTTCAGTTTTTTCATACAGATATGATATTTTAATGGGTGAGCTTTAGAGGTGCTGATAGACGGATTATGTTACCTTTGGATGGAGCCAGCCTAGCTGGCACATTTAATTGAAAATTGAGCCTCCATTAGTAGAAAAACATATTAAAGTATTGAGCGTTTATAAAATCTGAAATTGAAATCTTAACAAAGTGGAGAGGCTTAAACTACATTCATCATGATGCTTTCATAATGCAATCGAGTCTCTATGGATCTTACTTTTAGCCACACCTTACCAATAAGTACTCTGTTGACTATGTACTCTATAAACGTCTGTATTTATTTTCAGACACCTATGCCTCAAGCTTTGTCTGGCTATCTCATTAGATTTGCACACAGTCCTAGATAAGAGTGTGTGTGCGTAAACATATTTGTGTTTGTGTGTGTGTGTGTGTGTGGGGGGGGGGGCTGGAGATGTATTAGGAGGTCCCCATAGATGCCCCTAGGTGTTTGGGGAACGTGAGTGTATTTGAGTGCTCCTTCAACCGTGTAGCGACTGTCTGATGAGGCCCCTCACAAACAGACATCCGTGGACACACATATATGCACACATCCATAAAAACATATATAAAATGCAATTATTCAGCTTGTTTTGATGCTTCCTTCCTTCAGGGCTTATTTTAATGTTCTGGCTTATTTGCACATATGCATTAATGCCGTCTATATAACACTGAACATGGAGAAAGAAAAAAACATTAAAAGAGATTGCTTTGCCTGGATTATGTTTCTGTTAAAGTTGTCAATCCTGCCAGTTGTTTCCACAGAGAGTGCACTCAGACTGAATGTAATAATAGTGACAGAAAATAACGAGATACAAATAATGACAGATGACAAATACACGCACACAGTGAGAGGTCACAGAGTTTCACTGTGTTGCTCAAGGGCACAAGCCAGATTTCCAGTATGATTATTTCATGGGAATTTCACACTGAGTGTTTTTTTCCTAGAATAGTGTCTGACTTCCAGTCTGGGTCATAGACTTTTTGAGACTGAGCTGGTCAAATTTTCTGATACGACTGTTATCCTTGAGCTTAGACTATACTAAGTCAATGTGACATTGGTTCCCGTGGATACCGCGCACAGTTATTAACATCTCTTGATTCAAAGGAACTTATTGTATTGTTTATGTCCTGATCATGTGCACAAAAACACCCACCTAGAAATATACATCACAATCAGCTTACTGTGTCTAGGACAGAAAGTGAGTTTCATGGGAGCTCACACAGAAGTGCACAATCAGCTTCTCCCATGTTTTTGGTAGTAAACGTATTGATCTTTCTCAGTGGTGTTTTGGAGTGTTTGAAAAAAAACCTTGTGTTTAGCCTCAATTAGCACACGTTTGTTTGTTAACATGCTAAACTAAAGATGGTGAAACCTGCTTAACATGTTAGCATTGTCATTGTGTGGATGACAGGATGCAAATGTCGGCATACGTTTAATAGAAGTATGGCATCAATGGAGGGTTTCAAATGTAGTCCTGGTCAACGCGGATTCTGCTCAAAATTCATTTTCATCATCAATTATTCTGCATTTTCTTAGGGTATTTATTCATGGTTTGGCCTTGTAAAGGTCAGAACATTTTACAATACACTTGCTTGACATCTATACATAGCTCATTTTGTCCAAGTAACACTCCACAAACCCACAGATATTTAATTAACACATCGCATAAAACAAAAATAATCAGAAATCTTTTCTGTCACAATAATTTGTATAAAAGTCTAAAATAATGAAAATATCACAATATATTTTTTCTGGATCCTGTTCTGGATGCAACACTGCATGATGTCTTAATGTTTGTTTGCAACAATGAGCTGTTTAAACTATCCCTGCTCGTAGACTTTAAGCAAATATCTGTCTGATTTGTCCATATCAATGGAGGAATGAGCTTGTAGATGATGTGTTCTCTACCTCTGGCTCTCTTCTTTTCCTCCAGTAGTAGTGTAATAGAAAACAGCCTGCTCTGTTGTTATCCACAGCCCCTCATCTTAACTTGCTGAGGGAGGAAGTTTAGGGAACTAAATGGAGAGATAAAAGGGGGAACAGAACAATGGAAAAAGGAGAAACAAGCAGTAGTAGGAGAGGAGATGGAGGGGGGTTTGGAGAGAGGGTGGGTTTCGCGACGGCCCGGGCATCTGGAAACAATGTAATTTGGCTTGGAAGTCTGGCTCTGGAGAGAGAACTAATGTTTGTTTAATGTGGGATTGTCCTGGACATGTAATTGCTCTCTTTACGAGGGAGAGACTGAGAGGAGGATATGACGAAGAAGAAAAAACGTTGTCAAATGCTCTAAGCTGTGGGTTAAAGCCCAGTACATTTTGCTTATGTGTTAATGTCTCCCTCTTTTTCTACGTTCCTCCCCCGTCCGTCTCCCTCCCTCTCTCCCCCTTGATGTATTCCTCTTGGTCTCTGTCTCTCTCTCATATACATACACACACACACACACACACACACACACACACACACACACACACACACACACACACACACACACACACGCTTGTGTGTGTTTCTGCTGCTGTGTCTGGTTAGTGTCAGGGAGGAAAGAGTGAAGGGTGAGGGCCCCTTGAGCCCCCAGGGGACAGCCAGAGGCTCTGAGTCCGAGCAGGGGCAACTCTCAGGGGGCCCCATGGTTGATCTCTTCAGCCTCTGATTGCAGATGGGGTTTTTTTTTCTTGCCCTTTGAGATATGTGCAGTGACATGCAGTATGGGCTCGTGCGCACAAACAAACAAACATAAAAAGAAGGAAGTATGTGCTGTGCTTTGTTGCATTGAGTTGCGTTGTATGTCAGTGTTTATGCTCCCAACCAGTGGCAGTGGTAATGTTACTTCTCTGCCTTTCAGTCTGTTTACTGTTGCACATTTCTGGGAAAGAGACTCCAAGCGTGTGTGCACACACACACACACACACGCACACCCACATACGCACCCAGAAGCATGTTGGACCACCCTGTCTATGTGTTTATCTGCGCTAGTTGAGTCACAATCTGTGATCTCTTTTTAATAGCCACAGTAGACACATGCATTAGCTTTGTAGCACAATTCCTCTTGTTTAAAGAAAACGCACAGCCCAGGGGCACATCAACAGATAATAAACATTATGCCTTCTGTTTATCATCAGGCCGTCCAGGAATGTGCCACTTACTTATTTGCCCGCAAAATTGTTTAGCAAAATCCACAGTTTTCCATTCATGCTACTGTAGGTCTTACTCGACAAAAAATTGTGTTGATTTTAGAGCTGCAACGATTAATCGACGAATCGACTATTAATCGATTATTAAAATAATCGGCAACTATTTTGATAATCGATTAATCGTTTCAAGTTCAAGTCCAAATTCTCTGATTTCAGCTTCTCAAATGTGAATATTTTCTGGTTTCTTTAATCCTAATATGACAGTAAACTGAAATATCTTTGTGTTTTGGACATAAAATACATTTGAAGAAGTGAACATGGGCTTTGGAAAATGTATCAACATTTTTCACCATTTTCTGACATTTTACGGGCCAAAACACTAATCGATTAATAATCGATTAATCAAGAAAATAATTGACAGATTAATCGATTATCAAAATAATCGTTAGTTGCAGCCCTAGATTTCTGTGCAGTTTCTGAAGGTTAGCGGATCAAGTGACATTCATGTTTGTGCTGAAAATTATTATGTTTATCTTTGTATTTATTATAGTGGCATACATCCAGATCATCTTTTATGTTACTGTGTTACAGCTTTATTTTTCATTGCCTTAAGCGTGTTTTACATTGTCAGTTGAGGACTAAAACATACAGTACTCTGCCTCTGCCTATACATTTGAGATCTTCGAGGTCATATGTACTAAGGTTGCTGTTTCAAGATTTTTGTTTATGTTATTAGTTTACATTAAATATCAACTGTATACAGTTGTTGATGCATTGTTAACACATATAATGATACATTAGTAAACACTTGAATCTGCTTAAGTCTACTTTATAGTTTTTGATTAACCATTTTATATTGTTAAAGCTGGGGTGGAGGATTTGGGGAGAAAATGGCAGTTGGGATAGAGATTTGAATCCAAATACCTCAACCGCTCCACTTGTTCTCTTTGGTCCCTCCCCTATGGTCCCTCCCTGACACACTCTACAACACCAACAAAGTCGTGCCAAAGTGAATGGACAGTCCCAACAGCCAATAAGAACAGAGAATCGGAGCCTCGCTCTGATTGGTCAAAGTGTACAGCTCATGTTAACTTTGACCAATCAGAAATCACATACCCCAGCTTTAATGTTCTATGAATGTCATATCAAGGGATTTGAAGTAACTTGTTGCCATCGCTGGAGATTTACTTGTTAAATGTATTAATGTTTCTAGAATAGTGTAAGGGTTCACTCCCAGTCACCTTTCCCATACTTCAATGTCCTCTCCTGATTTTTGTGTCTTCGGCCAATTTTATATTAAAAAAAGCCTCCACACGGCTAAATCACAAATGGGAATCTTATGTATTTTCAACTTTTTCTTCTCTGAGATTGTTAAACATGGCAATTTTTCTTCTGGCCTTATGCTGACTTTTCTTCCGTGTGTATTTAATCTTATTCCACGGTGCTGATGGAGACTCTTGGACAACATCATACGCAAAGGCAGGGATCAGGGTCTGTCTTCATACGTGCCAAAACTGAAAGAAGGAGTTGATTGATTGAAGTGTGAATGTTACATTATCCTGTTTTTCACGTGAGCTTTTCTCTGACTTACTTAATGCTGAGAAGAAAGATTAAATGATTGCAATTCTGATAACTTTCCAGAGAAGCTAAATTCTTCCTCATATACAGTGCTGCTTCAAAATATGTCAACCTTTTGAGCCCTTTGGAATTGTATTTAGTTTAACCACTATTTATTCATTTTTATCAATACCAGCATTTTTTATATTAAATAACAGGTGTTTATGAATTCAACAAAAAAAAATTCCGGAAATAAATTTTCTAGTTAAAAGACTAAAATAAAACAAAATATTCACCAACTTTTGTATGTGCAAAAGTAAGTGAACCGTGAGCTGGATTTTTATTTTATTTTATTTGCCTTCAAACTGGACCTGACAGATGCTGTCTGATAAAGCCATCGCTTTCCCCTGCTCTAAATGAACCAAACTCAATGTTAATATAATCCAGTCTTTGGTTTGTCTTTTTAAAAGTTTACACTGAAGAAAGTCTATAATGAGGTAGACATTTATGAATTCTAAGTAACCTCTACAACTTATTTCTCCCTCTTTGTAGCTCCCTATGTCAAGTCTGTGTCCTTGTGTTCCATTCATTAAGGCAGTATCCCGCTGAGAGCTGACTCACTCCATGACCCCTCTTTTTAAGTCTCTTTTAAGTCTCCTCAGAATTATTTTTTTCTCACCTCACCTGCCCTGGTAAAGCTGTTGCTAGGCCTAGTGGTTAGTTTAGTTGTGAACCCGTCTCTCCTGTATATCTGTCAGCCTCATCTCTTCTCTCATCTTTCTCCCTGACTCTTTTTGTGTTCATGCTCAGCGGTAGTGGTAGGAGTGCGCCACCCCTTGCAGGCAGCAGGTGTTCTGGGGTTCCTAATGATTGTCTGCTTTTTCCAAATGGTAATTGGGGCAGTCCCGCTGTGCCCTGATCTTTTCCTGATCGAGACACAGCAGCACATCTGAGCACAGCTGGCAGCGGATCAATTAGCGCTGCCCACCTTTCTGCCAGAGCCCTGTTTCATTCGTTGGCATCATCCTTTTAATCATTAACACTCGCATGATCACCGACATCTTTGCTGTTTTTGCAAACCCCCCCACCAGTCCCCCTGCTGTTCACACGACTTGCCAAGTCTCGGGTGAGGTAGTGTGCTTATTTAAGCTGATAATAAGGTGTCTGTCTGCAAATATTGCTGCACTTCCCCTCCACATAAAAAATTGTGATGCGGCGATTGTCCAACACAGTCTTTCCTAAACGGATCAGGCCTGGCTCACTGCATTGTTGGTGCTGTAGTTCTGGGGGCCATCACTGTCTTTTTGCCTCCTTCCGTCTGTGTGTGTGCAACAAAGGACGTTTTGTGAGGCTATGGGGTAATAAGAGGCTGACCTGGGCAGAACGCTCAACAAAATGGTGTGATTATGACACGCCTGTGGCACCATAATGCAGGTCAGACAATGACCTATTTTTTTTTAAAGGAAAAAAATCTCGAAAAGACAGGGAAGGCTTCTGCTACTGAGCCAGTCTGACGCTCTCTGTCTGTCCACGTGGTATGGTGTCGTGTTTTTTTTCTTCTCTTCATGCATCATTCTATCTATCTTTCTTTTTTCAAACCTTCTCTCTTTTCCTTTTGCTCATTACGACATAACGCATCAAGGATAAAATATATAAATATTCTTCTGTTTATTCTGACGCTGTGAAAGCCGATTTCACGCCGTCTTTTTAAGTGTGGCTCTTGACTGTTAACTGTTTGTCATTCCGTGTGTCTGTCTGTGTTTATCTGCGTGCCCTTGCCTTTTGTCTGGACTCCTTCTTGATATGTCTGGTTTTGTCTGCCCTGCAACAAGCCCTGCAGTGAGCAGCGGGGCCAGCCACGGAATCACTAAGCTATTGGTTTAATGATGCCAACTCCTACTTTACAGGGATTTACATGTCTGTGTCTCTAAACACCCTGTCCACACAAAACACTCTTGCATAATGATAAAACATGCATGAGTATGACAGGACGTCTAGAAGATTGACATTAATAGTGTATTGCCTGCACTGTCCTTTACCAGATACTGATTACATCTGTAAACTCTATCATTTTCCTTGTCAGATAGATAGCAAAGGTCAAACATGCCTGCTGCAGACATAACACATTTGTGTGTGTATTAGTGGCAATCAGAAAGATGGAAAGCTTACAAAAACACACACCCATACACACAAACACTCACAGCCTTCCCGCAAGGTTTGTGAAAGAGGGTAAAACAAGTCAAATGGGGCAGGATCATTGAGACTAATGATATAGCTCATGTCTGAGGCCTATGTTTTCCTGGGTGGAGAGGAGACATTAAATAGCGGCATGAGTGGTTGTGACTAAATGACAATGCGGGAGGCTGGAAAATAGCTCATGACATAGAGGAGAAGGAGCCAGAAAAAAGAACAGGAGGGGAGTGAAGGAAAAAATGAGAGAGAGAGAGAGAGAGAAAGAAAGAAAGGATTGGGAAGGTTTTAATGATTTCATGCAGCCATACAAGAACATCTCAGGTGTTTTTATGACTATCCAGCGGATACATTTTGGGGATGAAAACAACAAGTGCATAGAACGGAGGAGAAGTGGAAGAGGAGGACCAAGTATATTTAAATCCTGTCTGGGTTTCAAGTAGACCAAGGACCTCCTTAATCTCATCCACTTGACAAACACACACACACACACACACTGCCAGGCAGACGTCTAGCTAGCCTATTTTCATGTGACCTGAATTCCCCAGTGTGGCATTTTTTCCCCTGCCAGGCTAATCTCATTAAGCTGGGCGCAGAGCTATAGAGAACAAACACACTAGGCATCCCTCACTCCTACTCAGCCTTCCTCTCCTCTCCATTTGTCTACCCTTCATCACGATCACTTTCTCCCCTCTAACTCTTTCCTTCTACGCTTCCATTTTGATTGGTGTCTCCATTCCTACTCAGTTGTCTGTCTTATCTGTCCCAGCTCTCTGTCTAATTATGGCCTGCCACAGCAGAACAGAGTGGAGCAGGTCTAGCTAGGCAGTGGAGTCGAGCCCCGAGAGCCACATCTGCTTCCAGACGCGTACTATCAATCTTCATTATAGCCGGGCTCCCCAGCCTTTCCACTTGCCTCTTCAGGTCTGCATGTTAAAGCTACACACATTCGTACGACGGCCTGTGGAAATAAATGCAAAGCATTATTACATCTGTGATTCATGGTCCACGCACAGCGCAATACTGAATGCAATCGTCCTAATCCCCATGCCTACTTTCAAAGGGTGATTGTGTGTGTGTGCATGTGATGGTGTGTATTTGTTGCTACAGAAAAAAAAGAAAAAGGGCCACACAGCAAGCAAAGTTATTTATGAGATAAGGACTTGTTTCCGAAGCAGGGGCACCGAAGATGGAATATAAAATGCTGCCACATGCAGTTCTGTTTGAGATGGTTAGCCCAGATTGGAGGTGGAATCTCGACTTCCAATCAGCTTTCAGTTGCCGTTGCAGTCTCGCTGAACCGATGATTAGAATCTGGTCTTAGCTGGTATTAAAAAAAATCAAAAACTCAAAAGAGGTCATCATCAAAACAATGATGTTCATCGTGAAAATCAAGCCTTAAGGACAAGTCCTGCTATGGCAAACATACATTTATTTTTTCGCTGTTACATATGGCTAAACTGATATTCTTTATTATACTCTCTAATGTTTTAAATGTGTTTTTTTTATTATCATAGAGCTTGAGAAACTGATTTAAGGATATATACATTAAAGAATAAACTGGCTTGCTCAGCCCGTTATTCTAATGTATTTTACAGGAATTGCAATAGCTCCAGGGGAATACACTTTTATTTTCATTTGAAGCCTGAAATGAGGCAGGATGTAACCCCAGAGGAAGTTGCTGATGAGTACTGTCTAAGGCGAGGCTTCCTGTAAGGCAAAGATGGCGTTTTTTAAACTTTCTTTTAAATGTCCCGGACCATGATTGGTATTCAGTTCTTATCTGAGCTACTGCCACATCTTGATCGATTGTACACAGTCTTGCTCTTTTTTTGTAGTAGCTGAAGAGCGTTGGCCTGCATGTAAGTTGATACTCTCGCAATGCGGGAAAGCCATCCATCTACATTGAACTGAAGAAATAATCATGCAGTCTCCTGAACTGGACTTCTAATGCAGAGCTGAAGAAAAAGGCACAATGTTGCCTGGAATGCAAAAGAAAATACTTACTTCATGTCAATTCTTCTCTTAGGATCTGATGTTTTGGGTATTTTTAGATTAGAAACAACCTAAAGCCTCAAAATGATTTTCATTAATTGAATGTAGGATCATTAATATTATTGGTAACCCCTGTGCTTTTCCTACTATGACAAGTCAAAATGTCTGCTTTTGATGAGTTCCAAACAAGGCGGTCGATTTATTCTAATTATTCTTTTATTTTTTTTATTTAGGGTTAAAAGTATCATGCCAAAATGATGTTTTAGGTCATTTAAAAAACAGTGACGCATTTACAAGTACGTTTTTTAACTTGGTCCTGAAAAGTGCATATCAATATTGTATTGTTAACGGCATGTGTTTATTTAAAAAACAAAACAAATATAAATGCTTTTTCTGCTAATCATACAGACCCAGGATCAAGATGTTGAATCTTTGCCATGGGCATTACAGTGTTGTCATTCCACCAGTGGACTTATTTCATTAGTAGACCATGGCATTAAGCTAAGCGGCTTTGAATGTTCTTGACTCCTGCATTCTTATTGTCTGTATTTTGGTCTGAGCGTCGTCTTAGCAGTTGTTTGTCTTTACGCTCTGTTCATAGCTGCTGTTCTCTCAACATAGATACACTGCTGAGCTTCTTAGCAGCTAGTGGTAGGCTTTTTTTTTTTCAAAATAACCTTGTCGCAATATATTGGACAGAATGATATAGCAGTCATAATATAATTATTAGCTTTTTGGAAAATAAAAACAAGACCTTGTGCATTGGTAGCATTGTTTGTTTTAATTGAGAAAATAGCATGCTCCTTTTCAATTGTTTTGGTTTTTAAAACTTACCGCCTGATTAAAGGATCTTATTTGTAATACCTTCTGTACATGATGGATTTTGCAAACCTCTGCCCACAGTTGTCACACCGTGGGAAAACATATCATCTCTTGCACTTTATCGCCAATTCATTGCTGCCTGTTTTTTTATAATCTCTTTTAAAGATAAGTCATTTTCCCACAGTCTTTATTCCATTTCCTTTCTGTGCAAACATAGAAAATGGCAGATTATCTCATCACGCTGGCGTCTGTCTATCTATTTATCTGTTTGCCTGTCTGTCCGTGTCTAGAGACACATTGTTGTGAACCCAGTAACTAAAGGACAATGCATGATAGAATTTCTGCTCTTACGTTGCAAGTTCCCAAAATAGAGCAGATGGTCTGGTTAGATTTAAAAATATCTATCAGCTTAGATTTCCTCTTTTTGGTTCTGTATGGGTCGACTATTTGGAGTCTGACTGTGTCTGGAACCAGGTCTGATTGTCGTTGGTCCCTTTGGGATCAGGTCTCTATTTTTAAAATACTGTAAATTTTTGCCCTACAGGCAAATGTTACTACAATATTCCACAGGGAACCTTTCTCTCCATTGGAATGTATAGACTTGGCTCACTGAGATGATTTGGAAGGAAGTGTTGTTGAATGGTCTGAGAATGTGTATTTTCCTTAATTATTTATTTAAAGTACCTTTTGAGATATGGGTTTATCCTTGGTTACTACAACACGCCACAGGCAAATACCTGCCTTGAACAGCCAAGTTATGAACTTTTGGTTTTCATTTCTGACAAGCCTGTCAAGAGTGAAGAACTTTGTGACTAAGTCATCATGTTAAACAGCCACTCAACCATCATTCCCACGACTCTCTCTTCCCATATTGTCAGCTGTCACCAGCGACAGTTGTCTTTACCCCGAGAGGAAACAAACACTGACACGACCCGATCTGTGGCCTACAAGGTCACCGGTCTGTCGCTCACTGTAAGACCTTGGCTGACAACTTAGTAACATCTTTCATTCCTCCTTCCTAACTTTCTTTCCTCCATCTCACACACACACACACACACACACGCACGCACGCACGCACGCGCGCGCACACACACACACACACACACACACACCTCTCTTACCCCTCCACCCCCTTCTATTCAATCTGTCAGGAAGCAATCACATTAAAAACACCATAATAAGTGAAACCAGTGTAGTGGGAAAAACAATTAACCTTAACATCCTCCCTCTCTCTCCCCCCTAGGCCCAGGACCTGAATGTGATCGAGGAAGTGATCCGCATGATGCTCGAGATCATCAACTCCTGCTTGAGCAACTCTCTACACCACAACCCCAACCTGGTGTACGCACTGCTCTACAAGAGGGAACTCTTTGAGCAGTTCAGGACGCACCCAAGCTTCCAGGACATCATGCAGAACCTAGACACGGTCAGTCTAAACCCCCCAACCCACCCCCAATAGAATAAGATAAGCTCCAACCTGATAGCGAGCTGCTTTACTTGTGGTTATTCTTCAATATATCAAGGTTATACAGATTTTTTATTTTTTATTTTACTTCTGCAAGTTTTAAGAAGGCAAGGCAATGCAGCGCCGGAACATATGTGAACTGCATCGTTAGCAATAGATGTGCAGTCATATACTGTACAGCATGCTAGCTAGAGTTCTCTGTGAGCTTAAGTAGTATTGATGTATTAATCAGTCCCCTTGTGTCAAGAGGCTTCGTGTGAAATATTCATTGAGAGTGTTTGGTGTATGGGGCAAGAGGAAGGAACAGAGCGAGGGAAAGCTTTCATTCATGGTTGCGCTCGTCCTATACAGTGGAGGAAAGGATGCTTTGGTGTGTGTATGGGTATGTGTACTGTATTTTGCGAGGGATGGGGGGTTGCTGCATACATTGCCGTGGGCTTTGCTGTTATCCATAAGTATGAGGAAAGCATGCTATCTAGAATCCCTCAGTTAAGTCAGTCTCCCCGAGGCGATTCTCCCAAGCCTTCCCCGTGCCTGCAAATCCGTGAGTGTGAGCATGAGATTCAGGATGAAGGCCTGCTTTTTTGCCCCTCTAAATTAACCCCATATGGGAGGCCTCCGGAGTTAATGAAGTGATTAGTATTAGATAGATGTATACGCACACACACACACACACACACACACACACACACACACACACACACACACACACACACACACACACACACACACACAGGCTCTGATGTGTTTGAATTCTCTGCAGCAATGACGCACAGAAACGCCAGCAGAGAGAAAACATAGCCTGCAGAAGCATTTTTCACTGTTGGTTTGACAAAAAAAAGAGCATGAAAAAGAATCTGTAATACCAAGAGTTTTTTAATTATCAAATATCAAACATCTCTCCTGGGAACAACCTAGCCCCCCTGTTTTTTTTAGGGGGGGGGGGGGCTACCCTGAAGGCGTCACATAATTTGAGCTCCAGCGAGGTGCTTATTTATAAGTGGGTGAAACATGCTCAAGCCCTATGTTGAATTTTGTAATCGGATAGGCTGTATGTATGTATTTCTTGATTCTTGAACCTACTAGCATGCGAGTGATTTCTACTCTTTGAAAGCAGAATTCACACAGATTTAAAGCCATTTCATCAACATGTTTCCACTCATTTGGAAAGATTCTCAATAAGTGACATACATATAAATATGAATATAAATTAAACTATACAGTATGTAGCACCATTTTCAGAGCGACTTACTATTGCTATGAAACAGGACAATCCATGGATACGTCTTTATGGCTGCCCATGCAAAAGTTACCAAATGTGGTCTCAAATCAAACAGCTCAAGCCTGCATGTTTCGCAGTTCACAGCACTTCAGGTTAACGACCCATAATGTTGTAGCATTCACCAGTGGCATCATTTACAGAATGAAAGCCCCCTATATGTTGCATGATGCCACATTGTTCTAACTTAGATCTCCATATTGCATCCAGTGTCATCATATAGGGTGTGGCTGCTGCAATTTCAATGTGACGGCTCCAAACAGCAGGATTAAAAGAGTCAAATGGAGCTTCATGACACGACTGGGAGTTGATATCAAACCTCAGTGAGATCCTGTATATTCAGAAAGAGGAATTTAAATACATAATATTTGTCCATAAAATATAACATCCCAATTCAACATCAATTGAGAAACACATTCAATTCTACTCTGCAATTGAATTTCTTTTTATTAAATGTTTTTCATAACCCAATATTGGTCGATAACATTGTGTGTATACTGTATAAATGTTGAATTGTCTTACTCTAAATTATAACACGAGCTAACTTTATGTTCCTTCTTAAGCCTTGCATTACAAATCATCTGCATCAGAAGAGATGTATTTTGGGTTCTTTATTGTGATTGGTTCATTTTCTGTCTCCTGTCACCTTTTAGGTGATCGGCTTCTTCAGTCAGCGTCTGGAGCAGGCGGGAAGTGACCTGTCAGTGGAGAGGGTTCAGGAGGTGATAATAAAAGGAGCACAGGCGCTGCCCACCGACAGACTCAAGGTAAATCTCTCACTCTCTCGCTCTCTCTCTCTCTCTCTCTCTCTCTCTCTCTCTCTCTCTCTCTCTTGTTCTCTCTCTCTTTCTCACTCTCTCTCTCTCTCTCTATCTCTATTGCACAGACACACAGCAGGGGGGACGGATGGAATGGGGAGCGCGTGGAGCCGAGGAATAATGACTAATAAAACTGGTTGCAGGAAAAAAAATAGGCGAAGAACATATTGATCAAGGTCCTTTTATACGTCTTCACATTGTACAGAAAAGACAAACAAACTTAAACAATCCCCTGACCCCTGAAATACCACATATACACATAACTATAACCAAAAAAAATAGCATGAAGGAAATACATTTATAAAAATTAAAAAACACCAACAAAATTCAAGAAAGGCTTGGATATTGAGGTTCCTTTGTGTGTTTTCAAAGGGTGTGGTGGATCAGTGCTAGGGGGAAGGTGGATTAGTTTGTCTGGACAGGTGAGTGAGGTATGGGAAAGGGATGCGGACTGTGGCCAAAGATGGAAAAAGCCACGGAGACCATGAGACAAAAGGCTAAAGCCCAATTCTCATCAGCATTATTGCCCATCTCCATCTCTGCTGGCCTGCTGCATGCAACATGTAATGACATTTCAAGGAGATAAGATGGGGGACTAGGGGGCACTTTGTCATGGGCACATACGATCTGTGTGGGGGGGCAGGGTAGGGTGGGGTAACATAAATCTGCCACTGTGCCTCGTTACCCAACACTCCCAACACTCCTGGCGGGTTGGCTAACCCCCGCCCTTCCCATACTCCTCCATTAATCAGCAAGGAAATATGTAACCGGCGGTCTCCTCACCAGCGCTAGAAGCTCTTAATTGCATGTTTCATCATGTGTTTCATGTTCTATACTTGGCGGCTGGCTGCGAGGCATTTGTCTCGCTAGTCGATGTGGGAAAAGAGGGATGATGCGTGGTCGCCAGTCCACGTGCACTTTCATTCTGCACCTTGGAAAGGCCTTAATGCATCGACCATAGGGCCATAGAATTACACACGGAGCCCATGTGGTTAACCCTGATATGTCCTTCAGCAAGGGTGCTTTACCTGGAGCACACACACTCATGCAGCCTGCTGTAGTTGGAGTATGTGTATTGATGCGATTACACACGTAACTGTGTGTGTGTGTGTGTGTGTGTGTGTGTGTGTGTGTGTGTGTGTGTGTGTGTGTGTGCGTGTGCGTGTGCGCGTGCGTTCGTGCGAAGAAGTGTGCAGCCTGTTCGTGCCATTCTTGTGTTGTCTGGAGTTGACTCTCCAAACCCCGCCCAAGTGTGTTTCAGCTCTACACTGTGACATGAAGCAACCACAATATCTGGGCAATGTCTCCTCGGGGAGAATCCCCGTCGATTGATGGTACAATCACTCAAACAAACCGCCGTCTCTCTACCTCTCGCTTGCTTTCATCTTGTGAGCTCATTCCGCAGTTCAACTCCCAACGCGACAGTCCATAGGTTGGATTAATGTTGTGTGGAATCATCGACAAGTTGGTAATTACTCAGTAAAGCTCTTACGAGAAGTACTGGAGCCTCCATCAGTCTTGTGTGCAATGAAGATTGCTGACAAGAAAGAGTTGTAAGGATCTTGTTTTTTTTCCTTCATTAGTGAAGTTATTCCATTCCATTAATTCTACTACTTTAATGGTTACTCTTACAAGTCCTTTGTTGATAATGTGTGTTGAATTCCTGAAGTTGTTGCCATGTTCCCTTTTTATTATAAATTTTTTTCTTATTATGTCTGTTTAGGCCCTCCAACCTTCCCGACCAAAACCTGAGCTCTTTGAAGGCCAATTGTGAAACGCTCGTGTTGGTTTGTAGTGTGGATGGCACAGATATTTGGTTATCTTCTTTGAGATATCCACATAAATATACTTGGACACAAATATATAAAATAACTCAACATTGACATTGTCATCAGCGGCTTTGCTAAGCAAGTAGAGCAGTTGTCCACTGATTGCAGAGTTGGGCGGTTCGATTCCCTGTCGAAGTGTCCCCACTGAATCACAATTTGCTCCCAGTGCTTAGCTTGGACCCTGCATTGTAGCTGCTGCTGTGTGTGCATTGGTGAATGAGACAAACAATGTGAAACTTTTTGGAAAGTGCTTTAAAAAAAAAAGCTATATAAGTGCAGTCCATTTGCCATTAAATACAAACGTCTTCAGCTGTGAAACAATAAAGAGACAACACAGCCAACACCCTAATGGTACAGGCAGCTCAGATGACAAAATTATTATTTTAACGGTGGTGATGTTGTCTGCTAAAATAACATAACTATGCGCTAATGACAGCAGCTGTGCTATCATTCTGCAGTCAAACATTGAAGCGAGCATGAAATATTAACATGGCCATTGCTCATAAATACTACCTGTTAACCAGCCGGCGTACACAAACTGCCATGATAAGATCATACAGGTTGGTGATGACAGCTGCGCTGTGTGTTGGGCTATATTGATGTTTAAAGTGATTAATCACAAAGAACGTTAGAGGTGACGGACAGTTCCCTCGCACACTGCCCCCAGCCCTCACTGGGAAGCTTATGTAATACTTTTCAAAAGCACTGTTTCCCCTGTATACCATGAATCACCATGAATGTTTGAGAAAGTTTAGGGAAAGCTCAATTGTGGGGTGAGAAAAACGTCAATAAAATCTAGACAAAGGTCTGATGTCCTTATGTGGATGCACTCTAAGCCTTTGTCAACTGGTAACATTCATAGGTCTTGACCAAATTACTTCTGACAAAAGTGCATGCAGAAAATTCGACACAGCTCACATTTGCTTCCTTGAGGTCCGTTTGTTGAGGAGCCAGCAGTTTGTAACGTAAACAATTTTTCTTGGATTTAACTGACCAAACAAGACCATGTCGTTTTTTTAGGCGATGGAAACATTGTAGACACAAGAGTACACAAAGCCTGTTTACCATTAAGGATTTAAGAGCATTTTACACAATGACGAGCAGGCATGCAAATGAGGTTCCAACTGAAAGAAAGGGTTAGAAGAAAGGTGGTAAATGCCCTGGGGGCGACCCTTTGAGTGTTTCGTCATTCAACTGTCTCCCTCTCAGTGTGTGTGTGTGTGTGTGTGTGTTGTTTCAGGGTGTGTGAGTGCTGAGTGGCTCTCATGGGCAGTGCCTGTGGAATGTGTTGTTTAGCCTGACCAGCTGAAATCTGCCTCATTGAACAGTGATAGCCCACAGACCCCATGGCTCCTCAGGATGAGACGGAGGGGGTGGGGAGGATTTGGACAAGACTCACCAGCTGTTACTCAGTACCTGGGCCTTCTTATGTATGATGGCTGGTCAGCACTACTCTACCACAAACTGACAACACTGAGTTTACACGCATATGCTCACTCTAAAGCCAATTTCAGACAAATGGACTTAACTTTAATACACACACGTTTGAGAGGCTGTCAATGGGTGTGTAATGCAACTTGTCTAAACTGATCTACGACCCCTGGGTTTAATCCAGGGTGGGTTTTCTTTATCACACAGTGAGAAAAACATGGCCTTAAATCACTAGTTGAAGTTATTACAAGGGATTGACTATTGCAGTAAAGTTTGTATACAGCAACACATTGTAATTTCATCATGAGTTTGATCGAATATAACCTTTTCAAGGCTTGTGTGTGTACCTGCAGCTAAGTGTGTGTGTGTGTGTGTGTGTGTGTGTGTGTGTGTCTTCATGTGTGTGTGTTTGCGCGAGTGTGTTTAGTTCATATTTGCTCCCTAGCCGCATTCTTCTCTGTCTGGCCCGAGCTCTGAAAGCACAGCGGCGTGCAGAGGAGTGAAGGGAACACAGAGTCCTGAGCTGAAGATATGAGGCCAGCCAGTCAGTCTGTGTTCAGGGGCGAGGGCCCGACCCGCCAGGACCAATAACTAACTGATATGAGCCCGGGCCAAGTGGGCCCAGACAGCTGCCAGACCGAGAACAAAACAGAGGAAGGAGAGAAGGCGACAGAACGCCAGAGGAGATGTATGTACCGAGAGGAAGCCACAGTATAGACAGAATCGGGGACAGAGATAATAATAATAGGGGGAGAGATGTGGCAGTTCCGGAGATGCTCTTGATTTTTTTTCCCCCAGAAAGCACTGCAGCATGGAAGGGACTTTCTTTTCTTTCTTTCATTTTATGAAAAATATCTTGGTGGCTCCGTGCAATAAAGACGTAGGAGGAGAAAAATGTTGGCCATTGTGATTCAAGGATAATTTTTGTGCTCATGATCTAGTGAAAGCGCTCGCAAGTGCACGGGGGACTGTATATTCCTGCAGTTTAGGTTCATAGTTTCTTCTACAGTAGGCACCTGCCTCTTTGAAAGATGAAATATGTTTCTTTTATGCGTTTCTTTTCTTTTGTGCTTCTGAATTAAAAAAAGATACTACACTACACTATTACTAGCTAGTAAAAGTGTGCCCGGGGTTGAGTAACTGTCAGCATTGGTGTCACATCAACATTTGATGAGTTGGTAAGCTTGTCTATGAGAGAGTCACCTACACACAAATGCCAGCCATATAATACAGCTCCTGTATTGTGTCTAGCCATCACAATGGCGTTGGCGTGTGCGTAGCGGTTTAGCCTCAGTAGCCTGGCATATGGCCTGTGACCCCGTAGCCCCTCAGTCTGTGTCATAATGATACAGATAGTGTGACTGTGAATAGAGCCAGCCAGGGACTCAATAGACAGCGCCGGGAGCGTCGCATAAAGGCCCTCAGCGTCTGTCTTTCAGTGCAGACCGATGACTGGCTGCCCTGTGTGCGTATACTTGCATGTAGACAGGAGGATATAATGAGGTAGCCCCTGTATTATTGATGCTCTTCTTTTTTGCTACCTACCTGCTGTTAGGTGGGCTTGGGTTTGCTTCCAGCAGGGTTCTGCAATGAATTACTCTAGTATGTCTTATGCGCACACACGTCAGAGGAGCTCAATATATTATGAAAAGGGGGGTTTGTTTCAAATAGTGCTGCAATTATTAGGCGATGATTTTTTTTCTCAAATGAAAAATAGATTTTAATATAGATTTTCTCTCCTTTTGTCTTTCTTTTTTGGTAAGCTCTGTTTATAAGGCTCTATTATTTTATTTAGTTTAAGGTATAATGATAATTAATCCACAGAACAAAGAACTGTAAATGGGTTATTTATTAAAAAAATAAATAGAATAGAATTAAAAGCATATTTTAAGAAACTCATTAGGGCTGGAATTAAAAGTTATTTTCTTTCATTCATTATCAGTTATTTATTTTCTTGAGTTATTGTTTGATTCATAAAATGTCAGTAAGTAGTAAAAAGAGATTCCAACCCACAGGTCTCCAGAGCCCAAGCTATCTTATTTCTTAATTGATGGTAATGTCTGACCAGCATAACAAAACCAAAACATGTTTGATTAATAACATAGAGGATAAAGGGAAAAATTTTTTTAAAAATTAAAACAATTCATTCCCTATCAAAATAGTTGCTGTAAATAAAATTCCTATCTATTGCTCCATGGAAAATTGTTTTTTGTAAAAAAAAAAAAAAAAAAGTCCACAGCTTGAGCTGTCTGTTGTCTCTTTTATACTGTGTGAGTTACACTCAGACATACTCAACACTGAGGCCCGGTAGTATAAACCTGATCGCTTGTCCCGGTCCAGCTCAGTGAGTGTATTGTCCGTTTAACAAGCCATGTCAAAACAAGCTGAGGCTTCGAAGGTCCACTGGCTATTTCCAAGTCATCGGGTTACTCAGCACTTCTCCACGTTTCAGAAAAATAAGGTCAGCTTAGCTTTGTAAAATTACACCCACCAGTTTATTACCGATTGTTCTTTATGTATTTACTTTGTTTTATATTGATGTCAGGCAAATCAACTCCCTTCTGTAACGGAGCTATTTCTTCATTCATTTACGGATCGTTTCTTGAACAAGCCATGAGTGACAGTCGGCTGCTTTATTCACCCAAACAGTTAGCTGTCAATATCCAGCCGATTGCCGGGGTCTGGAGGTGACTTAAGAACATTAACCAGTCCTTAAGAGGTCAGCGGCCTAACCACAGTGGGATACCTATCATGCAGGCAGCGCTCAGCAATTGTACCTTTAAAACATGTATGCGATTTACACCTGCCATTGAGCTACTGTACCTTAAAGGAATACTTCACCCATACTGAACCAGCGTTCTATCATTATAAAATCACTATTATAATATAATGAATGAGGTTTTTCTTTCCTCAGTCTTCCCTTGGCCCAGCTGTCCTGTTAATCCTGACCCTTACTGTGATGTCACAAGAAGGAAAATGTAGGGTTAGACAGTGAGACCATAAAACACTCTATCTGCCTTTTCTCAGGCTAGGATGATCCGATTTAAATTTTCTTTGCACATTTACACTACATAGGATTTCCGAGTTCAATACACCTTCATATTCCAACCGTTGAAGTAGGTCTTTAAGAATAGATACTGAAATTGTTAACCTACCTGTACAATGACACATCTAACGGAGATGTCACTCCACAGGGTCATAGAAGATTTCTAAACATCCAATGTGGATGCGGATAATGTCTTCTTTGTCTTCATGTCTACATTTAGGCAAAGTTAGTTTCAATGAGATGCTGCAGGGGTAACATTGAAAAAACCCGCAATGTAGCATCATTGGTCAACGCACTGGACACAATTTCTTGCTCTTTGACTGAATGTTTCTTTCTTAAAAGCTCATTGGAAGCTATTCAATTATACAAATTGCACATTTTGGCTTTCTATCAAAGAATAACAGCACATTTATTAACCTTTTAAAAAGGATGATTCATCAAGGAGTGCTTAACGGCAATGCTTTAGAAATGTTCCAACGATGAATTATGTTACATTGTCTATGGGAAATCTGAATGAGAACTTTTGGCACCCAGGAGTGCCGGAAATTGCCCCTCCTACTGAACTACTCTATTATTATCAACCGTTGTGAAATGTTTGGTCATCTAACAAGCCCTAAGAATGCATGGATATTATGTAATGTATGTTCCTGGATCGTATTTCATCATTTGAATGGAACTTGAAGTAACACAATGACCCACTGCAGAGCGAATGCTTTAGCCTTTTCAGTTTTCTTCTTATTTCAAAAATGGAAATCAGGGACTTGTGGTCAACAGTAGATCTTTTCCGTGGAATACATTTTCACAGTAGCAAAAACCAAGGTGTAAAAAACATAAAAAATAAATGATGGCCAACTTCAATTTGCATCTCTCTTTCTCTTTGTCTGTGAATAGAAATTCCCAGAGCTCAAGTTTAAGTATGTGGAGGAGGACCAGCCCGAGGATTTCTTCATCCCATACGTGTGGTCCCTGGTTTTCAACTCTGGAGTGGGCCTCAACTGGAGCCCGCATGGCATTGAGTTGTTCAGCATGGACTCCGGCTGAAACTTCTGCTGCAGCGGACTACCTTCCTCTTCTTCCCCGTTCATTGTAAAAAAAAAAAAAAAAAAAAAAAAAGACTGACGGTGTGTGTCTGTGTTTGTGTGTGTGTGTGAGCGAGTGAGTGTGTGTGTGTGTGTGTGTGTGTGTGTGTGTGTATGCGTGTGCGCATTGCCCTTTATAGTATGTGCACGCTGCTTTGAAAGTGCCTCGACCTTGTACAGAAAGGGGTTTTCTTTGTTTTTACGCAGCACAACCTCTTTTTTTCCGAACCCTCGTATCATAATAATTCCCCTGCTTCTACACTGTGAAGTTTCATCTGTACATTTACAGTTCACCAAGTCATGTACAGTCAGTCCTGTAACAAAAAAACTATTTAACATTTGAGCAGCTTCACCTGGTTCCACAGCACACGCCGAGTTACACCTCTTCTATAGAAGCATTTTGTTATTGTGAGGAGCTCAGGACATGGGCGATGGATAATCCAACGTTTTTTTTGTTTTTTTGCTTTCAAAGAAAAAAAGGTCAATTAAAACACATGCACCAAAGTGTTACACTGCTCTGGTGAACTTTAACTTACAACTGCAATGAAAGCTAAGAAATAGTACCACGAAAATGTTCAGGCCACAAGTCTTGCAACATTGTTTCATCATTAAATGATATGATATTGAGTTTTAGGTTGCGTTATCTCATAAAATAGCATATTATTTTGACTGACGCTGACTACAATGGGATAGTATGAAAGATTTTTATTTGTGAAATTAACTTAAAAGGAAAAAAAAGCGAAGAGAAAGAAAACCACAAAAAAATGTCCATTAGTGTTGCTCAATGGCCGCCTCCAATCACCCAAATTGAATTACAGTTTAATTAATGCTTCATTTCAGTCCCTGGATAATATTAGCAGACCACATCGTTCTGATTCATGTGACTTCATTGTTGCTTCCAGGCCATTTATTTGACTTTACCTTTGACTTGTCTTTGTCGTTTCCATTTTTCCATGGTAACCCAAGGCAAGTTTAAACTAAAACTAGGATAAGTCATTAAACCTCCTGTTCTATTGTGCTTAATAACAGTTGTCTATTTGATTTGTTACTTTATTTGCATGTTTAAATATAGGCTTTGTATTAAATTATTTATTTTCTTGTATATTGTTTTTATATATCTATATACACTCACTCCCCTTCCAAAATGTAAACGGTGGTAGAACTGAAATGCATCTACTACTGACAGAAAATAAGTGGTACTATTCTTTGATTCTTCCCACGTGGAAAACTGGCTTTATATTATTACATATTATATGACAAAAAGCTGTCATTTTGTGGCAAATATTACTTTGAAATAGGAGTTTAAATAAAAATATGAAATCAAAGCAACCAGTGTCACATTGTTATTGAGCAGTGAAATAATGTTCCATTCAGGCAAGAACATACATACATACATACACACACATACATACATACATACATACATACATACATACATACATACATACATACATACATACATACATACATACATACAACAAACTTCACATTTTAAGTTTATACAAAAAGGTTTTATTTTGTGTCCCTAACAATGTCTACCTCTGCTCCCTGTTGTTGTTGAACTTAAGCAAAAATTGCCCCATCTCTCTTTCATACTTCCCAGTAATGTGACCCTCTAGTCTAGACAGTTCACCACCTATAAAGCAAAATAGAAATTTTGGGAAATACTTTAAGTTTCAGCCTTGAAATGGTTAGCTTTTCTTAGCATAAGAAAGCTAGCCTGGCTCTATCCAAAGGTAACAATAATCCACCTAGCACTACATAAATTTAATTCAACATGTTCTATCTCATTTGGAGTATATCAAGATTTTTTTACGGTGAGGTTTTACAGTGGATATTCCAAGAAGTCACCGTGCCTGGCTGAGAAATAGCCCAGCATTTACAGTAACTCCCAGAACTATGCTGGTTTTTGAACAGACTAAACAAGCAATACCCCTTTTCCATCAATGCGAACATGGTTCCAGTTCTGTTCCGGAACTTCCGGTGCTGGTGCTGGTTAGCAGCTAGTTCAACTTGGGGACCTATTAAAACCGGTTTGCTTTTCCACGGGCTGGAGAGCCAAGTCTTGATGTCACTGTAAACGCCTGTGTACGTCGTCCGCAGTTGCCGCTCTCCTGGCTAACAAGCTACCTTGTGGCACAACAACAACAACCGTTGCGGATACATAATTTTTAGACAGGTTTTGCCTCTGGCTTTGCTTTGTTAGCCAAACATGCATCGAGCGTATTTGCACCGCTCGTTGTGATCGCTAAATTCTGGGATTATACTTTGATTACGTCTCGTAGTAGCTGTGTTTTTAAATATAGCGGTCAAAAAGTTTAAATTGGCCTGGTTGGTCACGATAATCCCGCCCCCGGCTCCTGACGTAAGGGTTTCCCAGTTCCAGACCATCAAGAGTTGGTGCGTCTCTGGAACCAGTCGCGGTGGAAAAGCAAATAATTGGTTCCTGATTGTGCAACGGCTGAGCTAGTCGGAAAAGGGGTATCAGTTAGCTTTATAGGTGCCGGTTGATGGATTTATTCACCTTAAGAAAGAGCCTGGATAGCTGTTTCCCCTGTCTTCCAGTCTTTATGCTTAGTTAAGTCAAGGTTCATATTTACTGTAGAGTTATCTTTTCAGCTGACTCCCTGCAAGAAAGCAAAGTGTATTTCTGAAAAATGCCCAACCGTTCCTTTAAAGAAATGCAATATATGTTGGTGACTCCTTGATGTGTGCTGGCTACTTCAACCTGAGTGAGTGTCTTCAGAAAGTTGTAGTCTAGAGGCCTCAATTAACAAAAGAGAAAACTCTTGGGAAACGTCATAGTGTATTGCATGAATGGTGTTCTTTAGTTTTTTTCCTATCTATTTTACCTTAATAATAATCTCACAACCTTGCACATTGTTCTTGCAACCCCCTGGTTGTGAGCCACTACTGCAAACAGCTTCATTCTGTGTTTAATAGGTTATCTGGATGATATTGAAATTGATTTTTTTCAGTCAGAAATAATTCTGTTACTCTATTACGGTAAGTTGACCAGAACAGAGTTTGTACTTTGTACACATCGCTATATTTTTTATTTTGCACTTAATCAGTGCTTCCTTGGCTCATTTTAACTATTAGTTATGTATTTCCTTGCACAGCAAATACAACAGAAAATTCATCCTGCAAAATGACAACTGTCAAATGCTGTGTATATCTGCATCACAGAATATTAATAAAAGTTAGCCCTGTATGTGTCTCTCTTGTCTTTTTGCTGCCTGTTGTGGTCGTAGCTGCAGAGGCAGAGTTATGAAAGCACTTTGAGGGGAAAAGTTTAGGGCACAATGGCACCCACTGTGTTGCTGGCGCTCCCACTTCCCTAGAGAATTTCATGCCTTTGGCTTCTATTGTATTGATTTTCATGCCTGAAATTCTCTCATTCTCAAGGACATTATAATGGATGCAATTTGATGTAAAGAATGGCCCATTTTAGACGCGGGGTCGTCGGTAGGTTACAGTAAGACCGCACGCTCGAGGACAAACCATCCAAACTGAGGCTTTCTTCCACTCCCTCTGCACCGACTCTCACCTGCTTCCAGCTCTATTATCCCGATGCCAGATGGTGGAGGGGAGGTTTTCACATTTTGACATGGCCTTCCTTGTTCCTTCATGGCGCTAGGGTCCCCTTACCATGGGCTCCAGTTTCAGGGGACAGCTGGAAGATGGATGGAGCAAGGGATTCTAGGATGGGTAGTTTTCTATTTTTTTAAATATATTTTCTACAGGCCTTCCCTCAAGGTCTAGGTGGGATTGGGTAGGCCTACCAGTGTGGGGAGGTTCTCTGGATCAACTTTTATTGTGTGAGGTAAAAAATAGGGCACAGGAGACCAGTTTGCTGAAGTGGCTCTGTACTGGTTGCCCCTAGTGACACAAAACTCATTAATATGACAGATCACCACGGTAACGATGGAAGGTCGTTAGGCTCAACGGTTTTAGGATTAGGTCACAGCACAAGGGACGCTCGCTCACAGCATTAGAGCAGCACTCGGAGCCTGGATGTAAACATACAAATCAACAGAGTTCAGTTTCACCCACTGCCATTACTTCTTACAAATCTTCAGTGGAATGAAAACATAGTTCCAATGGGCTGGACTGTCAATGGAAAAACAAAGAGATATAAAGAAGAGACAGACAGACTATCGTGTAATGCCCTTGATGTCTGCAAGATACCGGCCAACCTAAGTTTAGTAGGCTACAGGGAGTAAACATCCTCCCACCTTAGGAAATACTTTCAAAGTCACATACCTCAACTGTAGATTATCTCTTGTTTATATGTTACACTGAAATAATTTTCTATTTTTGAGCTA
Source organism: Ammodytes marinus (assembly GCF_949987685.1). Lineage (NCBI taxonomy): Eukaryota > Metazoa > Chordata > Actinopteri > Uranoscopiformes > Ammodytidae > Ammodytes > Ammodytes marinus. The sequence continues at coordinate 8,752,779 of NC_137222.1, forward strand.
TCAAATTATTTTGCTTAAGCTCTTTCTAGGTCACCAGTTGTTAGTCTGTTTACATGGAACTGCAAAACATATCACAAGATAGCAGCTGTCTAAGACAGGGAATGAAGAAGCTGAGCAAAGAGGAAATATAATAGGTCCATCTTTAAAGCGCTATAGCAACGTGGTTCTACAGACACTTAACAATGTTAGCCTCTTGGTCAGACTTCTCACAGACTGAAATATGTGTGAAATAACTATCTAGTGTATGAATTGCCCTGGAATGCGAATGTGCTGATGTTAGCCTGTGTGAATGTTCTAATAATGTTAGCCTGCTAACATGCTAAACTAAAGATGGTGAACATGGTGAATGCTCCTGCTACAGTCCCCTACATTAGTACTGGAACAGTGAGGCCAATTCCTTTATTTTGCTGTAGACTGAAAACATTTGGGTTTGACACCAAAAGATGAATATGAGACAATCAATCAACATTTCAGCTTTCAATTCCAGGTATTTACATCTGGATCTGATAGCAATATTTTTAAAGGAACACCACATTTTAAGGTGAGCAAAGGTATTGGAACAGATAGACATAAAATAAATTAAAGTGAATAAAACTTAATATTTTGTTGCAAATTCTTCTCTTGCAATAACTGCATCAAGCCTGTGACCCATTGATATCACAAAACTTTTGCATTCTTCTTTTGTGATGCTTTTCCAGGCTTTCACTGCAGCCTATTTCAGTTGTTGTTTGTTTTTGGGGGTTACAACCCTTTAGCAGGTAAAATGCCTGCTCTACAGGATTTAAGTCTGGAGATTGACTTGGCCAGTCTAAAACCTTCCATTTCTTTCCCCTGATTAACTCCTTTGTCGTTTTGGGTCATTATCTTGCTGCATCATGAAGGATCTTCCAATCAGTTTGGTTGCATCTTTCTTTAAATTGGCAGAAAACATGTTTGTGTAAACTTCATTGAGTTCATTTTGCTGTTGCCATCATGTGTTACATCGTCAATGAAGAATAATGAGCCCGTCCCAGAAGAAGCCATGCAATCCCAAGCCATGACATTGCCTCCACCGTGTTTCACAGATGAGCCTGTATGTTTGGGATCATGAGTAGATCCTTTCTTTCTCCAAACTTTAGCCTTTCCATAACTTTGGCAAAGGTTCATCTTGACAACAACACAGTAACACATGATGGCAACATCAAAATGAACTTAGAAGTCTACAGAAACATTCGGTCTGCCTATTTAAAGAAAGGTGCAACCAAACTGGTTGGAAGATGCTCCATCATGCAGCAAGATAATGATCCAAAAAACTGCAAAAACAACAAAGGAGTTCATCAGGGGCAAGAAATGGAAGGTTTTAGACTGGCTAAGTCAATCTCCAGACTTAAACGCTAAAGCATTTTACATGCTAAAGAGGAGACCGAAGGGAGTAACCCCCCAAAACAAACAGCAACTGAATGAAGCTGGGGTGAAAGCCTGGAAAAGCATCACAAAAGAAGAATGCAAAAGTTTTGTGATGTCAATGGGTCACAGGCTTGATGCAGTTATTGCAAGCGAAGGATTTGTGACAAAATATTAAGTCTTATTAATTTTAATTTATTTTAGGTCTATCTGTTCCAATACTTTTGCTCACCTAAAAATGTGGTGTTCCTTTACAAAAAAAGCTATCTTCTCAGTTGTGAATCAGATCCAGATGTTAATACCTGGAATTGAAAGCTGAAATGTGGATTGATTGTCTCATATTCATATTTTGGTGTCAAACCCAAATGTTTCCAGTCTACAGCAAAAATAAAGGAATTGGCCTCACCGTTCCAATACTTTTGTAGGGGACTGTATGTATGACTGTGTTAGCATGCTGAATTTAGCTCAAGATTGTGTTAACTTTAATTTAACATGATGAAAATACAAAAGGCCCACAAGGTTTCTCAACGAACAACACACTAACTTTCGTTTGACCTTTTTGCCTGTATTACAAATTGGGAAAGGTTTATCCTCTGGGGAGCATGTATGTGCTTGTTATATTTCATGGAAAGCTGCCAAGTACATTTTGATCTTTCTTGTGTACCAGTAGATATATTTCTTCATGATGGTGAAGCCAGAGGAATGTTTAGGAGTTCACCAAAACCACTGATAACATTCTCATGGGACCCATTAACATCTAGCCCATTTAGAAGCATCTCACCATTACATTATAAGTGCTGGATGGACAATGAGACCGCCTGACATTGCTATCACTGCTTGGCCTTGGCACTCGTGTGTGTAGACCAATTACATGTATGCAGATCATCAAAATTGTTTCGCATTAATGGCCTATGAAGAGAAGTAGGTCACCGAGGCCTCCAGCTACTCTGATAATGATGGAAATTGGATACCGGAATAAAACCAGACTAAAGAAATGTGAATGTAAAACATTGAATTGTTCATGTGTGTATTAGTAGCACAAGAAGAAAAGTCTCATCACGTGATGTTTTATTTGTATGCTGAATACGGTGTTATTTCCTCTTTCAAAAATGATAGTGTAGCTTTAAAACTTCTTATCATTAGGTGTAGGTTTGAGTCGTGAGTTTAAGCAAAGAGGGATGTTGCCTGTCGGACTGAGTTGCAAAAAAGAAAATACTGTAGGGGAGAGTGGGGGGAGCTGTGCCACTTTTTTATTCAAAGTGACTTTAAAGTAAGGCGTTGACAGTATGTCTCCAACTAAAGTATGTAGGGGAGAGTGGCCTAAGTTGTGCCGGTGGGGAAGTTGTGCCACACCTTGTTTCTAGAAAACCATAGAAGAAATTGGAAATGTGACCACATATTTAAGAAGAGCCATCCATTTAACACATCCTGTAAAGAAGGGAGAAACATGGAATAAGATATAAGCACATTTAAGCTAAAAAAACTGTTTTTTGCCTTTCAAAGTCAAATTTCCATGATCAAGGTTTTTTGATTACTGTGTCTGAACAATTATAGACACGTTTGAAAACATTTGACACATGTTTTAGTGTTTTAGTATGCTACACTTTGTGTCTATATAGTTAGCACAATGTCAGCCCTATACTGCTGCATCATGCTTATTATCCAAAATTCTGGGGATGGGGTGATTTGTGCCAGAGGGCCTAGGTGAGTTATAAGTAAGTAAGTAAAATGTATTTATAAAAGTACATTTATAACAGTTTGCACTGTCCAAAGTGCTTTACATAGTGCATTCAGTAGGTAAAAAATGAAGGTAAAATAACAATAACCTAAATAAAAGACATAAAGCCCAGACATCCACATATAAACAAAGATAGTAGTGCAGAGGTAAGATATTTAATGTGGAGAAAAAACCAGGGTGTACAGATGGGTTTTGAGCCTTGATTTAAAGGCAGAAATGGAGGGGGAATCGCATATGCCAGGTGGCAGTTGATTCTACAAGGGTGGAGCAGCTAGTGCAAAGTACATTTCTTAGAGTTGTGCCATTGGCATGGCTGTATACGCTGGTCACCAAAAGAAAGTGATTGTATACAGTAGCTCAGAAGAGACTGACATCTCCATTTCACTTAACGATACCACTGATGTTCAGATGGCCAGAAAGATGGTGATGGTGACTTTGTCAGTGTGAGCTTAGCAGCTAAAACCACCTAGATCTGCTAGCCCTTGTTTAAGAAAATTGTCCTTCAATCTTTGTAAAATATTTACTTTTTTCACTTTAAATACACCTTAAATAAGTAATTGTCTAATGGATTTGTCTTGCATTACAGTTTATGAGATATATATCAATGGCACAATTTACCCCATGGTATTCTCTCTTGTGGCACAACTTACACCACACAGGGGGCAAGTTGTGCCACAAGACAACTTTTTTTCCGAAAGCTATATTTCTTCAACAGTTTATTCCAGATCCAAAGTTTTTATTGCCAGGGATGCACAACACCCTGAAATATATGTACATATTTGAGTTGGAGACTTTACTGTCAAAGCCTCACTAGTTACTTTGAGTAAAAAGTGGCACAACTTAGGCCACTCTCCCCTACGTATATTTCAGGATGTGGTGCATCCCCGGCAACAATAACTTTCGATCTGAAATAAATTGTTTAAGAAATATAGCTTTTGGAAAAAAAGTTGCCTTGTGGAACAACTTGCCCCCAGTGCGGGGTTTGTTGTGCATTTTGAGAGAATACCATGGGGTAAATTGTGCCATTGATATATATCTCATAAACTGTAATGTAAGACAAATCCATTAGACAATTACTAATTTAAGGTTTATTTAAAGTAAATAAAGTAAATATTTTACAAAGATTTAAGGTAAATTTTCTTAAACAAGGCCTAGCAGATCTAGGTGGTTTTACCTGTAAAGCTCACAATGACAAAGTCACCATCATCATCTTTCTGGCGATCTCAACTCTCATCAATGGTGACATTAAGTGGAATAGAGATGTCAGTCTCTTCTGAGCTACTGTAGACAATCACTTTTTTTTTGGTGACCAGCTTTTACTGGCACAACTCTCAGAAATTTACTTCACAGTAGCTGCTCCGTGCTTCCCGAACCAACTGCCACCTGACACGTGATTCCCCCTCCATTTCTGCCTTTAAATCAAGGCACAAAACCCATCTGTACACCCTGGCTTTTCCTCCATTAACTCTCTTACCTCTGCACTACTATCTTTGTTTATATGTGGATGTCTGGGCTTTATGTCTTTTATTTTTGTTATTGTTATTTTACCTTAATTTGTTGCCTACTTAATGCACTATGTACAGCACTTTGGTCAGTGTGAACTGTTGTAAATGCGCTTTTATAAAAAATGTTTACTTACTTACTTACTTACTTACTTACTTATAACTCACCCAGGCCCTTTGGTACAAATCACCCCAATCCCTAGCCTGGAAATCCAGACCCTGATATCTTGAACGATAGAGGGTCTGGCCACGATCAATAGTAATTTCCAACTCAAGGGGCGGCTCCTACTCGTGCATTTCAAATGCCACTGCACGCAGTTGGATAGCACTACAACCAATCAGAGCGATGCACAAGGTGACGTAAGCCCCGTTCATTTAGCGAACAGCTGTTAAACTGTTAAATTAAACGTTTGCCGTGGTCGGTCGGCAAAACAGAACATTCCACTTACTTGCTAATTAAATATTTGAGTGCCATCTTCCAAATCGTAAAGGGTCGAGGCCAAAGCAGTCTCAAACTCGCACAACATATCCGCAGCCATCTTTGATGTTTACTATCACGGCTTCGACGTCGCATGCACGTCACTGTCGTCATCCGGTTACGTCCTCCCCAGAGTACCATACAAAGGGCTCTGGCCCGCCAATATTAGATAGAACCAATTGAAACGTGAGCCCAGATTTCTGGTCTTTTTGAAAAAGCTTCAACGGAGAGTTTCCAGACCAACAGCAAATTTAATTTGCCAGCGCCTAGTGGCAGGTCTGGGAATGCCAGGCTACCCAATCCCAGCATTTTGGATAATTAGCATGATGCAGCAGTTTAGGAATAGATTTGTGCTAACTGTATAGACTCAAAGTGTAGCAAAGCACTAAAACATGTGTCAAATGTTTTCAAACTGTCTATAATTGTTCAGACAAAATAATCAAAAAACCTTGATCATAGAAATTTTACTTGGAAGGCAAAACACTTATTTTTTTTTCGCTTAAATGTGCTTTTATCTTATTCCATGCGTCTCCCTTCTTTATATGATGAGTCAAATGGATGGCTTTTCTTAACTATGTGGTCACATTTCCAATTTATTCTATGGTTTTCTAGAAATAGGGGTTTTACTACTTCCCTGCTGGCACAACTCAACCCACTCTCCCCTATATAATAATACATAATATATGTACAGTATATCTTTATTTTCTTTTTTTACTCAGAAATAAAACTTATGCTGTCAGCATGCAATGTTGATCATCCGTTGAACATTACAATTTACTCCTTTTTAATGATATTGGACAAAATGTCTGTGTTCCTGTGACAATGTGAGTACATTTAACATCCCCTATTGGAAATTGTGATAGGCTTTTTTTCACAATATTTTAATGACCAAACGATTAATCGAAGATGAAAGTAATCATTACCCCCTACTGCTATTCTCGTAATGCCTCCCCTGCTGTTGAGACAATTTCTGTGATTTGTAGCCATAGTATCTGTCTCCCCCATGCACCCTGAGGTGTAATATCATTTTCCAATATTTTTCTGGAGCTTTCACTTTGCCAACTCATGAGAGAAGCTTTATAGACCATCATGGGGCAGATCTAAAGATGTTGGTGGCATCTCATTATTGTGAATATATTTGACTCATTTTCACTTCCGGGAACTATATATTTTGATTGAAATATAAAAACTCTCTTAGCTTTCCACCAGACAAAGCTCTCTCTCTCTCTCTCTCTCTCTCTCTCTCTCTCTCTCTCTCTCTCTCTCTTTTTTTATAGTGAAACAACCGTCGAAGACATTGACATAATGATAATTTTTCTGTGGGTGTTTTTCTTTTTTCACTTGTGCATTTATCTTTTTTTAATTAAACTTGTCTTATTTTTATTGTTCTTATCTTATAGCGAGGAAGAGTTCCCCGAGTGCCAACCTCGCCCCGATTCCGAGCCCTGTGGTTCAGACAGTATAAGCATATTTAATTGCATATGCATGACCCCTTGTCTGGAAGCAGTCAGTGTCAATACATTTTAGTAAAGGCCAGTACTGCTATCTAGAATATTAATCATCCTTTCCCCCCATATATTGCTGTTTTACTCTATTTCATGCCCTCTTCTGAGTCATATCTGTGGGTCACTTGACAAACAACTTGTTTAAATCAATGAAAATATAACATCTTAAATTAATTATAGATATGCACTTGCATGATCCAATATGGATACATCTCCCTTCCAAAGGAAAATAAAAGGAGCCCGGAGCACACTGGTTGATTTTCAGCCCTAGTGCAATAAGGCTACTTTCCATACAGAATGTTCTGTCACATCATCCAGGCCCATTTTTGTTTTGTTCTTATCCAACATTTGTATTTGATTACTTCAAAAAAATGACTTACACTTGTGTGTTTGTTGTTAGAGGCGAAATAAGAATTTCCATTTAGATATTGGTGTAAACGTTTAACCAATTGAACAGCTATTTTATTTTGACATGTTTGAGGAATGGGAATGTGTAATTAACAGGGTTCAAAGAAAATATAAGTTACCCTGTGGACAGGGCCTTACTTTTGCACAAAAAGGGAATCATAATGTGTTCAGCCCCTTGTGTGTACAGTATAGGCCTACATCAGAGACCCACAAAGAGTGGGGATCAACAACCCCTTTTGGATCAAGACCCATAGCTCAAAAACACAGCACTTTAGGAATGGGTAATGCATATGAATTCAGCAGCATTCAATATTCTGTTGTATGTTTTATGAATGTGAGGGTTTGAAGTAAGTAAAGAAACGTGTTGTGGCTCCAAGATGGTGATGAAAAATGGAAAATTAAAACCGCGTCCTGCAGCTTTATGCAGACTGACTGACTGCAATGAAAAACGGTTAGATAAAATTGGCTACTTCCTGGAGTCTGGAGAATAGTCGGACACACAAACGGAAGGGCAGGGAGATGGAGAGAGAGAGAGCGAGAGAGAGAGAGAGCGAAATAAAGAAAGGGAGGAGGGGACGGCATGCGTCTACAGTCACTTCCACAATCCCTGCTCAGACAGACCCTTTCCCCCCCTGGCTGATTGCTTCCAGACTACGTTAAAAAGCGGCGCAGTCCTCTGAACGGTTTGGGCTCCTGCGTTGCGCGCTTGCGCGGCGCCAGTGGGGGATCCTTGGACAATGTGGGGATGAGCTATTGACTTGACTCTATACCTCCCCCCTACACACACACACACACACACACACACACACACACACACACACACACACACACACACACACACACACACACACACACACACACACACACACACACACACACACACACACACACACACACACACACACCCACACACACACACACACACACACACACACACACACACACACACACACACACACACACACACACACACACACACACACACACACACACACACACACACACACACACACACACACGCATCATTATCAGCCAGACCCCCAACCCCCCTGCCCTGCAGCGACACCGGCTCACTGGCACATTACACATTAACATACTGCTGCTGCTTGCACCTCCTCCCCCGGACTACTGTCTGTCTAGAACACAATTAGGGTGCGTAGGAGACACACACTATACATATTGGAAAAAAGGCAATCATGCTAATGCCGCTCAATGTGTCTGAGTTCTCCTGAAAGGCTGCAGATGTTGTGGGTCTGTTGTTGAAAATGGTATTTTATCAGCACGGTTTGGTGCGTTTTATATGGTATACGTTAAGTGTGCGTAGCCTATTCTACAATTTGAATTTGTCAAATCAAAAGATTATTAAGCATTACCTTTGTGTTTAATTTGGTAACATAGCCATGAATCAAAAAGGAAAACAAACTAAACTGTCTGTCTTTCTCTCTGTCTTTGTCTCATAATAGGCCTACCGTAAATTGATAAAATCCTGTCCTAATAAATATGGATTCACCTTATAAAGAAAATAAAGTGGGCAGATCCTGTTACAGATCTACTGTCAGGCAAGAATAGGAAATTGATCCTCGATCGATGGACCGTTTCACTGGATAAATAGAGAAAGGGTGGAAACTGTTGTGTTGATAATTAAGACAAACTCAAAGGACTCTGTATTGGGTTTGTCCCACCTGAAAGATAAACGCCCAGAGGGCGGCAGCAGCGCGCTCTCATCTGTGTTTCGGAAATGTTGGTCATTTGAGAGATGTTTGCCCTAAACTAGTCTTGCAGGCACAACTCCTCTCTCCTGGCGTACAATCTTGAAGTAGAACACCCAAGTTACAGACATTAAACCCTTAATCGAACCAGATCCAACACAAACTTGAATAGCTATTTTATTATTGGTGCTTCATTTTGGCGGACGTGCTGCCTGACAGGGTAAAACCAGGGCAAACTAACTTTATATATTTCAAGGGATAACTATCCTGATTGATCAACATGATATGATAATAGCAAAATGTTTTATTATAGGATAAGGGACTGTTGACGTCCACATATCAATTCGGTTGATTTCCAAATACAGTCACACACACTTTTAGTAGGCTATGTGCTCGATGTAATATGGACTTCTAATAGAACATTGATGAAAAATGAATAGCACAAACATGACCAAAAGGCTCACATTTACCCTTGCATTACACATGTAACCCCTGCAAAGCTTTAATAAGCTTTAACACGAAGATGGCCAGCACTATATTTATTTCCCTCTATTATATGTTATTCACACTTATTTAGCCTAAGTTTAAAATAAATAACTTGTGAACTAACTGTCATAATGTCCCAACCCTTCCACGTTACACGTTGTCAACTTTTTTGTGTGAAATGTTAACTTTCCTACCCCTGCTTTACTACTTTTTGTGTGCATATGCGTTGCGCGCGCGCGTGAGTGTGTGTGTGTGTGTGAGAGAGAGAGAGTGCGCGTGCCTGCGGGAGTGTGCGCTGTGGGCTCTGCTTGATCTGTTGTTTGCGCAACACAATCACATTTCTTTTAAGCGACAGGGTGTCTAGACACACACGTGACCGGGCGCGTCAATGCGCACTGGAGACTGGAGACGGAGCAAGGGCACCCAAACCATCCGCCTCATTTACAGACAGAGAGCCGAACTACCCCCCTCGAGATCACTCGTCGGCTCGCTTTTCTTCAACACACACACACTCTCAAGACACGGAAACTTCGTGTGAGATACGAGCTTGCTTGGATTATTGTATCTTGAAAAGGGATTCGTCTACTAAAATAGGTTGCAAGGCTCTTCGGTGCGTGGACGTAAACCCGAGGGTCTCTCTCGCTCTTCTCGCAGGCTTTTCAAACGCAACTCAACTCGGGTTAGAGATCCAGTCCCGGATTTTTTTTCTCCTAAGCTCTTTGGACGAGGCTCGTTCTTGTCAGTGGACCACATCCTCTGCAGACGGCTGGCATATTTAGACATAGCGGATACTAAAAAAAAATAGAATAAAAAGCCTCCGCTACCCTGACGGAGAGCCCTATAGCCTACTCTGTGCAGTCGGATCAAGGATTTTGTGGATTAATGCTCTTGAGGGCACGGCGGCGAGCTTCGGTTTTCATGGGATAATTGTGAACGCGTTTTATAGGCATAATTAGGCCCCAGTTTGTCTCATTCCCATTCCGGGCTAAATGCGCACAGATCGAAAGATGTTTTGACAATGTTTGTATGCTGAATAATCGGCACGGAGTGAGTGTATTTTTATTAAAGGGGTCAGTTCACGGCGCTATAGCCTACGCTGCACATCACCAAGTGAATAATTCTAACACATGCAGGCTACATGCTGCCGTCCTGGTGTAAAACGCTGCTAGAATCATTTTTCATACGTTGGTGTTAAACGCCTTTTGGAAGTGATGGTGATTTATACCCGGCGGAAGAGCTGACTGTGCCGCGAACCTCGACTGCTTTTCGGTGACCAAGTCTGCAGGAGACGGCGACAGAGACTGGCGTATGCTACAGACTCCCTCTGCTTACCCAGCGCCCAGTTTTTCCACCGGATTTTCTCAGGCTGCTTGTCATTGCCTGGACTCGGATCCCGGAATCTTCATGATTTGCGGACACCATGCTCGTTTTTTAGCCGGGGAACCCTCTTTTCGTCCCGCATGTTTAGGACCAAACGATCGGGGCTCGTCCGGCGACTCTGGAGGAGCCGTGCGCCCGTGGAGGGCGACGGGGAGGCGGATAGAGGGACGCATGGCTCCGGTGGCTGCTGCATGGGCAAAGCGACAAAGGTGGCCAAGTCCAACGCCGGGTCGGAGGCTGAACTCAAGGCGTTGACCCACTCGATACTGAAAAAGATCAAAGAGAAACAATTAGAGGTGCTTTTGCAGGCGGTGGAGTCCAAGGGGGGTGCCCGAAGCCCCTGCTTGCTCTTGCCCAGCAAAGTGGACACCAAAGTGGGTCAACAGTCTTACTCTCTCCCCATGCTGCTCTACAAAGTGTTCAGGTGGCCGGACCTCAGGCATTCCTCGGAGCTCAAGAGGCTGTCTTGCTGTGAATCCTACGGGAAAACCAACCCAGAGCTCGTTTGCTGCAACCCGCACCACATGAGCAGACTTTGTGAACTCGGTGAGCTGGATTAATATGATAATAAACCTCATATTAAAAAAAAGTTCTGAAACTGCCTTTCAATTCTCTGGTGGTGGGGCCTAATTTTGAAGGAAAGCACACATTCAGACACCGTGTCATTGTGTCAAAGAATTACCAGACTCTTAAAGGGGGTAATTAGCCTAATTCAAATGACATCACCTCTCTTGGCACAGTTGTCTTGAGTTTCCATAAGGTAAAACTTGACCGATGTTGAAAGCGTACCAAGTGGCCTTCTTCATCCTTTCGGTGTCATTCAATTTTGAATGTTTTAATTAAAAAGTCACAGCAGATAATATTTTCAAAATGTCCCCCAACTTGTTCATGATGTTGTCACGTCGCCATTGTGCCTTTTTAAATGCTAAATATGTCGACGTCTTAATTAGACAGCATCCAGACTTAAACAGGTTTTCTTGTTAGTTTAATCATTGTTTTGGCACTTTGGAGCTGTTTTTTCCGACATATATTAGGATATTTTTGACTTTATCATTTATAAACAAACAGCCCATCTGGCATTTCAACATTTCACAATTGGCATTTCCAAAGTGCAAAGCGACTCATCCCGGGCTTTACAGTCTTTCCACGGTGAAGTTTCCAGGGCTTGTGTGTGTGTGTTTGTGTGTATTTGTGTGTGTGTGTGTGTGTGTGTGTGTGTGTGTGTGTGTGTGTGTGTGTGTGTGTGTGTGTGTGTGTGTGTGTGTGTGTGTGTGTGTGTGTGTGTGTGTGTGTGTGTGTGTGTGTGTGTGGTTGCTTGGCGTCCCGGGCCAAAAGAGGCCCGTATCTCAGTTTGTCCTAGACGCTGATAGTGGCCCTCCTGGCGCCAGGCGGCCCCCTGTTTATCTGCCTGCCAATGAAAGGCAATAGCTGCCCGGCTGGCCTCTCTGCCTGCCTCTCCAGCTTGAGCTGACAGACACAAACCCATTTTCCCTGAAGAATGACAACTCTTATCATAAAGTGTAGATCTCTCATTTGTTTATTTTCTCATGCTCTGCTTTTTTCTTTTCCTTTTTTTTCCCTTTTGTTTTTTTTCTCTCCTCCATGCAGAGTCCCCCCCTCCTCCATATTCGCGCTATCCCATGGACTATCTTAAACCACCAGGTGAGCTTGATACATCCATACTGTACACTACAGTCATACATGTATTTATATTTCTCATTTTCTGAAACACATTTGTTTTTGCACAACAGACACATCTTAAATGCCAACTTGTATCCATGAATGTTTATGTGTTGTCTGTCAGTCTGATATTACATACACACATATAGCCTTACACACAACCCCTGCAGTGCATTTATGTGTGTGTGTGTGTGTGTGTGTGTGTGTGTGTGTGAAGGAAACGGCTCCGTGTTATGTTGTGATTTATGATAGCAGTGGAGTGGCACGCCTGGCTGGCTGGGCAGTTCTAGCATGGCTGGCAGCCAGGGCAAAGCAGCACAAAGTTGAGATACCAGCTAGTATAGACTGACTGGCACGTCACTGGGGGGCATAGTGTGTGTGTGTGTGTGTTTGTGTGTGGGGGTAGGGGGATAGTTGTATGGGTGTTTGCTTGTGTGTCCAGCTATCTATTGTGAATAGCAAGCGCAGACAAGCGTCGTCTCTGGAGCCAGCCAGCCATTATCATCTGAATGAATCAACAGATTAGGCTTGAGGACTTGCGTGGGGGTGTCACTGTCCCACATCTCTGTTTGGGATGTTTTTGTTTTAGGAACAGAGGGAGAGAGAGCGTTTTGTGTATGGCACACGCTTATTTTTAATTTTATTTTTTTACACCTAATTGTTTGGTCCATCCGCCTGTGCCAGACGCCACATGCCGCTGTGCTGTGCTCGTCATTCTACTCGCCGGTGCCGGAAAAAGTGGCATCAGGTTATGTCATCGCCTGTTAAGTCAGTTCTGAAAGTGTGTTAAATTTCCAGGCTGCAGCCAGAATAGTGTATTGGTGTCACAGAGAGGGTGACAGAGCTATTCAAATGTGCAGTCTGTGCAAGTGTGGCGCGATTATAACGACTCAGTTTTAAATTTTTGCTCACTTATGTGCTGTATGTCAGTGCAGGAAAAGAGTTAAACAATGACCGGTCAGCCGACGAGCAGCCAGCCAGTTCTACTCATGAGAAAGGAGAAAGTGGCTTTTCAGAGAGGGGAAAAACAATAGGAAGTCATTGCAGTTTGCAGCTGTGGTTCTACAAAGCTCCCCACCTCACCCTCTTCCTCCACCTCCATTTCTTTCTCTCTTCATCTGTCTATCTTCACCTTTAAATACAGTCTATAATATTCACCAAGGTTTAATTGAGAAGCATTTCCCAGAGACTTTTTTTAGACACGTGCACGCAGAATTGATCAATAATGCTAAAAACAAATATGATCAGCTGTGAAATAATCCTCCCAATGTTCCAACCTTCTTCTGGTGTGATGCCTGTCTCTGGGCAGAGCTAGAATGTCTATGCTTGAGTTCAATTGGAAGCATTCCAGTGCTGAAAGGAAAACAAGAAAGTAAATAGGAAATGCAAGCTGGATGCACACAAAGGAAATGATTATGTAATTATGTGACCACCCTGTTTGTTTCCCCTCTCTCTCTCTCTCTCTCTCTCTCTCTCTCTCTCTCTCTCTCTCTCTCTCTCTCTTAGTGCAAATTGAAAAAAAATAAAATGGATTTGTTTAACTGTGTGGGACTTGAATGCTGCCAATAAGAAAATAACAAGAAAAAAGGAAGCATCATCCGCTTGCTGTCTCGCCTTAGTTTTGCATTGCCTTTCTCTAAAGTCTTATTTTAAGTGTAAAAGTGCGTAACTGCCAAGCTGTTTCCTCATTTGGTATAGCTTTCAGCCGGTGCAGCTGCATTTGTGGTTAATCAAAGGCAACTCTGTCTATGTGTATCTCTGTGTATCGGCGAAAGAGGGTGCAAGACAACATATATTAATAGGACAATGGAAGCAACACACACACACACACACACACACACACACACACACACACACACACACACACAAGCAAGCACAGAGGACAGATGAGCTGATCATGCAGAAAGACAGGGGTCTCAAGGAGCTGTCAATCTGCAGCTACTTCCCATTACCGGAGGCTGTTACAATTTTCTATAGTGCTCTCTGTATTTAGCTTTGTATTAGACTGTGTTAAATCATCATGACACTCAGAAAATCAGCATGGTTAACTAACTTTTAGCAGGCAATCAAACACCGTAAAAAAAAACTTCATGAAATGGAAGAAACAGGGAATTATATGATGCTGGTTTTATGACTCCGGTGAACAGGAAGTAAGGTTATGTGTGTCAGTGTGCTACAGCAGCAGCAGCGGTGGCGGTCAATATGAAAGCCGGCCCGAGACGTAAAACGCTACCTTGTTTCAGCTCTGGGGAATATAAATCACACACTGTTTAGCTCTTTCTCTCTGATGCCCCCTTCAGCCCTGTGGTCAGCTGTGAACTGTTGCCCGGGAGACCGCGGGGGCAAAGGCGGCTGGCAGCCAATGAAAGCCAGGCACGCTGGGCTATGCCCGCGCATCTCATTACTGAGACCACAGCAGCACGGGCGTGTGCGGACTAGGGCAGGGAGGAGGAGGGCTCGCTGTTTAAACCGCTCTGGTCACTTGTTTCTTTATTACTTCATAGCGGCTGCTGCTGCTGCGGCTATGCCAGGTCAAAGCAGGAGGCCAGTGAGAAAGTGATAGCTGTTAGCAGGAGAGTGGAAGTATTCAACAGAAATATGTAGATCATAACATACGCATGCTGACCCCTTTTTCAGTTTGCCAGCCAAATTAGACCAACGCCAGCTCATCGACAAGTTTTCAGCGATTTTAAATGCAACCATTATGCACGGCTTGCAGGTAACCATCAGAAAAACTGCACTTTATAGTCATAGTTCAGTCAGGGTGGTGGTGACCAGCGCCGCACCACTGTGGCTCAATGTATTTGAGGTGTAGCGCAGTGTTGACGTGCAGCAAGAAGAATGTAACATTAGCGAATACCAAGCTACCAGCAGAAGCAGCTCTGCAGCAGAGCTAGCCTTTCTCCCAGCGGTGTGCTGCTGCCTCGCTCAACTAACACAGCGCTATTTTTCACTAAGGCTCTCCATTCAGGTGTCGTGTTGAAACTAGTCCACATTTAAAAGTCTTCGTGGGAGTTAAGGGTTCAAATGCAAAGAAAGGGAGAGAGAATTATTTTTTCTCTCTCTCTTGTCCGCACAGTGCAACACAAAGCAAACTTCCAGTCAACGGCTTTTCAAGGCCTCTCCATGGTCCGTCTGCCAAGGTAGCCGCGAAAACACACAAATAAACACAAACCGATACAGACACATAATACGTAGAAACATTTCTGATGCACCTTTTCCACTCTGGTTTACGCCTCAGCCTGAATGAGTTACATGATGGGATGTTTTCAGCTTGTTTCTCTGGCTGAAGTATAGGAGGGGGAATCATATCAAGAGACAATTATCAGAGCAGTCTTATTAAAAGAGGAGAACAAGCACACAGAGCATTGCAATCTCAGTCTTCTAAAGTTTGATCTGTATGTGGTTATTGAGTAGGGATCACAGGTCTCCAGCCCCAAACCCTCGCCTCAGTCATTAGCAGAAACGAATACTCCTCTTACCAGTTCAGCAGCTTGTCTGTCTATGCAGAGATGCAAGGCTAACGTTCCTCCTGAAGCAGTGGATTATGGGGGATTATCAGGGGTGTAAGAAACTCTCCTCTCCTCTACGTGTGTGTGTGTGTGTGTGTGTTAGTGTGTTTGTGTGTGTATGTAAGAGTGTGAGCCTCGTCGTCAGCGTCTTCATTAGGCATTGATTTCACCGAGTGATTGACGGTCTCACAGCTGCTGCTTTGCCTGCCTCCTCCCCTTAACACACACACACACACACACACACACACACACACACACACACACACACACACAGGAGGAACACACACAGTGCTAATTCAAAGTCTCTCTTTTTTCTCTTTTCATTAGATTCTCCAGACTCTGGACCGTCATCCAGTGATACTGGGGGAACGACATACTCGGCCCCTGTGGGGCTTTCAGGTAAATATTCCTACCAGTGTATTACTTATTTATACCGGCAGTTTTCTTGTCTTTTTTCTACCGTCACCTCCCTCTTCCCCCCGGTCATTTTATATTCCTCGTCTGTTTTCTTTTTCCTTCTCCTTGTCTGTGCATTCCTCCCACCACACACACACACACACACACACACACACACACACACACACACACACACACACACACACACACACACACACACACACACACACACACACACATCTCCCCCTCCATACTTGTGATGATCAGGCAGTGATTGTGGGGGCCCCTGCTTCCCCTCTGCAATAAAACGTAGAAAAAAGACGAAGGAGGGTGGTGTATTTCTCCCACATCCACATGAATTCCTCTTTGCTGGCTTCTCTCTTCTCCTCTTCCTCTTCTCCGTTCCTCTCATCCCTTTTCCGTGTTGTGCTGTTGTAATGGAGCAGCAAACACGATGAAAGCGTTGTTTGGAGAAGGAGAATATGCTCTGTGCGTGCAGTATTGTCTTTGTGTGTGAGTGTGTGAGGGTGAAGCTTCAAAAACAGGCTTCAACTAGTATGCAAGTGTTTTTTTGGTGGTGTTTGTGTGTGTTCACTCTCCTCCGGGCTGGGTTTTTGTGGACAAGGATGCAGACACAGGCGCCTTTTCTTGTCTTCCATGCATCCCTTATATGCAGTACGTGTTTTGGGGCCTTCCTGAGCTTTTTCTCCCCGTAATCCCCTTTGGCACCATTGCTCTCCTTGCCCCGGCAGCCCTGTCCGCAGGCTGCAAAGTACGGCTTTTTTATTTTTTTCGAAAGAGAAATGGTTTGCTCTCCACTGGCCCGAGATTGCTCTGTGTGTTGTGTGTGCTGTTCTCTGCTTTCCCTCGGCCTCAGATGGTTCTCATTACTGGGCCTTTAAAGCCTGTTTTATGTCAGTCGGTGATGTTGGCTGCCCATTTCCCCCCTCCTTTGTTTGGTGGTAGGGGGGGTGGGCGGGGGGTTAGCCTGCCTGCCTGCATGTGTGTGTGTCCTTGGATGGGGAGGGGGAAACAGCTTACAAGAATCAACCTCTTTTCTCCTCCTCTACCTCTCCTTCAGGTGGACACCAAAGTCCATCCCGTGTGCATTAACTAAAGACACATTTTAGACCTGAAACGCTTCAAAACTGTGAAACCCAAGAACTGGAGTCTTAACAGACATCCCCCCATACTCCCTCATTTACTCCTTTTCCTCCCTCAGCGAGGCGTTCATTCTTACCCTCCTCCTCTTCCTCCCCTGTTTTTCTTCCTGGCGAGGGTGACATGGCAGCGTTGGCCAGCGCTTCAGTGAATGGGCCTCCTCAGTAGAAAAAAGCAGTAGAGGTACAGTAGTATAGGGGAGGCCAGGGTTGGGATGGTCGAAGTTTCTCTGCCCTCATGATTTCCTCTAGCAAGCCCAAAATAAAAAAGAGAAAAACAGGCATCCCCTCCTCCCACTCTCTTCCCCCTCTCTCTCTCTCTCTCTCTCTCTCTCTCTCTCTCTCCCTGCTTCCCTCCTTTCGCCTCCCTCCCTCCCTCTGGGGCCCTGACAAAAGAAACATGGCTCTCCCAGAGGCCCGCCGCTGACCTTCTAATTCACTCACTCTGCCCTTTTTATGTTCTTCTCCAGACATATTTACAGAGGGGAAGAAGGAAGAGAGTGAGAGGAGGGGAGGAGGGAGGCAAAGACTTGGAAGTCTGCAAGAGTTGTAGCCTATAATGTTTCTCCTTTACTTTTCTTTTTTTTGCCTTGTAGTAGAATAATCAACTTCTTGTTGACGTTTGTGGTTGAGGATGTTGGTAAAAGGAGCCCTGCTATGGAGCTTATATACCTTTAGCCAGAGTGGAAAATCCCCCCGAAGGAATCCAGTCATTTGGGGGGGAAAACAGTTCAGATAGAGCTTATGAGATGAGGTTAGAATAACATCTTCCTCTTCCATATTTCCTTTTTTTTCTTAATTATTATCATCTATCTATCTTGGAAAAGGCCAAGAGCATCCGGGCTGGAAGGAGTTAAGTGAGCTGCGACAGCGACAAGCGCAAATGCAAACTAGGCTGCCTGCCAGGCTAGCAGCTCCAAAGCTCCTCTCGCTGGCCCGCGTCATCAGCCTGGAACAGGGCAGAGAGGAGGAGGGAGGGAGGGAGGGAAGAGAGGAGGAAAGAGGAGAGGAGGAGGTGGAGGAGGGGGTCGATGGCTGGGTGTTCGGGTGCTGATCCTGGGCGAGGGCTTGGATCAGTGCTTTAGGTTCATCCGGGAGTCGAAGAGAGAGAGATCTGGAAACGGGGAGATCGGTTCAGCTTTTAAGAGAGACGATTGTTGGTTATAAATCTCTGGAGTGTTGAGTCATCTTTTATACTTGTGAGAGTTTATGAGCAGCTCATGGGTAGCACCCATGTGAACTCAAAGATGGCAAGTTCTTTAGAAGCTTTTCTTGAATAAAAGACATCTGTAAGCTTGACATGACATAGCTGTGAGACAAAGTGTGGCCTTGGTGTGTGTGTGTACCAGCGCTTGGTATAATTTCAAATTGTTCTGACAGAGTCTGATCAAAAAGTATCTAAACAGCATATTGAATCGGAATATACTTTATTTTTGTTTATCTGCAATATTGACATAGAAGTATGGAGGATCAATACCCAGCCTGGTGTGTACATGCATGTACTCTTCTTTTAATGGCGAGCAACAGACGGCTGTTCGTGCCTCGTTTTCATTGAATGTATAGCATCGGTGTGTATGTGTGTGTGTGTGTGTGTGTGTGTGTGTTTGTGTGTGTCGGTGGCGTGCCTGCTGGTGCCATCAGGGGACTGACCCGGAGTGCCTGCGTGTAAGAGGATCCAGTCGGGCTGTGGTGACACGTACACACACACACACACACACACACACATTTTCACACACACACACACACACACAGACAGACATGTACACACAGGCAGGCGGATAGGATGACCTGGTGCGAGCCCTGGCGCACGGCCGACTGTCACACAGGCGCTTCCTCCCACTGCAGGTTAAATTTAGGCTGCGTTGTATTCTTATACCAGCAGCCAGCCAGTCACCTCGACAGACAGACGGCCAGCCCTTCAGTCAGTCAATTAGTCATCCAGTGAATCGGCTGGATGTATAACCTTCATCAACGGGCTCTCTGGCGGAGATTAAATTTAGTCCTGGCACCTCGGCTCATTAAATCAAAACTAGGTTCTGAAGGGCCCTGAAGAAACGGCCCACTTTTTGGTGCAAACCCAGCTAGGAAAGGTAAAAAAAGGCCTGTGTTTTTGTTTTGACTTTGTTTGAGTTGTTTACAGGAAGTGAGCTTTAAATTACATATCACCAACGCTTAGAAGCAATCTTATAATTTTTCTTTTGGGAAGCAAGCTCGAGTCGGAAACAGAGCGCCCTCAGTCTCCCTCCTCTCGTCTTTTTCTCTGCATTCCTGCCTTGTTTGGGTTAGCAGGGAAAGGAAAAGGGCTGCACAGGATATGACCTCATGTCTTTGAGGAAAAGGCGAGCGGACAGCGAAGGCAGCCGAGGCCTCTTCTTGACAGAAAACAAACACTGGGGTGCACCAACCAGAAAGCAGGAGGGAGTAAATCAAAAAGGAAGAAAAAGAAATGACAAATTTTGTTTTACTTCTACAAAGATAGAAACGTGTATGGGTCCTCCTGTTACAGCCTGGTCAACTCGCCACAGAAACTCTTTTAAGACCAAATGAACACTTTTTAAAGCCCATTAAACCGCTCCCTCCCGCTTTCGGCTCAATCTTGAGTTTTTCCTTTTCTGCTCCAACAGTAAGAGGAAGGAATGAGGAGGGAGAGAAGATGGCGGCTTTGGGTGGAGGAGAGATGGCCGGCAGCTCTGCTCTGTTCTCTGTAATTTGGAGGCTCGGTGTTCAGCCAGAGAGTTGAGCGGAGCCGGGCCCGCTCTGTGCAGGGCCAGGATCTCTCATTACTCCCCACTTCCTCTCCTTGCGCGGCAGCCAAGCCGCCTCTTGGCAAGGGACTTCATTTTGGTTTTGGCCGTCCTCTGTTCCCCACCCTGTGTCATTATGCTGCACAAATCGAAAAAACAGCATGCGGAGACAGCAGAGGATGTGGGAGGGGGGAGAGAGAGAGGAGAGAGGAAAGCTAGTGAGCCTATAGCTTGCATGCGTTTTGCTTTTGCTGAAGATTTGTTTTGTTAGTGTCGCATCAAAATAGCATTTTTCTGTTGAAAACACTGGCCTACCTTAGCATAGCCAGGCAGGCCACTGAAAGGTATAGGCTATGTAGGTTTGGCACCAGACCAGAGCTGGAGTCAAGCCCAGAACAAGATGAACATCGTTTTGGTTTGCAGTCACTCTGTGGAAGTGGATTTTGACATAACCTCAATCTATGAAGATATGAAAGAGTGTGTGTGCTGGAGAAAGAGGGAAGGTAGGGAGAAATCCCAGTTAGCAGGATAAAGACGGAAATGGAAATAAGTGCAGACGCATTCCTGTAAACCTGTGTGTGTGTGTGTGTGTGTCAGACTTCTTATGTGACACACACTCTTGCTGCCTCCACCCTCCCGTCTGCTCATTCATGTAGCCAGTTTGTCTTTTGTGTACCCAGACTGTAGAGGTGTGTGTGTGTGTGTGTGTGTGTGTGTGTGTGTGTGTGTGTGTGTGTGTGTGTGTGTGTGTGTGTGTGTGTGTGTGTGTCTGCTTGTCTGCTTGCTTGCTTGCGTGTGTGTGTCTTTTTATATAAGCAACAACCCAGTCAGTAGCCACATCCCAATCACAGACCACAGTGCTGGCATAACCACACACACACATACACATTCACAGACGTTCAGAGGTCCATAATTATTAACAGCGGACCAAGAAGAACACAACAACAAAAAGCTCCAGCCGAACACAACTGGCTTTGCTGGTTGTCTGCCTCGTCTGTTTGCAGTGTGTTTGTATTATTTTGTTCCCGCAGTGTCTTTAGCGGCCAAACAATGTGTCTGATTGTTCTGCTTGTCTGTCCATCTGTCCGTAGCGCCCTGTGTGTGTGTGTGTCATTAGTGATAATGAGTCTGCAAGTGATCTTCTGATTGTGTGTTCGCTTGAAAAGTGAGCTGACATCATCACAGCCTGCCTGGCACCTAGCATCAAACTAGCTTGTATTTATTCGTCCCTTCACCCTGGGAAATCTTGGCTGCGAGGGGGATCATTGTGTGTGTGTGTGTGTGTGTGTGTGTGTGTGTGTGTGTGTGTGCGTACATGTGAGGGTCAGCGTGATGAAGTGTTGGCATAATAACTCAGCAGGAGCAAGGAAGAGGAGGTGTTACAAGGGAATAAAACGTCCTTCGGTGAAAAAAATGCGGGGCTGTAGAGTTTTTGCGATAATGTGGCTCTAAACAGAAGATGCATGGCTGCCCAATTCATTTTGAAACGCTCCCTGTGTTTTTTTTTATCTCAAACTGAGAAGAGCACCATGCCTGAGCGACATCAAGACATGTGGATGGTGTAATTATAGCAGCGGCTTTCGACTCGGAGGAAAATTATACTGTATGTGTTATGGAGGCATTAGGGAAAACATGCGCCATTTCTTTGCTCCTTATCTCCTCCCGGTTTTCGTGGGCCGGATGGTTCATGTTAAGAGATGGCGTGTCTGCAACTCATTGCTCTCTATCTGTTTTTTCTGCGAAGAGTCAGATCTGTAGATAGCAAAACTGTGCCACTCCCCTGTGTGGGTTTCCTGCCATCAGGGCTTATTTAGGTTTCCTGAAGTGGAGGGGGGGAGACTTTACATCTTCTTACGTAACGTACCACCCTAAAGAGGCACTTCCTCTGTCGGTTACTAAATCCCTCCACCATCTATCTGCCTGTCTATTTATCGCCCTGCTAGGACGGAAAACAATCCGTCTTTTCTTCTTTAAAAGTTGTTGCTTTGCTAAGGATGCACTTATAGGCAATTTACTGCTTGACAGACAACCAAAACTGCCAAAGATGGCTGTGCTAATGATTCGTCTTCAAGGGGAACCGCACCAATTCTTACACATCAAAGTGTATTTACAGGCCATGTCTCGGAACCGAAACAGTCTGTGGTGGAGTTGAATTGTGGGTGATTGAGGTGCTTGGATTGTAACAAGGAATAACAATGTGTGGAACTAAAAAAAAACAGTATAGACCTTGACGTTTCAGCTGTCCATTGTGAATCCAATGTTAAAGCTGTTACAAGACGTTGCTCATTGCATTTATTGCCACAGAGACATTGAACCCAACAGGCAACAAGCCCCCCACTGTCAAGGCTTCTAACCTGTATCACCTCATCAACAACAAAAATACAAAAGAAAATCAATGAAGCCAAATTATATTTTTGTCAAAACACACAGAGAGAGATATGCATAGCGGGCTTCCATTACAGAAACACAGACAGGGCTGAACATAAATGGCATGGCAGAGTGAACAAAAGGAATGCCTCCAGGGTGACCCTTGACCTTTGGAATAGACTTTCCCCCGGCTCGGGAGAGGGTGTTGACTTAGAAAATAAGGCGCTGTGTGAAGAGTCCTTCCTCCCCCCTCGAGCTGTTTCCTTCATGTCTTCCCCATTCCTCTCCTCAGCCCATGTGTGTGTGTCTGATGACGACAGGGTCATTACATGTCTGAGCTGAGAGAGGCGCGCGCAACCACACACGCACACACACACACACATACACACACAAACACTCACAGGGATCGATATGAGACCGTTCTCAGGAGCCTCCTCACTATTTACCGATGTTGATAGTGTTGTGTCCAGGAGTGAAGGTTGAAAAGTGTGTGTGTGTGTGTGTGTGTGTGTGTATGTGTGTTTGTGTGTGTGTGCGTTACTCTGTGGCTGTGTTGACTTTTAAGTATAGTCGGGACCTGGTGTGAGCGTGTGCACTTTTCTGTGTGTGTGTGTGTTATGTGTGTGTGGAGTCAGACAGAGGTAATGATTAACCTTTCCAGACTGTGTTTCTGGCTCTGGGAGAGAAGCACCCAGTCTGTCGTCACCCCTCCCCCTCTCACTGTCAGCCCCCCCGCCCTCCCTCCACCTCCACCAAGTCCAATTGTCTCAGCTAGCGTTGGTCCACTCTCTGGACGACGTCGGACCATTAAAGTCCACGGGTGGTGCATCGCAGTGTGTTGTCTACTTAACGATTCTGCCCCCCTCCCTGTGCTATGGTTTAAACATTTTTGCATTGGACACTGCAGGGTTTATTTAATCACTTATATTTTTACAGTCCCTTCCCCCACACCCTCCCACCCCCTACCTCGGAGAGCATAAGCATATCTTCCAGTAAATACCTAGAAATCATGGCATGGAGGCAATATGCTGTGTTTGTTTGTATAGTGTTGCTGACGGCTAACGTCCACATTAGTTCTTACTATCTACCGACCTCAAAAGCTACTTAAACATAGATGTACAGTTTAGCTATGATGATCCATCAACACATTAGCTCTCAGCTGTGTGGATGCATCCTAATAGACTAGCATGTCTAGCTTTTTATTTATTTATATTTTTTTGGATGGGGGTGTTTTTTTTACGTGTGTGGGCCCCATGGGACGAAACCAGACTGGGACAGCCTAGCAGCAGCAGACGACTGACTGACTGACTGACTGAGTAGAGCAGAGAGGGGGCTGGAGTGACAGATGGCCTCAGGCTGCCAGCTAGCCCGCTTATCTCCAGCGAAGGAGGAGAAGCCCAGAGACACACGGTCTGAAAGGCGACAGGGCAGACAAGCAGGTGGGGGTTAGACTGGGCTAATGCTTCGATAGGCAGACATCCAGAAAAAGGCAGACAGACAGACAGACAGACAGATGTACAGACCAGAGGCTTGCAGACAGCTCTGTAAGTGTTTCAGAAGGGGTTGGTTGGGAGCTGACACGGAAACACAGCCAAGTGCTCTCCCAAGGACAGACGGACACTGGTGCAGACACTCCGACGACACCGTCTGACACACACACCTATGCGAGAACGAAGCACACTGAAATAGTGTCAGGCGTAACATGAGCAGCGCCAGCAGCAGACACCTCGCACGCAAACGCACGATCATGTTAAAAATTTAAATTCAGTTAAATGAGCCCTGCACTTGGA
>NC_137222.1:8777216-8804716 GCF_949987685.1 Ammodytes marinus
GAAAGCAAAACAGTTTTGTAAAAGCACAGAAGACAATTGACAAGTGTGTATCATGATTCACACGTATTTCACTATCCACAAACCTGTAATTTTTGACATGCAAATATGTAGAACTTACTCTGAAAATACAAAGTCATATTTACGCATTTACGGATCTGTTTCTGCTTGTGAAAAGGGGTTTGCATATTTGTGGATTGCCTCCTGTGAGTTTGTGAGCCACATTACATTTTTACATAATTTTGTCCAACTTCTACCACCGAGATCTGTAGAACAAGCCTTACAAATGTGAAGTGCAATAATTTGTATGTGTGTAATTGTGTTTTGTAAAGTTATATCCACACAAAGAAAAAGTGATTTGCAAATATGTAGAATTTAGGCTGTAAATGTGTATTTTAATTTTGCATTATTTTTTTTATTTTTTTTTAATGCAAATAGTTTCACCACAAAAAAAGACATGTCAACTCTTATTTACACATTTACAGAACCATTTCTACATGTGAAACTGGCTCTGCGCATTTGTGGATCGCTTCCTGTGCGCTCACGGAATATTGTCCCATTCGTGCCGCAGGGATCTGCAAAATGAGACTTGTAAAATGAGGTCTGTATTTTTTAATTCTGTATCTTTAGGTGCAGTTAGACAGGTCCACCAGCAGATGGCGAACTCGCGGCGCAGCCTTTATATACTATTTATGGGCGAACCACATGGCCCCCTTGACCAATCAAAGGAGCTTGTTTAGGGGCGGCCACCTCATTGGTTCATTTGGAGGCCTGTCACACGAACAGAGGAGGGAAAAAAGATGTCCACAGCTCAAGCTCATTCTCGAGTTCGTCGGACATTGTTCCTCGTGAATGAGCAGGAAAGCAGCTGGCTGCAGACTAGCGGAGCTGAGTATCGGTGATAAGAGAGGTATGTTGTTATGCTGACCCACCATTATACTATCATACAGTAGTTTGTGCGCTGGTCACCTGCGAGGGTAATCAGCATTTCTTGCTAGGCTATTTAGCGAGCTAGCTGATATGTTACACTAAGCATGATTATTTGAGTTTGTCGCCGTCATTTTTAGCACACAGACATGCCGCGACCCGCGGCAGGCAAAGCGTCTCCCTTTCATATAATATTTCAATTGTAATACAACAATATGCCAACTAATTATAGATGGTCATTTAAATGCAGGCTATACATGTGTGGGGCAGTTACCTCTAAAAAAACGTTTTACTCTTAGTAATGTGTGTGTTGGTCACCTGTGTATCTAGTAACTGGTGTTACAGGGTTAAAGTGATAGTATTGTGAGCTTGGTGTAGTTAAAGAATTGCAGTAACATTGCCAAAGTATTGTGATCAGATGAGTTTCATAATTATGCACTTCAGGGGAGATTGCCATCATAAGAATTTAGCATGGTAAAAAAAAAACATGATTAGCGTCACCTTGTTTATTTTTATAGTTTGCAAAGTAACACAAGCTGTCAAAGAAAGGTACTACAAGCCTCCCCTGACTGTTATGGTGCTGTCAGCTGGACCTGCTTTTACATACAATAATGCTAAGAAGAATACCAGGAGCCAGTACTGTAATGAGATTTTAATTAAAACATGCATACTCATATGACACATGGTTGTGTAACCTATAATGTTATGGACATTATTGTAACAGGATGTATCTTTCCCCATTTAGGAAATGCTGCTGAATCGTTTTCTGGACTGGCTGCACTACAGACCATCAAGCTCTGGACCTGGACCATCTCCAGTTCATACTGTCACGGGACCAAACCAACCTCAGATCCCTCAAGCACATGCAAAGCACTGGCTATGTTAAGGGTCATCTTTTTCATATCCCTGTTAAAAAGACCTTATAGAAATCACAAGCAAGGACTAATGACAGTGCACTAACCTAATGCTGATTAATTGGTTATCCATGAACATTTTGACTTTGTTTATTTTATGTAAGTTGGAAAATTACAGAACTAAACATGTGAATGTATTTGTGAACTCATAACTTTGTTTTACTACTCCTCAGTTGTAGTTTTCTAGAGTTATCCAACCCCACTGTCATCATGCAGTTTTATAAACGATTACTACATTCTCTGTAACTCCTATGATGACCGGGCAAGCGTAGGTTTCATGTTTGCATGTGGATGAAATGGGATGTTGCCTTTGAACCACCTCCACTCACGTCAGCCATGGGAATCTCCCATCCAATTCAGAATTTGACAAGCTATTCTCAGCTGCTCTTGGGACAGTGGAAGTGAAAACGAAGAGCAACACTAACAATTATCAAAGCACTGGAAACAGATCATTTAGTTACTGCATGCTAAAGTAGATAGATGTTTTGCTAGTTTGAAAATATGGTAGAACAAAAGTGACTTGCTCTGACATGGCATTGTTAATGGGTGAAACTATTATATTGCACACTTGTATTTTATTTGTTCTAGGTGCTAATTCTTTTTTGCTGCTGGGCCCGTTTCACAGTGTTACATTGCTTTGTGGTGTACTCCTGCCTGCTTGTTTATTTGATGTATTTCTTTACTTTTTATCCATTTCTATGGACCTATTTGTGAACCAAAAATAAAGATTGATTGATTGATATCACTTGAATGGTCACATCCAGTTTGTTGCTAGGTTTTCACTTTGTCAATGGGTCAGACCACATATCAGTACAATCTGTGTGCTCAAATAATAATTGTGTTTTTTATAACCTATACATCCCTAGAATGTATTGATGTGATAGACCTTTTATATTGGTAGCTTTTCAGTGGTTATCCCCGCTTACAGCAAAAGTATGGGCTACAGTAATTAAAAGTGAGACACTGAAGGGGAATAGGATTATATGTTCATCTAAAATATATCAAGAAACTTTTTCAGTTGATTACTTACATTAAATAAACATTTTATGTATTACAATGTTCTCAGAAATGTAATATGACAACTTCATCTATGAATGATGAATTTATTTATATATTGTGTAATTTAAAATCTTCATGTCCAAGTCCATCCCAGATATTCTCCATAATGGTCTGAAGTGCACCAAAATGTGCAAGATGCAAACATGTGACAACCAACTCAGTGAGAAAGAGTCTGCTGCACAAATGAACCACAGAATTGGATGAAGATGCTGACTTGTGTGCAAGCATAAGGAGTACATTACATACCAAGTTGACACATTTTGAATGCTGCTGTGCATGTTCATTTATGCAAGTAAAACATATTTTGACTGAAATATGAGCCAGTTTTGTAAATATTACATAGTATAATTCTGTTGTACATGTTTTACTTGTTATACTATAAATCAGTTGCCCTGACACAAGCAAGATATCAGATTGAATGAAGGAAAGAGGATCTCCACGGTAAACATTTTCCCGGTTATCTCAACAGTAGCTTTTTTACTTCTATACCAAAAATATCAACTTCTAAAACACTTCAATAAACTAAACTTTCCATAATCATTTTATTTTTGAGGTTATTACAGCATGTGTTCACATGTTGTTCATTGCCTGATTTATGAGATATTTGAAAAGGTATTTTTAAGACGGTATTTATTTAATTTAATTGAGGCTTTATCCATACTGGCTTCATCCAAAATAAATATTTTGGTTTGATTTTGTTTTTTCAAATGTACGCATAAGTCATATTGCCCAACTGCAAATATTTCTGAGAACATTGTAATACATAACATGCTTATTTAATGTAAGTAATCAACTGAAAAAGTTTCTTGATATCTTTTAGATGAACATATAATCCTATTCCCCTTCAGTGTCTCACTTTTAATTACTGTAGCCCATACTTTTGCTGTAAGCGGGGATAACCACTGAAAAGCTACCAATATAAAAGGTCTATCACATCAATACATTCTAGGGATGTATAGGTTATAAAAAACACAATTATTATTTGAGCACACAGATTGTACTGATATGTGGTCTGACCCATTGACAAAGTGAAAACCTAGCAACAAACTGGATGTGACCATTCAAGTGATATCAATCAATCAATCTTTATTTTTGGTTCACAAATAGGTCCATAGAAATGGATAAAAAGTAAAGAAATACATCAAATAAACAAGCAGGCAGGAGTACACCACAAAGCAATGTAACACTGTGAAACGGGCCCAGCAGCAAAAAAGAATTAGCACCTAGAACAAATAAAATACAAGTGTGCAATATAATAGTTTCACCCATTAACAATGCCATGTCAGAGCAAGTCACTTTTGTTCTACCATATTTTCAAACTAGCAAAACATCTATCTACTTTAGCATGCAGTAACTAAATGATCTGTTTCCAGTGCTTTGATAATTGTTAGTGTTGCTCTTCGTTTTCACTTCCACTGTCCCAAGAGCAGCTGAGAATAGCTTGTCAAATTCTGAATTGGATGGGAGATTCCCATGGCTGACGTGAGTGGAGGTGGTTCAAAGGCAACATCCCATTTCATCCACATGCAAACATGAAACCTACGCTTGCCCGGTCATCATAGGAGTTACAGAGAATGTAGTAATCGTTTATAAAACTGCATGATGACAGTGGGGTTGGATAACTCTAGAAAACTACAACTGAGGAGTAGTAAAACAAAGTTATGAGTTCACAAATACATTCACATGTTTAGTTCTGTAATTTTCCAACTTACATAAAATAAACAAAGTCAAAATGTTCATGGATAACCAATTAATCAGCATTAGGTTAGTGCACTGTCATTAGTCCTTGCTTGTGATTTCTATAAGGTCTTTTTAACAGGGATATGAAAAAGATGACCCTTAACATAGCCAGTGCTTTGCATGTGCTTGAGGGATCTGAGGTTGGTTTGGTCCCGTGACAGTATGAACTGGAGATGGTCCAGGTCCAGAGCTTGATGGTCTGTAGTGCAGCCAGTCCAGAAAACGATTCAGCAGCATTTCCTAAATGGGGAAAGATACATCCTGTTACAATAATGTCCATAACATTATAGGTTACACAACCATGTGTCATATGAGTATGCATGTTTTAATTAAAATCTCATTACAGTACTGGCTCCTGGTATTCTTCTTAGCATTATTGTATGTAAAAGCAGGTCCAGCTGACAGCACCATAACAGTCAGGGGAGGCTTGTAGTACCTTTCTTTGACAGCTTGTGTTACTTTGCAAACTATAAAAATTAGGGATGTTAAACGATTCATTATTTGCGTGTCGACGTGTCGGAGGCATGAATCGACAAATCGATCGATTTACTATGCCATTAGAAAAGAGAAAAAAAAAGGCAATGTGCATTTTTTTGCGGCAGCAGAGCGTAGTTGTGGTGCTGATAAACTGCGCTTTCCTTTAAACACACTGGTGCCACACGCTGTGTGTGTTCAGACTTCATCTGCATCAAAGCCTTTTTGATAATAAAATGAGAGTCTTTAATTTTAAAAACGCTGTCCATGCGTCGGAGGTGAACTCGGCTGAAAACAGAAACAACAGTCCCTTCAGTCGCACTGTCAGCTTGCCGAAATGGCTCTGTGTACTTGAGACATACAAACAGATCGCGGAAGCCGTTCCCGTAGACAACGTTAAAGGGCAGGATAGCCCCGGTTATCATTTTATTCAACAAACCACAGAGTTTTTCTGCACGGCGGCTCATTCACTCATAGGCTACTTGCGAGGTCTCCTGGTGATCGTCACCGTCACAGCGCTACTCGCTGCTTTGCCCGGGCGGAGGCTTTGTGTGAAGGTGATTTAACATCACGGCCGTAGATGAATGCTATAACTTTATGCTGCATATGTTGCACTGCACTGTTGGCCCACACAGGACATTTAATGCGCGCACATTGCAGAAATGAAGCGCCTGCAGCGCGCTCGTGACCACACGTGAACTCGCATCACGGACGTCTCACATGTCCCCAAAACATCTAATAAAGTAAAACACCCGATTTACCGATTTCTATTTTTAGAGTCGCCTTGGGCACGAGTCGAAAATCGAGCCGAGAATCGACACATTGTTCACATCCCTAATAAAAATAAACAAGGTGACGCTAATCATGTTTTTTTTTTACCATGCTAAATTCTTATGATGGCAATCTCCCCTGAAGTGCATAATTATGAAACTCATCTGATCACAATACTTTGGCAATGTTACTGCAATTCTTTAACTACACCAAGCTCACAATACTATCACTTTAACCCTGTAACACCAGTTACTAGATACACAGGTGACCAACACACACATTACTAAGAGTAAAACGTTTTTTTAGAGGTAACTGCCCCACACATGTATAGCCTGCATTTAAATGACCATCTATAATTAGTTGGCATATTGTTGTATTACAATTGAAATATTATATGAAAGGGAGACGCTTTGCCTGCCGCGGGTCGCGGCATGTCTGTGTGCTAAAAATGACGGCGACAAACTCAAATAATCATGCTTAGTGTAACATATCAGCTAGCTCGCTAAATAGCCTAGCAAGAAATGCTGATTACCCTCGCAGGTGACCAGCGCACAAACTACTGTATGATAGTATAATGGTGGGTCAGCATAACAACATACCTCTCTTATCACCGATACTCAGCTCCGCTAGTCTGCAGCCAGCTGCTTTCCTGCTCATTCACGAGGAACAATGTCCGACGAACTCGAGAATGAGCTTGAGCTGTGGACATCTTTTTTCCCTCCTCTGTTCGTGTGACAGGCCTCCAAATGAACCAATGAGGTGGCCGCCCCTAAACAAGCTCCTTTGATTGGTCAAGGGGGCCATGTGGTTCGCCCATAAATAGTATATAAAGGCTGCGCCGCGAGTTCGCCATCTGCTGGTGGACCTGTCTAACTGCACCTAAAGATACAGAATTAAAAAATACAGACCTCATTTTACAAGTCTCATTTTGCAGATCCCTGCGGCACGAATGGGACAATATTCCGTGAGCGCACAGGAAGCGATCCACAAATGCGCAGAGCCAGTTTCACATGTAGAAATGGTTCTGTAAATGTGTAAATAAGAGTTGACATGTCTTTTTTTGTGGTGAAACTATTTGCATTAAAAAAAAATAAAAAAAATTATGCAAAATTAAAATACACATTTACAGCCTAAATTCTACATATTTGCAAATCACTTTTTCTTTGTGTGGATATAACTTTACAAAACACAATTACACACATACAAATTATTGCACTTCACATTTGTAAAGCTTGTTCTACAGATCTCGGTGGTAGAAGTTGGACAAAATTATGTAAAAATGTAATGTGGCTCACAAACTCACAGGAGGCAATCCACAAATATGCAAACCCCTTTTCACAAGCAGAAACAGATCCGTAAATGCGTAAATATGACTTTGTATTTTCAGAGTAAGTTCTACATATTTGCATGTCAAAAATTACAGGTTTGTGGATAGTGAAATACGTGTGAATCATGATACACACTTGTCAATTGTCTTCTGTGCTTTTACAAAACTGTTTTGCTTTCACAGATATTAAAGTCTAATAAACTCTTCCAGTGAAGCAGCACACTGAAAGACCCTGAATAGTTTTTTGGAATATGACAGGGAAAAGACCCACTTTGTGGGAGTAACTCATTGTTGGAGGCAGGGGTGAAATAGAGAATGTATTTGTACTTGCTTACTGTCCCTTTTTTATTATAAAATAGTCCAACAGCGATTAAAGAAAACCTTTAGAACGATCAGAATGTTCTTGTGCCTGAAACAGATACTGCCCAGCACTGTTCAGACCATTCATTGCTTTTTTGTATCAGTAAAAGCCAAATCATTACTGGAAAAAAATACATTATGTAACACTTATATTTGTACGGTGTTAGCTGACACATAACAATTCAGGCTAAGAATAATAAACATAAATCCACAGTGATAAATACAGCATCAGATATTTGTTGAAGTCGCACTAAGTAAACGTTTGTCCAAGGATACAATTTATTCTCTTTTGCGTGTTTCATTTATGACTGTGCTGAGCACATACTGTACCTTGTACTTAGAAAAAAAACAGACACCACAGAAAACTTTATCGACTAAGAAGACAGATAACACCAAAGGCTATAAGAATAAAGCCCATCAGGGTGGTAGGGCCACATGGTGGGACACTATCCTTGAAATCACGCACTGTAAAACCATGGCTGTCTCTGTGCCCTCGCAACAATAATCCCTAACCCTGCTAATACAACTAAAGCGGCTAGAAGCTTGGTGAGTGTGTGTGCATTCGAGTGTCTGAATGTGCGTGAGACAGGAATGGCCCTATATCCATGACTTCCCTCAGACAGGCTGACCCTGATTCCGCCAAGCGATAATTCCATTAAAACTATTACAGATTTCATCAGCATCTCTAGTCTGCGTGTACAAGCATATTCCACATGTGGGCATGCCTTTAAGAAAAACACTAGTATTTTATTAGCTGTTTCCAGTGCTATTAGACTAAAAAGTGTTTACATTCGACTTTATGTAGACCAGGAAATTAGATAAATAAAGCATCTAGTATTCATGTCTGTGTGAATTGGGCCTTGAAACACTATTCAATATCAATTGACATCTAACTAAAGAAAATAAATTAAAGTAGTAATGAAAAGTCTTAGCTTTTTTTGGATGGTTCAGCATAGCCTATTTCTGGAAACCTGGCTGCAGTACTTCTTGTATTTGAGTTTCTTTAATTGGTAAAACAGCGCCCCTCTGCATTTCAACGTCTCGCAGATGTTAATCATATTCTGTGGCGACAAATGGTATTGCACCCTTTCGGTCTATCAATGAGGAGCGGTCAGGTGAAGTTGGCATCCTTTGATTGAGTAATAATACAGCTGGCAACAGTCAAACATGGCCGTTGTGAAACTGTTTTAGGACATGTCTTTAATAAAGAAACAGTGACATTAACCATGTAGCAGACGGCCCCATTAAGGCCTCACAACTAATTAATTAAAAGCTTTAGCAAACATTAAATGTAACAAAAGGCAGAGTTAGCTATGTTATCGGTTAGCTATTTTAGCCCATCTCAGAAGATAGTAATATCAGCTATTTGGTTTTTCTTCTAAAACCAATTAGCTAAAAGGGATGTAAGTAACATGAATCAAATACACCATGGCAGTGTGTGTGTGTGTGTGTGTGTGTGTGTGTGTGTGTGTGTGTGTGTGTGTGTGTGTGAGAGAGAGAGATATTTCCTCTTTGTGTTGCTATTACTCCACAAGTGTAGCCTATAGCATGGAAACACTGTGGAAGGGTTAATTTAGTACTTGAAAGACTGTAACTTTGGAAGATACCACCTTGACTTGAGTGATTCGCAGTAGCGGTACCTGGACCTTTTTTTTTGGTTGCCTTCAACAAGGACTGTGTATGTTGACCCCGATATCATACAATGTATTGGAAGGGATTATGCGGTTATGATGAGGTAGTAAAAACTGTTTTTTGTTGCTATTGTATTAAAAGAGACCTGGATGTTTAGGGGCCTTTCACATTAAACTCTTCCCTAGATCATGTTGACAAAAGCAGCACATTTGTTTCACCCTCTTATTCCAAACATATAATGAAATGCTATCAGCCTGCGTGCAGGACAGTCCTTTGTGAGAATCAAAACAGCATGTGGTTTGTTTGTGGTTAACACACCCATGCACTGCAGCATATAGCAAGTTAGCCACTGTGCATGTGAGTGTTTGTATGTATATTTATATAAATGTGTGTGTGTGTGTGTATGCGGAACGTGGGGGTGGGGGAAGATGAACGTGGTTGTGGTTTATAGGTGGGGTTAGTGGGGGTTGTTGCTTTGGCCCTGTTCCTTTGTGTGTGTGTGAACGTGCCCCAACCCCTTCACCTCAGGAATGATTTGTCCTAATTAGAATGTTCTCCGACATTGAATCTGATGTAAACATCCTCTCGGTTGCTCAAATAATGTGCTGTAGATTTGTCTGGAATGCGAGTCATCTCAAACTGCATGATTGTTTGAGACCTCCTATACATTGCAGTATATATAGATCAAAGGAGTCTGTGTGCTTTTGTCCTGCGTGTCATACAGTATATTATTTGCTCGCCTGTGTGTAAATGTGTGTACGTGTGCTCATGTGTGTATATAGGTCCCATGTATTCCTGCACACGTGCCTTCATGCATGAATGTGGAGACGCAACACAAAGTCCTGGCCTGTGACGGCAGACACAAAGCCGTACCCCCCCCCCCATCCCATCCCCCTCTTCCTCTTGTGTCCTGGGAGGGGGGAAGATAAGACAGTCTGTCTATCTGCCTGTTCCCAGCAGGAGGTGGGGGGAGGGGGGGGTTATGGAGGTGATGGGGTGGGGGACTGTCTAGCCGTGTCTACAGCCTGGATGTGTTGCTTAAGGGAGGGGGGGGGGGGGGTTTAAAGATGGGGACAGCCACTTCTGGCATTCTCATGCTTATTTAGCCACAGAATGGCCTGCAGTCATGTTTTTCTTAACCTCAATGAATCACTGAAAAAAATCCCACTCCAACACAATATGCACACATACTCCAGTGAGCGAAACATGCACACACACATACACACACACACACACACACACACACACACACACACACACACACACACACACACACACACACACACACAGACACGACTGCGCAACACTGCTCGTCTGTGCACTGTTTGTGGTTGTAATTACAGTTTGTTAGTTTAGATACCAGTACTTATTTATCTCCTGGCCTACTGTGCCACCACACATTTGCACTGGTTTGCACATAGAGTGAAGCAAAACATGGAAGCATAAATTAATTTTTCTTTTCTTCTTGCTGTTCTCCACCATCTTTTGCCAGACTGACAACATTTGGTCAAAAGGAAGAAGGCCTCTTTTTAAATGAAATACAAAACCATTTGTGGGTCGCAGGCAAATAAGAAGAGCAGAAATAACAATAGAGAAGGCTTGAGGACCTGAAATGTGATCACAATAATTTAAATAACTATACTCTAGTAGAACATTTTGTATAAAATGTCAGAAAAACAGTTGTTAAAATTGATATTTTGCATTTAATGTCATGGGATTCCTATCATAAGCTTTCTGCAGAGATTTTTAAAGGAACCATTGCTACATTCTTTACATATATAATGCAATACATACGTCAGTCATAAAAAAAGTGACAGAATGGCTGAATTACCATGGAACAGTTCCAAAGAGAGAAGTGGTCTTGCTCTGGACAGATAGTAATGTTGATGATCACTGGCAGCTGTCCTGTTGAGAGCAACACAACATTCCCTCTGTGTCTATATCCAATGTTAAATGTTTATCAAATGTATGGTCTAGGATACGCCCTCATACAATATCTACATTTCATTGTTCATTTAAGCAGCTTTGTGGCAACATTCAGACTTTCCCGATATTGACTTTGACATCTGCAGAGCTCCTAAAGTCATAGTGTGATTATAGCTCAAAAAGGTAAACAACTCAATCGAGATGGATTGACTGTGATTTGTTTAAGCATTGTACACTTTATCATTGTGTCTATTATGGATGAAAGAGGAGGATTTTGTATTCAAACAAATATTATATATAATATGTAAACTGATTCTCAGCTCATAACCTGTGTTCTGAGTATAAGATACTTTCCCTCTCAAGGTTGTGCGGGCTCAAATCTGGCAGGAGCTTTGTCTTTAAGTCCATTTTGATGAAGACAATGATAGTTTTGATGTCCATATTCTAGAGAATGCATCTATTTTATACATTGGACCCTCAACCATCCCCACACACACATCCCATCACATCTAATCATCACATGGCCCTTCTCTCCCCTTTCTGTATTTCCATACACATAGCATGTGCAAATTATTATTCTGATAAATCAAGAGACGTGTCAGCGAACACACAGAACATGCCCTGTGAAATATGATTGATAGGTGCAATATCTCCATGAGACAAGCCTGAGATGACTTCAATATCCTTTCCCCCTTTTATTTTTCAATTACGTTACACAAGAAGAGCGATTTCCTTGCCTTCCTCTTGATTATGAATTGCACCCGTCTTCCTCTGTCCTATTGGGCCTTCTTCTCCCAGAGGCAAAAAAAAACCCCCACAGAGGAACAATGTTGATGTCAGAGTCGCTTTCAGGGAGTTGACTTTAATAAAGCAAAATTGGAAATTCATTTTTCAAAAGGGAGGAAGCAGCTTGTGAAGACAAGATAGATTATTCAAATACCAGGCGGAAGATATTGGCGAAAGGCTGGATGCACCAGAGATAGCCAGCTCCTATTCACACGCATGAGCACACAGATATGAGAACAAACACTGATGTCATGAATTGGACGGTGTCTCAGTGCTTTTTCTTTTTCTTTCTCATTTTTTCATTATCTTTGACATGTATTTATCACATTTTTTTCCATCTATTTTTGATTATTTTAAGTATTTATGTACCTTGTCTCCTTAATTTCTAGAGTTTATTTGTTAGCCTGAATATGATTTCACTCTGTACAAGCCCATTGGGCTTCGTTCCCTCCTTGCACCATTAATTGTTAATGTGTGCTAAATAAATAAACTAAACTAAAACTAAAAGTGCATCAGGTCCAGTAATCGCAGAAGAAGAAACCTGTGCAACATGTGGCCACGTGAGCAGCTGATTGGGCGCCTATAGTCGGTCTTCTGTAAACAGTATTCTGTAAACGGCATTCCTTCCAGTAGGAGGGAGGGTATCAGACAAGGGGTCGAGTTCTAAAACCACCACATTACCGCTGCTCCCCTCACAGTTTGGTGCGAGGTGACAAACGCCTCCAAGTGGATTACAGCATTTCTGGCATTTTACGACCAGGTTAGCACTACAGCGGCAAAGCAAACCTCAGCCACAGTGGAAGTCGTAGTCTAATAGCCGACTCCCCAAGAGGTGTTTTTTTATTGAAATGACAAAGACTCTGAGAAATTGAAGGGGGGAATTTGTAATTTGTGCTGACAAATGTGGTCATTTAAGATAAAATATATGAAGTTAAAAGTTTGTTTTTACACTGGAACTGGATATCTCTTGGGATTGTTAGTGCCTGTGTTTACATGTGTGTGTCTGTTTGAATTGGTTGTGTGTGCAGTGCAGACTGGGTAAGATTGCTGCGTGGCTGGGAGGTAAATGAGGGCTTTGGAATGCGAGTGGAGGGTAATCATGGCAGACCTACAGGAGTAACCAGATACTCACTGCCTAGACTTCAGAGGAGTGGGAATCCTTCCTCCCCGACACACCACCTCCTGCAGGAGACACTTTGGCTGGGACCTTAAAAACTTCCCCCTCTGTTAACCCCAGACCTGGCCCTTATAGTGTCCAGCCTCCCACCCTCACTCCAAGAGTCAAATGATGGTCTGCTTGTCCTTGTATGTGTTTCATCCACTATCTATGGTTTCATCCTGCCTCTCAAATGTGGTTGCATTGACGCTACTCTCAAGCTGAAACACCTAGTCCCTCAAAAGAAAAATTATTGGTAACACTTTACAATAAGGTACACACAATTGTAATAACTACTACATAGTTATGCATCACCTACTGCATAGTTTTTTTTTCTTCTACATATTTTTCAAATTTTTTATTTTAGTAAATACTACATAGTGCATAACTAGTGGAGTAGTTACTAAAAAACACACAAAAAACAAACACACCATGTAGTAGTTACTAAAACAAAAAATCTAGGTAGTAGGTATTGCATAACTATGTAGTAGTTACTAAAAAAACGATGTTATTGGTAATGCAAAAATGGTTAAAAAACGTTGTAGTAGGTACTTCATAACTATGTAGTAGTTACTAAACATTAAAAAAAAAACCTGTGTAGTAGGTTTGGCATAACTATGTAGTGGTTACTAAAAATAAAATAAAAACAAAAAAACCTTTGCAGTAGTTACTATAATTTTGTGTACCTTATTGTAAAGTGTTACCAAATAATTTAAAACTTTTAAATTATCTATGTTTCAAGCAAAGATAGACTTAAAGTTCTCCTCAAAATAAGAATCAAAACAATCCATTTAATTTTGGACTTCTATGAAGTCGTGACAGGATTTTTTATGTCCCCGAAAAATCAGTTTACCTAGAAAATTATCAGAAGAATAACTAAGGATGAAAAAAATGTGTTTATTGCACAGCTCTACAATTCATCCCCCATAGCCTTTGGCAGAAAATGCCTAATAGTTGTGTTTGCATAACACTTTGTGGAGTACACCATGTGATAACAGTATGAACTGGATGTGGTCATAAAGTCTTAAATGAAAACAAACAGGGCAGAGCCGGTTAAGTGTTTGTCTGATTTTTTTAGTTTTAGTTTTGTATTTATCTTTAAAACATTAATAAAATATGTTTTGGTGGCACATACAAATGTTTACCACCCACGTCCACCTGTACTATGATGCGTATTTGCATTTTAAGAGATTTTAACACTCATTTCACTAAACCTCAAAGTCTTGACGTCATGAATACAAACGCAGAGACACAACACACACACGCACACACACGCACACACACACACACACACACACACAAACACACACGTGGAAAGGAAATGATCTTGATCTTTATAATACTTTGTGGATCAGACCGTGACCCTGCTGTCTTCCTCCTCAAAACATCCTGTCTGACCACAGAGAGAGAGACAGAGAGAGACAGAGAGAGAGAGAGACAGAGAGAGACAGAGAGAGAGCAATACAAACAAGATGGGGTAGATGATATTCATAAGAGCAAAGACAAACATAACATCTGACAAAATATACCACAAACGGTCTTGGCTCTAATTGCCAGAGGACTTGGTGTTCATGCAACTTTCCACTTCTGTATGAATCTCATCATTACTCAAAGAACACATTGTACATTTCATCAACATTACCCAACTTTTAAAGTCTACCTAATGCTAACATGATTCTTTGTTTTTACAGAGAATCGTCTGTGTCTAGTTATAAAATATGTTGATGATGGCAACAAAGGAATGCAAATGAGCTAAAACACTCAATGACCCCTTTCTATTATCAATTCTGCCTTGATTTCATGCTTACTTTTCTACTGTCTATTTTAGAAAACGTAATGATACTCAATTTAACCACCTTATGCAACAGCAATTTGCTTAATTGGCACTTTTCATGCCAATTAGGAATCCACAGAACTGAGCAGGGGAAAAAATCAGTAATTGACTGCAACATCCTCTAGTAATATAAGTGGAGTGAGCATTTAAGAAGAAGACAATACACTTATGAAGAATTAATCCCTGGGGGAGGATTTGACAAGTGTCTGACATAAGAAAGAATATATTCAACATACTTTAAGCATGCAAACTCATACACATATAAGTGCATGAGTGCGTGCACACACAGACACACACACACACACACACACACACACGCACGCACACACACACACACACACACACACACACACACACACACACACACACACACACACACAAAATGTGGTTTGGACTCTTTCTACTGTCTTGTACAGTACACCCTGGGGCCTTGTTATGTGAAAGCCAAGATCAAAGCCATAGCGCTGATCCAGGCAGGAGAAATAGATAAAGGGGGATGTACAAAGAGAGAGAAGTATAGAGGGACGACTGTAACTTCTGCTTTAACGCTAATTATCTTGCTCAAAAACTGCAGTAAAGTGATGAGGACGAACTAAAGCTCTTGTTTCTCTTGTGTTACTGACATTCAACATCTACGCAAACAGTAAAGACAGACTTACCTCTTAGGGGTGTAGAAATGAAGACAGCTTTTTTTTCTTCTCCTTTTTTGGGGGGGGCGGGGAGTTATGCCTTCAAACTGGTACAGTTGAGTTCAATGTATTTGTTTCCGCTTACATCAACATTGACAGTCAACATTTACAAATCTTTTTCCAAAGTCTGTCGGTGATCTAGACTTCGCTGTGGCCACATTGGAACTATTTTTGTAGTTTCCTAGAAAACTGTGAGGGATTTCTGTCGATTATGCAGCTTAACGCGACCCTAACTTTTTTTCAAATGACAGAACGTTTAACTCGACTGTATGATGGTGGAAGCAAAATTCTCTGAGAAAGATTTTTCAAAACAAATACCATCTACAGGGCTACATAATACTGATGCCGTACTGGTGTGTATGTGTGGTTTTTCACATTAATGTAACAAGGATAGAGAGTTTCTTCCAATTCGTCACAAACATATTTTCTGCATGATCAAAGAAAAAAATATTAATGGAAGTCAATGGCTCTTTTCATATATCACTTTTCAAAAGAGAAAAGGCTCCAAGGATGAAGACACTCTTCTCTTTGGACTGACACTCCGAGGGAGGTCATTTCTCAACAGGGCTTTTCTGAAAGTGTTTTGCATCTTCAAAAAACGGTGTTTGGTGAGGGAGGATCATCTTATTGGGCCATATGACAAGCAATTTGGTGGAACCTTCCCTTTGAAAACATTAAGTCACTCACATTCAAGGTTTGCATTGTTAGTAAAACAAGTTAAAAGCAATGAATCTGTTGAAGAGGGGCCTGAAGGACAACACAAAAAACGACCTAAAGCCTAATAAGTTCTTAATACATATACACATATATTTTCTCTCCAACAGGACTTCACCCTTTCTCTCCTTCACCCCCCCTCCTGTCTCCCTTCTCTCTGAGTGCTCTCTTCCTGTTGCCTTTTGCTAAAGCACGAGCCAACGGCGCTGACGTACTTCCATGTTGTACCGGGCAAGCTCTACTCTCCAAACAAACACACTGAGGCCGATGGAGACACGCTGGCAGCAAGAAGATCAAGATAGTGTGTGAGAAAAAAAAAAGAATTACCACCAGGGAGGGACTGTTTGTTAAAATGAGATACCAAAAGGAAGAAAAAAGATAGAGATAATGTGGGTGTTATTGAACGTGGAGTCAGCGATTCTGTAAAACACTTGTTGTCAAAATCACTTTTCGTCAAAATCAGTGAATATCTCCTCACAAGACAATTAAATCCCAGTACACAGCGGAGGGTCAGTGAACGGGCATGCTGCAAACTACAGTGGGCCCGTTTTGTTTACATACCATTTGTTTACAAAAGCTCACAGTTTACAGAGCCTATGCTTTTTATTAACACCAGATTTTTTGAAGCGCACACTGTACGCAAGGGGATATTCATTGATTTTGACAAGTGATTTTGACAACGTACATTCTCCAGAATAGCTGACACATTTAATCTTGGTAATAAGCAGAATATATATATATATAGTCTGCTTATTAATGGTTGACTTTTAACTGAAAAATCACTTTTCTTGTGGCGCTTGTGGATATTTTTGAAGGAAGTCCACTTCTAGGCAGATGTTCAGTCACTCTTCAAGCTCTCCATTTGATTGAGTGAACATTTAAAAATAAGAAAAGTGTAGCTGAATCTGAAGCTGCTTTCACATAAAAAGTTGCTTCACACTTACATTTTTTGTATTTATTGTTGAACAGCATGATGACAAACACTTCACAGAAAAGATTGCCTCGGTCACACTCAATAGAGCTAATCGTACGTAAGCAAATGGGTACCTTTTTTCATCTTCAATCATTTCTTCTCTCTATTACAGACCATTCTGCGGTTATGTGCAGCGATGCCTGATATTGAATGGTACTGAATGAAACATTGAAGGGAGACTTTTTAGCTGAAGTGAAGCAAAAGAAAATGCTGGCTTTCATCCAGTACCTGCCATCATTCATCTGGGCAACAGGGGTTATTGGGAACAATCACAGACGGAGAGAGAAGTGTGCTGACAAGCTTTATACGCGCGATGATGTGTAGGTCTCCCTCTGCGAAGGAAGCCTGAGAAAATGTTTTTCATTCCAGCTTTCTGCCACTGTTACTCACTGCAAGCTCCCACGTTTAAAGGAAAGTAAGACATTTTTATTTGAAATCCAAACAAGATAAATACGCCTAGGTCTACTTTAAAAAAAAGCAAAAACCTCAACGCAATCAAATCGTGTTTTACAGCAACTGAAAAGTAAGAAAATAATATCCATCCAACAAGGAGTATATGTACGGTGAAATAATGACTTGGACTGGCTGGATCTCTGCCGATGGTTTGTAGGAACTTCCCAACGTAAAAGCTCCATTTAGGGATAATTTTCCCATCATCATTCAATCCAAAAATGCTCTGTATATTTTAGATCACTACTAGCATTGAGTAAAAAAAACTCACGGAATTGAAAACATTGGAGATTGAACGTTGGAAGGCACCCTTGATTCCTTCCACTCTTTGAGCTAAGCTAGGCTAAATGGCAAGTGAACTTGATATTGATCGTCTCTTGTCGAGCTCCCAGTAAGACAGCAAACAAGCAGAGTATTCCAGAAAATCGATGGTTTTATTTTTCCCACTGTCAAATGAGTGAAAATGAGGAGTCGTCCCATATTGCGTAAGTTCACGATACAGTTTGTGAACGAGGAACATTTAATCTTAACATAATTTGTGTCCAGATAACATATGTTGAAAGATTGGGGTTGTTTCTTGAAAAATTCTTGTTAAATCGTAATAACCAAATGGCAATTCTTCGTTGTAAGAAATATATGACAGTGGTTGTTGACCTGAGAGGGAAATGCAAGAGTTGTTGAATGATGGCGGCCATTCAGTTGCTTGAATTGTGGCCGCAAGACATAGCTCCAAATGATAGTTTTTAATGATAGGTATTCAGTTATTACAAACCATAATTTAAAAACAAATAATTGTACACTCATTCAACAACAGACGTAAGCATTAACTAGTTCAAAGTAATGTTATAATGTTCTGATCTCTGAAGTCACTAAAGTTGAACAGGGCTTTGCTGTCCATTGCCATCCCTGGGGATCTCAGACAGGCAAACTCAGTAAAAAATCTTTTCTCAAGACCCATCTTTATCTTATGCCTTTTTGTTCTGCACAGAAAGTATTTGTTGTAAATATTTTTAAACGATTTAATCTTGTTTTATATCTCATGGTTTGGATTTTATTTCATTCAATGTGGCTTGTTAAAAGATCATTTCCCAGAGAATCAGCAAACCGTTAACTGCAAATGTCCAGGTTATGCTCGGTTTCCTTTGAAGTACTCAATTCAGCAGTTGATTGGATTAGAACTCTTAGCTTCCGTTTCCCAGGAGAAATCACAATGAGTGCGATTGTTTGTCTCTGGAAAGTTGTACCATTTTCAACTGTTCCTATATTGTCCCACGGGTGACCTTTTTTTCTTTCTTTTTTTTCTCTTTAGGGGCACTTAACAATAAAGGGTATATCCTAAAGCTTCTCCAGTGTTTGAGTCTGAATGTGTTCATCTGTTGAAGCTCCAAAGCTATTACGGACACATTTAGTCAGCCATTACACACCATTGAGGAAGACATATTACATATTCTCATGCATAGATCGTACATATTCTTAAAGGACACACCGACCGATCTAGAACACAGTTGCATATAATATGAAATTTAAAAACAAAAACCTCTGACACAAACACACACACACACACACACACACACA
Organism: Ammodytes marinus; assembly: GCF_949987685.1. Taxonomy (NCBI): domain Eukaryota; kingdom Metazoa; phylum Chordata; class Actinopteri; order Uranoscopiformes; family Ammodytidae; genus Ammodytes; species Ammodytes marinus. Next base: position 8,796,521 of record NC_137222.1, read on the forward strand.
CACACACACACACACACACACACACACACACACACACACACACACACACACACACACACACACACACAGCAAATCCTGTCCATATAATGAAATCCCCTTTTGTTTGCATAGGAATTTTGTCCAGGGGTCTATCTGGGCAATGTGACGCCTTATCAAATATTTGGCAACACACTAGACGAGCGTCTTTGATTGTGACCATGCAGTGAAGCTACAGGGAAGAAGACGTATAGAGGGATGTGCAGGGAACTTCAAACAGAAAAAAAAACACAACAGAAAAAACTCACAGCCCCCATTGCTCTCTGCATGCACTATAGTCCCTCATGAACAAACACAACACCCTTGGGGACTGTGATGTTCAGCAGAAGTTATTACAGTGATTAGGGCGGTGGACACACACACAAACACGCACACACACACACACACACACACACACACACACACACACACACACACACACACACACACACACACACACACACACACACACACACACACACACACACACACACACACAGGGACACATATGGTTTATCTAAGCTTTACAGTCCCATCAGACATAAACTCCAAACATGCCCCATCTTCCATCAGAGCAGAAACAGTCTAGTCTGCTTACTGTGCTGAGTATGAAAGGAAATTGTATTAGGATATGTTATAATTTTATCAAAAAAGTAAAAGACACAACAACAAAATATTGATTACTCATGAGTCGGTGTAATAAGTCTAACATATATCAGTTCGGTTACAATTTTTTTTTTATACACAATGGTTAGCATGCGAACAAGTAAAATATGTCAGGTACATTTTATGAACATTAGCACAATGTTCCTTTAATGTAGTACAAAACATTTACACTTATAGATATGTATGAATAAAGACATGAAAAATCATGACTAGAAATTGTTTTAGGCTATTTGAAGTATTTCATTATCTAAATCTTGTCTTCTGCTTCATAAGAGAACACAAACGAGATGATTTCAGATCCTTAATTCAGGTCTAAAAGTCAAAGCTCAAATATGCAGAAACTAAACCAAAGTGCACAACATAATACAGCTCGGTTGTTGCTAAGCAACTGCATGCCTCAAAGTCCGTGGAATTTAAACTGTGGAAGGGGATCCAACTTTACTGGGGACTGATTTCCACGTCGCGCCTTCATCTTATTAGAGGTGCCCTGGACAGACAAGTGGAAGCCCACCTCTACAGTGATATGTATCTGTCTGTCTGTGTATGTGTGTGTCAACGACTACTGGCAGTGAAAAGATTCTTGAATTGAGGTGGAGGTGAATGAAGCTGTAGCTGTTACACCATTATCAAATCAAACTTCTCACATAGACAGATACTGATTGACTGACTCTACAGCTGGTTTCACTTGTTAACAGCTTGTACGTTGGATCTGATTAGTAATAGCCAAATACGGATGGAATTCCCTTTTTGTGCATTTGGGGACTTGTTTTGGCTCCTACTTAGTGGTGTTTATACACATGAATGAAGGCATATTTACAACTGAAACCTCAAGATGAACTCAGTGTATTGGATTATCAGTGTCAATGACTGAATTATTAGAATTTTCAACTGGAGCCCCTTCTTGGCAAATGGAAGCACCCTTTTAGCTCGGCAGTGCTAAATTAATTTTAAAAAAAAATCCACAAAAAGTGAGTGTGTTTGTTTGTTTTTGTTCACACTACTAGACAACGCTCTGACGTTCGAAAAGCAATGACCTTGTCAGACAGAGATGAACTGACATCACCATTTTGTTTGACGTGTCATCAACAGCGTCATTCTGTGTGTGTGTGTGTGTGTGTGTGTGTGTGTGTGTGTGTGTGTGTGTGTGTGTGTGTGTGTGTGTGTGTGTGTGAGGTAGAGAGAGAGGGTCTGGAGGAGGACAGATCTATATGTATATTGTAGCAGCTCTGGGAGCTCATTAAACTCATTATTTTGTTGTTTCTGTATTTAATGTGTCAAATTGAGTCATAAATAAAGAAATTTTATTGTTGTGTATGCCACGTATCTCTTTCTCAATCTTTATGTTATGTAATTACGATCACATTTTTGTTTTGTTTTCTAGCCTCAGGTTCTTGATAATGTATTTATCAAAATATAGATATTGTCCACTTCCAAGAATCAGGGATGGACAGATGACTTCTTAATCCTACCAGTCATTGTTGATTTAACAGTAACTTTAAGTGGAACAAAAAGATAATGAAATGTTCCTTCTCTGACTTGTGGCCAGTCAAGAAATAGTCCGCAGTTTATCTCCCCATAACACTAAAATGGTCTTTACACCTTTTTTAAAATGTATTTTTAATAAGGATTAAATTTAGGTCAGATGATGTGTTAATTTGTGAGCTTAGAGTTGCTGGTTGGCTCATTTGACTTTTAACCTCTCCAACCTTTCAACACAATAACCAGGACAAAACTATTATTTTTTTGAGTATGAAAGTATGTTGCATAATTTCCACTTGACTCTTCCATTTTTCCTCCATGCACAATAATATAATGTGGTATAATTAATTCTCCCACTTTTCGGTAACACGTGTCAGTAAAGCGACCCCTCTTGTGGATTCACCCTAACGGCGGCCATTCTGTGCCCTATACCAGCTGAGCCACACACAAATCCCCCCACCATTTACTGTGGCATGCTGAACTCTCACTGAACCAGTGTGTGCTGTTATTGGAGCCGAAAAGCACATCCAGTTCACAACATTGATTTCACCCACCCAGTCAATTAGTCGGCCGGTCAGTCATCCATCCAGCCAGCCCGCCAAGCAGTCATCCAGGCAGGCAGGCATGGCTGGTCTGCCCCTTTCTTTTTTTCTTTTTTTTTGGAACATTTCAGATGGGTGTTTGGGTGTGAGTGAGCATTAAGGATGAGATTTGAAGAAGATTACCAAAGGACCAGAAAGCTGCCTCCCGGGGCTTCATGTGCTTTCCAGCAGAACTGCCCCGGCGCTGTCCCTGCTGCATTAGTGTTGGAAAGATGCGGTGTGTCTGTGTCACTCTCTCTCTCTCTCTCTCTCTCTCTCTTTCTCTCTCTCTCATTTGCTAAGTGCTTCAGACATTGAAAAACATGACTGTAGGGGCTGGCTAGTGATATCTAGGTCTTCTCTTTTTCTTTCTCTTCCACTCTCTTTGATGATATTTTAACCATGCATTTGCCGTCCAACCGTGCTTTTCACAAAAATATCCACATCCGAAACCTTTCTCCTCTATGCCTTTGAGCGTCCTCCTGTATACTCTCACTTCTCATGGGAACTCCCTCTGCATTTAACTCTGGGGACCCATAGCGCGGTAGCACTGGCCCAGAACAGGACATCTGGCCTAATTATTCATTCTGCTAATACCCTCATCTGGCCAGGAACAGTATATTGTAAATTACAGTGGTGGAGCTCTGCGCCTGGGTGAGAGCTTGAGTCTGGTTAGTTATGTTGTGTGGTATCTATTATTAAGGTGTGGCATTATGAAGCATGTCATTAGCAGTTTCGTTGTTGTGATCATAGAGCTTTGTGCATATGGGTGTGTGTAGGTGTGTGGCATCTTTTATGGAAATTGTCTGCTCTCTTTGTATGTTGGGTGTTGATGTTACAGTATTATGGGCTCCCTCTTCCTCAACGTTTGTCTGTGTGTTTGTTGTGGATTGCAGCCACCTCATGTCAACAGTGACTGCGGCCGATATGAATCTTTCCTCTCTAGTGACATGAGAATAAACCTGCAATAATTAGTTTTGCTTGAAGCAATGAATCTACAGAGAATTATTCCCCCAAATCTGCAGCTCCCTTCAGCTTAATGGGGATTTATATTGAGTTTCAGTTCATTGTTTAGCTGCCTGTCCCCGCAACCTAACAGTTTTACTTCACTCTTGCTGCTCTCAGAGTGTAATTTTCAGCCTCAGCGGGCAATTTTTTTCACTGAAGAACCTCTTCAAAACCTGATGTAAACTACCTGCTCAGCACCAAACAGCAGACTGGCACAGTTAGTGACTAGCTGGTGAACACTGTGGTGAATTTAGCAGCTAAAGAGACATGCATTTCCCTCAGTAGTTGGTAGAGACCTAAACAGAGAGAGAAGGAGATATATTTTGCAAGTGGACATTAACATTTAAAAAAAAATTTGGGGCAGACCAATACTTTTGAATTTGTGTGTCCCTAAGAAAAATCCCATTTTGTGCTTGTGTAGACCTTTACCTTTGATAATTTCTCTAAACTATATGTTGTGCCAAACCAAGACAACCCGTTTTAGTGTAGAGACAAAAGCACAGAAGGTAAGTCTGTTACTGATTGTATAAGATTTTAACCAAGGCAGGAAGTAGTTGTATATAATTGGGGCAGCCTCTTTGAAAAATGCGCAGCACATCCTTCAATTTAACTGTTGCCAGTCTGAGCACACTTACCTGCCCTGCTGCCTTCAGATAAGATGAGCGAGGGGATTTAATCAACTGAATGTGATGGGTCTCACACAGAATACAAACAGCTGTGGATGGCAGATATCCCCTCAGTCTCAGGCATCATGGCCTTAATCACACACTACTGATGGATATGAAGTCACGTCTGGCGGTTAAATCAAACTGCGAAAGGGATGCATTGATGTGATTCTTCAAAGCTGTACGTGGGTGTGTCTTTTCTAGGTAACACTGTTTTGAACAGCTTTGGTTCTGCATTGCTTTCGGCATTTACTGAGACTGGGTTCAAATAGCCCGAGGAACAAATGCTGTGTTTATGCCAGAACAACACTGATTGGCACATTGACTAGACTGTAGTGTTCTCCCGGCATATTTTGAAATTTGATTAAGACTTCCCTGACATGTTATTTTCACTCTCTCCATTCTTGTTATGAGACAAGTGAGACAAGAATTGGCATTTATTGGGGCGTTATCTCTCTGTACATGAAGACTATTGCAAGACGATACGGTGTTGGTACATCATGTGAAAGCCCGGTGAAATATGCTAACACCGATGAAAACAAACATAAAAATCAGCCGGATAGTCAACATGAAATCCAATATGGGCTGACTGTGCCAGCTAACCCACAACTGAACCCTGAGTGTGACAGAGAGTGTGAGAGACAAGAGAGGAGGAGGAGGAGGAAGAGGCGGTGTTGGAGCGACACAAAAAGCCTGGTGAGAAATGAAATGTGTGTGTGTGTGTGTGTGTGTGCGTGCGTGCGTGCGTGTGTGCGTGTTCGTTTGCGTGCAGTGTGTCCATGTCACCTCGTTTCTCTGCACCACAACTTATGAGGCGACAGACTGTGAGAGAACAGGAAGCAGAGGAGACGGTGGAGGTGTGAGTGTGCGTGTGTCTCTGGGTTTGTGTGTGTGTGTGTGTGTGTGAGGGTAAAAGATGAGTGGGCAGTATAGCAGCTAGCTGAGCAGACTTGCACTTTGCTATTATTAGGATCAGTATGTTGTATCTCTTGAAGTAGAAAAACACATCTAATGTATTTGAATGCGAAGTAAACAGCCTTTTTATGTAAAATTATCATTTTAAGGTGGGGTCTTTCCATCATTAAGAGTATACAAAATAGAAAAAGTCGCTATTGTTCTCTTATCCTTGCTTTTAAACCATGGCTGATATGTGTGACCAGTGACTGTGTGAGAGGCACACATAGTATTTGAAAATCCAAGAGTGATGCCCTATAGCACTTGGTTGTTCCCTATGGGACCAAATTGCTTTTCACAGAGGAGACCAACTAACATTTCCCACTTTAAATATTAAAACCAAATAAGTGCCTTTGAAGGATGCGAGCCACTGAAGCACTGTGGAGTCTCCAAACTGTTTTTCTTTAAATGTTATATTTCAAGTAAAAACCTGGAGTTAATAATGAATTTAATTCAGCGTCAAGGATCGTTCGCAGCACTGAAAATATAACTCAAAATTCATTTTTGTTAAAAGGTGTTGCACGAAAAACTCATGAAACTTTTTTTCACAAAGCATACTTCATCAAAAAGAAAGCCTTATCAAAAGGGAACTTAAATATTTGATTCCCTTTACCTATAGCATGCGCTCACTATAGGCAGCATGTGGCCAGAATACGTGAACACATCACAGGTTCAGGGGAAATTATTATTTTGAGGGGGGGATATTTTTTTGAATTAAGGTGGTACTATTGCATTATTGATGCGGGGACACTAAGTAAAGCTGCAAGTCCTGTAATTGCGGTTCTCCTAGCCAGCTGGTTCCTCCTCTAATAAAGATGAACAGCAGCAATCAGGGCCGAACCAACTGAAGCCTTTAGGTCACAACAAAGGAATAAGTTTCAACCGTATGCACAATAGCAAAATACCTGTTCTGTGTGTTTCTGAGATTATTGACTATTAGCTAATGCTAGCGTCTGCTGCTAACATTTCAATGTCAACAATGATATTGCCATTTGAGATTGATACAGATATTAATATTTGACAGAAGTGCTTTCATCAAACAAGGTTTAGGCCTATGCTGTTAAAATAAAAAACAATTTAAGAGGTTTTTCAATCAAACTATGAAATTATTGTGGAAAACCAAAAAAAGATTATTTGTTATTTTATCGCTTTTACGATTTCTTAGCAGTATGTAACACATTTTCCTCATGATGTGATAAATAAAAAATGGATGCAACCTGGAAATGCATTAGCAGCAAGAAAATGGATGGACTAACTGATAACGTTTAAAATCAACACTTGCCCATTTTCAAGACAATGAGCTTCCTGCTACTGTAGCGAGCAGCAGGGACATTGTTTGCTATAGGTCTGATGGTGCTGATGGAAATAGCACAAACAAGGCTTCAACAGCCTCCTGCAAACACAATCCAATATCACAACAACCCCAATTTTTTCGTTCATAAGTGTGTTACATTTCTATTTTTAACTTTTACTGGCAAAAGATAATATTTAAGATTTCTTGGAGCTTATAAGACGAAATAAACGAAAAGAGACAGATATCTGCAATCCATCATTGTTGGTTTAAATGTTTGGCCAGCAAGCCACATGAATCATGAGGACACAAACAATGGTTAAAAAACAAAGTGTATGTTTATATTATTTTCTTCAAAACGTAGCGGTGGAATACTTAGACCAAAAGGTAAAATCCACCATAAAACGTGACGTGGGGCACAGACAACTGCAATTCTGTATTCAGGACCTGCCCCCAACCAGCAGACAGGATAGCAAGCGCAGCTGGCAGCCAAGTGTTGATGTGTGTGTGTGTGTGTGTGTGTGTGTGTGTGTGTGTGTGTGTCTGTGTGCGCGTGCACTTGGTGGCTGCATCTAAAGTAGCCCCTGTTGTACACTCATGGCACCGTGATTCAATTATATAGAGCCAGTGCTTTGCCTGAATATTAATCTGGGGGCCCAAACTTAATTTGTCTGGCGATGGGGGACACAAGCCCATCTGGCTATATGGTAAGTGTGACACTGTGTGTGTGTGTGTGTGTGTGTGTGTGTGTGTGTGTGTGTAGAAGAAGGGGGTTGTCTGTCTATTGTGATACACAGAGGGACCTGTCACCCTTCTCTGAGGAAGACAGATCAGTTTGTAGGAGGCAGACAATCCAAGGACCCCCCACCCCCCCCACACACACACACACACACACACACCCCAGAGACCAGAGGAAAGCAAAGGAGAGCGAGATGGAGATGGAGATGGAGAAAAGTAAGCATATTTTTGTAAGGGGAAATGCAAAACAGTCACGATGACGAGCTGTTTTTTTTAAAATATGTAGATGGCGGCAGTGAGAAATATCCTCTCCGTGAGGGCTGAAAATACTGTTAGTATTTTTACTTGGGGGATATTGATGCTGTAAATCACAATAAACAGTCAACACAACCACTCCAAATGCCACTCCAAATGTGAAGCTGGTGCCTTATTTATTTCTTTTCTTTTCTTTTTCTTGCCTTACAACATTCTAATCCCTCTCGAAAAGCCTGCATTAGATCCATTCTCTGCAACGTGGCAAATAAAAGGCCATTCACACAACGCCATTGATAGCGTATAAAGCATACAGCTGAACATCCATGGCCCCCCTGAAGTCAAGTGGGACCCCCATTCCCCTTGTCCTTGTCCCATTGCCCACAGTGGGACCGAAGCAGCGCCCCGGGCCACCATGAGCAACCTCTCCTTGACCCCTCCCTGTGTGCAAAGTGACCTTCCTCTGACGTGTAAGGTTAGCTTCTATACTGGTGCCGAGGTCAAAGGCAGCGACTGAGAGGAAAGAGGCTGAATGGAGAGGGGAGAG
>NC_137222.1:8809716-8872216 GCF_949987685.1 Ammodytes marinus
GAAAATGGTAAAAGTTGTAATCCTTAAGATTTCAGTCCTGGTTGATTTGGCGACACCTGTGGCTATTGTGGTAACAGCAAGAGCAGTTTAATTACACTACAGCAAACACTCTACGGTTAGTTAGTCTACTTGGTCTTGGGTCTGAACACTTTTTGAAGATCTTGGAATCAACAGCTTTTTTAATTGGTCTACCTCTCATTCCATTAAATCCTTGAAATTGTGTTTTGATACAGTACAAAGTTAATGAAAAGATACCAAAAATGACTTTTGCCTTGTTTTCTAAATTCATAATAAAATCCCTATGTTCCCAGGGCTTAATCCCATACCTGGGAGAAAAAAGACATTGCAATTCCGGTGGATGTTCTGCTTTAATGAACTAAATACAGTTCTACAGTGCAAACAAATGTTAAACAGAGAGGCTGGAAACAATACGATAAAAATGTGATGGATTAAATGAATGTCATAGGCCTACCAGACTCCACTTCTACCAAGCAGAACACAGTTATATACAAGTTAATTCCTGTGTTTCAGTGACAGCGTTTGAGAGCACTGTGTAACATGTGTATCCAAAATTTCCCATAGGTGTTCGACCAGGGTTGAGATCTGGTGATACATATAACACATTATTTTCACAGTTATTGCACCATTCTGTGACTCTTCTCTCCATCCAGGCATCTGCATTAGTTATGGTTTTTCACTCTAATGTATATTCAGGCTTTTCCTTTTAACAGTACATTGCCATCAGTCTGTGTGGCAGCCCTGTTTGTGAATGGTTTGTCACGTGACATTAGTACATCAGCATTGTTTTTGTTCAAGATGAATTTCCAAATGAATTGACCCTAATGTGGTAACAGTCAGTCAGACAGACGACAGCTTATAAAACAGCAGACAGCTGCTCCACTGCTGCGCCAACTTTGGTTACTAGGAGACCAGAAGACTATACACGTGTAAAGACGCCTACTATAACTGATTTCTGTGGTGCTGCCTTTTATGTGTTTTTTATGTGTGGTATGTCGGGGGGAGTAGGTATGGCATTGTTGTGTAGAGTAAAAAAAAGAACAGGAATGGGAAGAAAGAGAGGTGGTGGGGTGAAGATAAGGGGGAAAATCAAGAAGAGACCAAACTCTCTCAGCGTTGGATCTACTGTAAGATAAAAGACTTCTGAGCAGTTAACCTGCTGGAGTGGAAATAATGAAGACACTCTGAATGATTCATACACAGGCCAATTTTCTTTGTATTTATTAATTCACTTTTTGTGATTCTTTTGTTTGCCGACTTCAAAGCTCCGCTAGTACAGAAACAGTTTGGTTGATCTTACAGTATATGCTTGCTTGCAACAATAGGCCCTACGCTTAATCAGATGAATTAACCGAGCTCTCAGCTCTCTCAACTGTTTTATGGATTCCGGAATACTGATGTCGATGAAAGAGGCAGTGAGGTGTTTTATGTGTATCTGCATTAACACGTGTAATGGACTGGCTACCTGTCTAGGTTGTTACCATTTACCATCACAAAAAATATTTCTAGTGTATGAATGCATTGGGAAAAATGAGAAATGACTTGCTATATAATCTTTTTTTTAGTATTAGAATCGATCATGTAAGATCAAGGCTGACCAGTGTACTGTAGGATGATGATACATCCGTGGTGATTGTGGATTGTGTGGTAAAACACCTTGTAACGCAGTATCATTTAACTACAGTTTTGCCTGGAACTTGTGGGCGATTGACACTCACCAGTCAAAATCCTCCTGACTCACACATCACAAGAGTCAACACGATGCCAGGACTGATACTTTGGACACTGACAGTTATATTTAGGAGTGTAGCTTGGCCTCTACCTAACCTTATGAATCATCCCCGACCATTATTAGGCATGTGAGGTTATGCTGGCTTTTTCCCCCTCTTTTTATTTTCTCAAAATGTCAGAGACTACCTTCACACTAACCACTATGCTACTGAATAAACACAGCTCTTGATGTGTCAGTTAATATGTAAAATGACCATTGCAGGTACAGGCACGTTCAATTTACAATGTAGGAATCGACACACATCGTTTTCTTTTAGTACTATTTACAATCCAAAATGACTTGGCTGGAAAGGTGCCAGTTCACCTCATGAACTATACACTTCCGGGTTCCCTTGAGCAAGGCGGCAAACCACTAACAGCTCGCTAACTGCTGACAGCACGTGTTTTTTATTGTTCTGCTCCTGTGTATGATTATAAACAATTTAAGAAATGATTGCCCCTAGCTAGGAACAGTAAAAGGATTCTTCTACCTCATGTATATTAGTATAATGTAATCTCTCCAGTGTAGAAAAGCCAGTCAGAAAAGCATCGTCTACCCCAGAAATCTTTCCTCAACATGCTGCTCTAAATATTGAGAGTGAGTGGCTGGACTGTTGTGATTTCCCAGATTCTCTCAGCCTGCCGTGAAAAGTGAGTTTAGTAACATGGCCCTATAGAGGCGTTGTGAGAAAAGCCAGAGCAAAAAGCAAGAACATTTTGATGAGTTCTCTGTAGAAGCGAAAATTCTTGGATTGCGGAGATTCCTGAGAAACCATTAGCAACTTGACAAGAGAAAAGCTTGGCAGAGATGAAGGTAGTTCTTCAGGAATTTACTGGATTTGGATATGTTTTTTTTTTTTTGGGGGGGGGAGGTCCATCAGATCATTTGAGTGGTGTGCAACTCCTCTGTGGAAAGATGTTGCCTGAAACTGAAGGTTGTGCTGTCAATATTTCTTTAATGTCGGGTGGAATTTACTGACTTGGCGTTGAGATCTAGCTATTGAGTCACTAAGCCTTTTATTTTTTGAATTTTAGAAAAATGGTCTAAAGCCATGCTTAACCTGTGCATGTATTTTTGGGGTTTGGAGAGGGCTTTCAAATATGCTGTGGAGGTAAGCAGTGGGTGGTTCTGCAGAAGTATCTATAGTGCTATCTGGGTTTGATAATATGAACAATGTTTGCATTTTTAGTGCATTAAGGTCTTGCATTTCCAAACTTGAATTGATCTAAAACCTCTCAGTTGCATATTATTTAGTACTTAAAATAAGAAAAAAATCAGACATGTGAAAAAATCATTAAAAAATATATACAGTATATTCATACAGTATATTCAACGTTTTAAATTGACCATCAGGAAATAAATCAGTGATTATTCTGATATTTAATCAGTGAAGTAATTTGAAGCACATTTGCCCAAACATTGAAGAGTTCAGGCTCTCATATGTGAGAATGTGCTGCATGCAAAGTTCTTACTTTACAGCTTTTTGGATATTATTGGGGTTTGCACTGTTGGAAGGCAACTGTTGCGTTATGTGATTTTTCACTGTTTTCTTACATTTTATACACAGTTGATTACAAGAGAAAGTATTTGGCAGATTTATCAAAAATGAAAGTAATAAGTTTCAGTCGTAATCATTTTGGTAATTTTCCAAATACATTGTTGGTGTTAAAAGCATCTAAAGTGTGATGATTTACTGTTTGAGTGTCATTTAAATGTTGTTGGCTTTGCAGAGTAATTGATAACCTAACTAACTTAATAGTTGGAATTTGGATGTGCAATCCTGATTTTTTCTTGCAAAACAATTGTACATACATTTGGTGTGTATATTAAAATGTGAATGTGAATTGTAGTGCAGCTTGTTATAAAACTTGCCTCAACATAAATGGAGGGTTCAGAAAAGAGGGCTTTGAAAAAGCAAGGTGTATATATGAGGTGAATTCAGTTTTATGGGTTTGTGTATTGGGAATGTGTACAGTGAGTGTGTGTGTGTGTGTGTGTGTGTGTGTGTGTGTGTGTGAGTGTGTGTAACCAGTAACATCAGTGGATGAGGGAGAGTCTGCATGTGCACAGACGAAGCACCTTCTTGTACAAGAGTCTGTGTGATCTGCTGGCTGTGTGCTGAGCTTTTTTATGTGTGTGTTTACACACCCAGTATGCTGGGAACACGCCTTGCACAGCATGCCACCTCACAAATCACAGGACTGCTGGCACGCAGGCCAGTGAGTCTGTGAAAGAAGGAGAAGCCAGAAAGAAGCAGCTTTGGTGAAGACACACTCAGAATGAAAAGTCAGTCCATGCTGTTTTTTGTGCCGACTGCTTTCTTTGATATGCTGTACACATACCTTGTACCTGTGTTTTCATAAAGGCCTGCATCTCTCCTTTTTACTTCTCCCCTTTTCTATCACTCAGTGTCGCTCTCACCACAGAACTTTCCAACTATCCGTCACAGAAGTTCAGGTTGCCTGGTAACAGGGTCGTGCTTTGTCGCAGCAGGTTGCCACAATGACAGTCGCTAGGCGGGAGCCTGGCAACAAAGACATCAGGTGTTACTTCCCACTGCTTGTCTGTGGACACTTCCATCGACCTCCAACGGCTGCAGTGTGTGTGTGTGTGTGTGTGTGTGTACAGTATGTGTGTGTGTGTGTGTGTGTGTGTGTGTGTGTACAGTATGTGTGTGTGTTCACTTCTGCTCCAGTGAGCAGCAGAGGCTCGGCTGATGCTGACCATGTCCCTCTTCCATCACTAATTACAGTGTGTGTGTGTGTGTGTGTGTGTTGATTTCTGCTTGAATGAACAGTCATTGAGTGAGGCTCACAGCGGAAGCTTTGCTCACGCCGACTTGTCAGCCACAAAGGAAGACACACTTCTGGGTGGCTGGTCTGGTCAGGCTAGGAAATGACACATACACACACACACACACACGCCATTCCTCAGAAATTACAGCATTTAGCTCGCATGAACCTTGTAAGAGAGATAAAGGCAGAGAGAGGGAGAGAGAGAGAATGAGTTGATAATTCTCCTGTTTTATTTGCTCCATACATAAACTACGTATTCCTCTCTTTGAACCTCTACTCTCTCATTGTTTCAGTGTCTGAAGTTTCTTTATTTTCCACTCTCCGTCACCTACGGATCCGTCTGTTGTCGTTGGCATGGTGTGTGTAGCTGCTGGCAGCATCAAAGTGAGAATAGCCTACTGCAGCACACTTCTCAGCCAGGCCACTGCAAGGGCACACTGCTCCCCAACAACAAAGACGTCATGATTCCTCCCCTAAAAAGCAAGCTGTTTTAAGACCTGTCATTGGCACACATGAATCTGTGCAATTCACATGTTATAATGCCTGTTCATTATATCACAGAGCCTATAGCAAGAACACCTCCTTGGGTCACTTTAGCCCTCCTTTATTGTTTAGCTACACTAGTGCACCATCATGTATCTTGGAGTAAGCTATATCTAACTCCAAGCAATGTCAATCTATCACTTTGGTCCACTCTCAATTATATCAAAAACAAAATGTGTGCAGACATTCATGGTCCTATAAGATTTGTTGGTCCCCTTAATTTTAATTTAACAGAATTATCAGGTCAAATGTCTAATTCAGCAAATCTTCTATTTCATGACCAGAAAATCTGCAAAACAAGCAACCTAATCTGTAGCCTACAGCGGGTTCGGTTCAAAATTAGCAAATGTTTGCTTTCTAACATGCTAAACTAAGACGGTGAATATGGTAAATATTATACCTGCTAAACGTTAACATATTGCCATAAACCATCAATACAGACATTGGGAAGGATTTTTACTTGCTCCGCCATTGTAGGCGCATTAATAAGTCATCCCTCTGTCGCTCTCTGCGTGTGCACTGGCAGAGAGACGTACCCGTTTGTAGCTTTCTCTCTTCTGATTGGATATCAGGTTTTGGGATCCCAGAAAATTTTATTTGCCGATTACATGCAGAGTGGGTGACTGAGAGACCTGTGTTATGAAGCGTGCACACTATATAGGCTAAGTGATCTCTGTATGAATATAAAGCGATTTAACACGTATATTAACATACATATATCGCTCACTTCACCTTTAATTTGTTCTAGGCTGATCCACCAGTATCTGATGCTGCCCCAAATGACTTAGTGGTTGAAAGAAACTAATCATTTGGTTGATTTACTGACTCAGCAGGTTTCTCCACCAAATGGGTCACTCAAACAGTTCATTCAGGAAGTGGGCAGGTCATGACATCATTTCCCTCACTGAGAGTCCAGGAAACAGGAATACAGCTTTCCAGTTTCCGCTCCGGTTGAGATCCATTTTACTTTCCCTCGAAAAAGCTACATTTTGTTGTCAGAAAAATGTGTGTGTCTGTCTGTGCGTGCGCAGATGTGTGTGTCAGCAGATGTGTCATAGTGCTAATATTTGCAGGTCTTCCCTTCTTTGTAGTCTGATGTTTCATTGACCAGTTTTAATAGTTTATAGCCTATTTCACTGTCAAAACAAAAAATATCTTTACTTGTTTGTTCAAGTGTTGGGGCAAAACCCAACACATACTGTTAACAGCAACAACACTGCTCTATACACACAACCTACAGATGAGCAAAAAAAACAAGATTTATTTATCTTAATATTTTGGTCTTTTGATTGAGGCCAACTTTGATTAACCGGAACAACAGATAATGTTAAATATAAGGTAATGTATATAGGGGTAAATGTCCCACAGATTTCAGAAGCAGCAATGAAGGAAAAGTGTTTCTTAAAGTAAAAATGGTCTCCACATTAAGACTCCTGACTCAGTACAAAATGTCCAACCAAAATGTCTGAATCCAAATATAGTTGAGATAGAATCTGTTTTGTTTTTTTGGGCGTTGAAACAAACTACAGCAGAAGCTGCTGCTCAGATGGAAAGGTCAAGAGAGCGCGCTAAAACCACTTGGTAGCCCACAGTTATCGATTTATCCCACAGCAAAGTGTACTGTATCAAAACATCTGGGGAGGCTTTTGTGCATTTTAACTCCACTTTCTTTTGCACAATATCTGGCCTCTGTGCCCCACGGACAGAGATGGAATAGATTTTGAAATACTCTCTTCTTGTTTGTATGTGTGCTGCTGATCAAACACAGGGAGACACACACTGTGCAGAGAGGAGGGCACGCACAGGAAAACAAAAGTTCTTAAAACACTAGTCACTAGTGCATAAGCCATCAGATACCGAGAAGATACCAGACACATCCACAAGGATGTGTCTGGTAATTATTTTGGCGATGTATTGATTCATCGTTTATTCTAGGAAACTTGAGAATATTGTGACAAATGCAAAATAAACCCCTGCTTAAGAAAATATGTGGTTCCTGTTATAGTCACGATTTCAACAGCAACACACTTTGAAATCGCTACTGCCCAGATTCACACTTTCTCAAGAAAAACGAACATCAATCCATATGGCCCACTGTTCTTTTAATATCTCATCCTCCTAGTCTCTTAATTCTTCCCTCATTGTGTCACTCTGCTTGCAGACAAATAACACCATCATATTGTAATGTGATCTGATTCTAAATTGGAGACACATCCACTGTATCTTTAGACTCCAGAGACATAGCCAGCCAGCCAGCCAGCCAGCCAGCCAGTAAGACATTATCCCTCAGGGCTAACGCGCCTTTTCAACTGTCTGTTTTCACTGCACAGAGCCAAATGAACCGTGATGCTAATTGTCAGCCAGGGCTGGCTCTGTCTTTCTTCCACTATTTGCATTTATTCCTCAATAGGCTCCCCTATACTGCCCCAAGGTTCAGTCATTTCTATACTGTGTGTATGTTTCCTAACTACATTTCCTCCCACTAACTTCCTCTCCACTCCTCTCTTCTTCCACTACAGTAGCTGAATGAATTGCTTTCTTTACACTGCTTTTGATGCACGAGTGTATAATATCATCCCTATTGTCCCTGTTTGTATTGTGTCGAAGAGAGGAGCTCACGCGTGTTTAGTTTCTCAATGAAACACAACTATCCTCATAAAGCCATCTCTGTCAAGGACACAACCGAGAATAGAAAAAAACATAAAGCTTTTCATGGTGTCAAATGCATTTAAATATTCTGACACATGGGATTACGTTAGACTGATGTGTACGAGTGCTGAAGGACGTTCTATAGGTTCCAGGGATGGGGTCGTGAGTGGGGGGCAAAACCCCGGCACTGAGAGCCCCCATAGGGATGCCCACAATCGGGGAGCCTCAGGCGCGTGTCAGGGCTAAACCAAAGGCAAATGACTGGCCAAGGACGTGCTGCAACCCCACACACACACACACACACACACACACACACACACACACAGAGTTGTGTAGAAGTCTGAAGTGTGGCCTGTTTAAATGTGTGACGATGTAAAGGCAAATCCATGTAAATGAGGAGTTCCAGTGTGCACATGTATGAATTGTTAGTGTAATGACCTACTGTGGTGCCAGGATTAGTTACGCAGTCTATCTGCTAATGGCAAAGGAACACAGTGCATGTGTGTGTGTGTGTGTGTACACCATTGTGCTTCCTTTGTGATGTCTGAATATCTTTATGACACCACACTTTGACTTCCACCATGCGACCATGAATAGACAGAAGAAAAGAAAAAAGAAACACACACACACACCAGAGTTTGTTCCTTCACATCTTTTTTTTCTTTTTCTTTTCCTGTTAGTTTATTTTTCAGTTGCTTAGAAAAACCAAACAAACAAGAAGCTCACAGATGACCCACAACTACTGCCAATATACAGCTTGTCTTGTGCGGCCGACCGGAGCCTAGTTTATTTTTTTCAATATTTATGAGAATATGCAAATGAAGGTGCTTCTCTCATTCAATGGTCGAGTGAGTCATGTGACCCATCGGAGGGGTCTAAGGGCACGCGGGGTGGGGAGGCTTCAGCGCCACAGACGAGGTGGGGGGGGGGGGGGGAGAGCAATCCCCACCTGCCTTCGATCTGCTGTGAGAGCCAGTCGCTCTTTGCATAATGGAAACTCACAATGCTTTTTTTTTTTCTAATTTTTCTTAAACTAAAACACAGTAATACCACACTTACACACTTGCCAGCAAGCTAGGTATTACAGCTGTTTCAGATGTCTTGGAAAACCCATCAGACGGGAATATTTATATATATGTATAAATGAGCTAAATATAATTTAAATAGAAACCTAGGAATAAAATAAAAGACAAAAAAAAACAAACAAAAAAAAACAATAAAACAAATCACTTCGTAAGGAGACACAAACTTTTAGACAATTAGGCTGCACCTCCCAAAAAAACATTTGTGAGCTTAAAGTCACCCTTCTCCTCTTAACTAATCTTCTGGGGGGTGTGTATCTACCACACAGGATCTTTATTCTTGATGCAAGACAGAAAATAATATAAAACCACTGCCCACAGAGCTTCAATGGGACACTAAGTTTGTGTGTGAAAAAAAACTCCCAAACAATGAGCTTCTTCCTGAAAGAAATGCATGACATGGCCGACTTCTAGCTACCCGGCCACAGTCTTCCTTTATGTGCAACATCTCCGTTGCACCGTCTTCCCCTCTACTCCAATGATTTTTTTAAATACTTGTAATTATACTGTATGCAGATTATATAGCCCATTTACAAATGGTACATGATTGGCTTGGTACGTCAATATCATAGTTCACACGTTAGCTGTAATAATGGTCACATATGACTATAGCTAATGAGGTCATACAATTAGATTTCTTCTTTTCATCATTGTCATCTTCAAATACACAGGTTAATAGCTTTTCTTTTTTTCCTCAAAAAACAAAACACATAAAACAAAAGCAAGATCAAATACAGTAGATATTAAACACTTGCAAAATGTCCACTGCAAAGAATGGCTTGAGTAGGAGAAGAAAATGTTATGGAAGGGTTTGACTTCCATTTCTCTGTGTGCCATGCTCTTCTTTTTGTTATTGTCACATCACTTTTTTTTCCTCTTCAAATGTGTTTTTTTTTTCCTTCAGCAACAAAATGACGTGAGTAAGTCCAAACATAAAGTCCTCAGCAGGCCCTCAGGCCCAAGAAAATAAAGAGAGTTCCTATAAAAAAATGATTATTGACAAGGCCACCAGTCCATTAAAACATCCTAAAATCGCTCGCTACGCACATCCCATTTCTGTCACTAGTGAGATTCTTAAAATAAATCCACAAGCACTGATTCAAATTCAAACCTTTTGCTTTTTTTTCATGTTGAATTTGAAAGCAAATCGGCTCAAAAAACAGTGCAAAACAAACCAAACCTGTGCAATAAGGCCTACCACTAATACCTCATACATAACCTTTATCATAAAAATAAGCCTTCAGAATGCAAAGACAATAAAAACACTAAATGATAAAAAATATAACAATATCGACAATGCGGGTAACAAAGCATGGACATGCACGGCTTTCACAGAGGCATTTCCTCTGTGGGACAAAAACAAAGGAATTATCAGCAGTAGTGTTTGTTTTGATGATTTCTAACGCTGCTGCCCCTCCCCCCCCCCCATTCCCTCTGTCACCACTGCAATATTTCTACTGCTGCTGTTTGGTGACACACCGACTGGAGCTCGGGGTTGCCAGCAGGGTTGTGTTAGGAGGAGTGTGTCGTCTCACATGGGCTCAAGCAGCCATCTGCCACCCTACTCTAGCCAGCCTGATCCTTATCCCCTGGCCCAGCAGGCCCCGCTGTCTCATCCCCCACAAAAAGGCTTCCAGCTGGGGGGTGTGTCAGTGGTGGTGGTTTGGGGGGGATGGATGGATGGATGGATGGGGGAGACAAAGACATGGGGGGAGCTCCACGGTGAGGCCCCTTTGACCTGCTCCCTGGCCCGGCGGGGGCAGACAGACAGCACCGTGTCTACTCCCTCCTCTCTCTCTTTTATCAGCCACACAGACCCCAGAGAGACACAGAGACAAGAGGAAAGGGGGGAGGGGGGTTGGTGGACGAATGAGCACAATGAACAGACTGACACGGACTACGCAGACCCCCTCCTCCATTCATCTTGGGTACAGATCTCTCTATTCCCTGCGGGCAGGCTGCTGCTGCTGCCCTCTCCTCCTCTCCCCTCCATGACCCCTCTCTTGTCTTTTTATCCCTCGGTCAGACGAGCCCCCCCTGGACTATGTGACAAAGCACGCCCCTACTGGCCATATATACATTAAGTTTTTTTCTCAAATGTATGTCAGATTTTCAGTGTCACAACCCCCACATGTAGTGTTGTCTTCATGAACGACCTGGTTGGTGGATAGTGTTGTTGGCTTTGTTTGTGGCAGTGGAGAAAACCATTCCAAAATGTACAATTTAAGTTAAATAACCACGTAAAGCCTGTTGTATTTAAGTAAGTAGTGTGACGTTATTGTTAAATTCCTGTGTTTTTGGTAAAAAACTAGAAGAGCAGATTGTATGCTCGACTGGAAAAGCCTTTTCCTTGTGGGCTTCGGGTAGCAGGGGGATTGGAGGAGGGCTTGTCTCCTGTTAGCGGGACAGGACACCTAGGCAGTGGTGGTGAGCTTCTGGATGGTGCGGTTGTAGTACTGGGTGGTGCGGGCCTCCAGGGGGCTCCAGCGGTGTGCGTGCAGCTCAATGACCTCCATGAGCAGGGAGCGGGTCAGAGGGGACTCAGCCGGACAGAGCATCTTGTCCCTGACCGTGGCAAGGAGCTCGATCATCATCTCCGGGAGCTGCTCCTCCAGCAAGCGCCCCATGCTCTGCAACTGGGTGGAGAGGGATAAAAGGGGTGAGCGAGAGAGAGAGAGAGAGAGAGAGAGGGAGGGAGGGAGGGAGGTCAGAGAAAGTGTGTATTTGTGTGTCTCTAAGTGAGAGCAAAAACACAATGTGTCTGGCACCTTGTTTCTGTGGATACAGTCAGATAGCAGAGGTTCACACACACACCCTCCGGCCATAGAGTTCAGTGTGTGTGTGTGTGTGTGTGTGTGTGTGTGTGTGTGTGTGTGTGTGTGTGTGTGTGTGTGTGTGTGTGTGTGTGTGTGTGTGTGTGTGTGTGTGTGTGTGTGTGCGTGTGCACTGGTAAGTAATTAAGCCTGCAGAGGATGTGGCTGTGTTTGTGTATTTAATCTTTCTGTTGTTTTACCTCTCAGGCTCATTTTTCAAATCCTCCCTGCTGGGTGAGGGTTCCCTCCTCTTGCACAATGACCAAAGTCTGATTCCATAATTCTACTTAAATTCAACTGCACTTCTTTATTATTCATAACCCCTCAGGAGAGGGCTTGAGAATATCAAAGATATGTGTTGAGTTAGTGACTACATTACATGGGGTTTCAGTAGGTCTGGTGGTATGTTGTTCGAATTTATTTCTGACATACATTTGTTCAGATGCTTTACTGAATTTAATTTCTTGTCTGGGCTTTTGCTTAATTAAAAGACACAAATAACCAACTGTGTGTGTGTGTGTGTGTGTGTGTGTGTGTGTGTGTGTGTGTGTGTGTGTGTGTGTGTGTGTGTGTGTGTGTGGTCCATACCTCCATTGAGCAGCAGAGGACTGAATCTTCCTTAACATCTGTGGACTCTAACAGCTGAAAGGGACAAGAACAGACACTGTGTGAATATACTGCACCACAGTAAAAAAGAGCTGCATACATTAAAATGCAGCAGAGAATGAAATACAAATGTAGTAATAACGAGTCCAGAATGTGCAAAGCCTAGCTAGCAGATGTATAAACAAACGTGTATGTTGGATATATGCCACATGCGTGGGGGGGATTAAGCACGTGCACGTGTTAGTGTCTTAATCAGTTCACACAAGAAGGGAAAAAAAGGAAAAAGACTTAATCCCGATTGTAAATATTTTCTGAATTAACATTTTAATTCTTGGAAGTCAACATGCCAGGCTTTTATCCTAGCAATCGCACATTGCTTATTGTACACTATGACTATACAGCCCCATAAACAAACACACACACACACACACACACACACACACACACAGACACACGGTAAAAACAAACTGTGGAGCAGGTAAACATGCTAGCTGGCTTTCTGCCCCCAATACTGGGCCCCATGCACAGATGGGCATACAACTGGTACTTCCAAACAATGCAGGGCACAAGGGGAGGTAGGTAGGACGACAGAGAGCCTCCCATGCCAGATCATGTGCATCTAGTGTCATATTTCAGCAGAAAGGAATTTAGTTAAATGCTCCTTTTTTTTAAGCTGCGAGGCTGTTTTACTCCTCGCGAGTTGTTTTCCAAAGTGCTACTTTGATGAACGTGAAGGAGGGAAAAGAAAACTTATGAAAAGGAGGGAGGACTCTTTTTTTTCTGGGGAAATGTCTAATTACACCTTGGGAGCGTAAAGGTATAAATGCAGGGTACAGGCACACAGTTATGGGGAGAACATTTGGTCTGTGAGCCAATGGTTTGACTATACACTCTATGTTATCACTATTCACAGTCAAACTAAAGAATGCTTAAAGGCATGCTTTTAAAACGAATGAAAATCCAAAAAAGAACAAAAGATGGACCACCATCAGATGGTACGAGCAGCATTGGAAAGGGGCTGGCCTGTTATTTCCACATTGTAAGCTTAATGGTGTGCTACCTATCATTCAGGCATAGGAGTGTGGCGCAGACGTCAGCTCCTTAGTATGTTCAGACGGGTGTGGTGACAGTGTGTGGCGGTTTGATGTGGGAACTCAAGTCTCCGCATTCCCAGAGAAGGAAGAGAGCTATGGGACAAGCAGCATTGGCACATTATGAGTTCTCTGGGGAGCACAGAGTTGTTGTCTTTGTGCTCAATACGTTTGAAATGGTCTATTCTATAATCAGTTCTCCTTCCCACAGCAATGGATTTTTTTTCTCTGTCTGTTATCCAACGCGATTGCTCTCCTACCACCACTCCTACACCATAACATGTGGGGAAAGAATCTGATTCTGTGTGACTATTAGTTACATCATCAAGAAAATAAATCTCGCTGCACTGGGGAAGCCTTCAGATTATGTGTGATTTACATTTTAAAAAGGTGCTGTAATGGTTCTTTTAGCTAACTTCCTGTCAGTTACTGCAGTTAGCAGTCCCCTCGCTCGTCCCTACGTCACCACATTAATGCACTGCGGTCTTCACGCAGCGAGTTATCTAGCATCATCTCAGATCCATAAGTGTGATAAAAACATGATAAAAACCATAAAAACAGACATTGGGAAGGATTTCTACCTGCTCCGCCATTGTAGGCGCATAAACATTCACACATCTATCGCTCTGGCGTGCACCGGCAGTGAGACCATGAGTGAGACGGGTGTCGGTTTGTAGCGTTCTCTCTTGTGATTGGATATTAATTTCGGGATCCCCGGAAAAGTTTATTAGCCGATTACATGCAGAGCAGCTGACTGAGAGATCGGCTTTATGAAACGTGCACATTATGTAAGTGATCATTGTATGAATAAAGAGCGATTTAACACTTATATTAACATAAATAAACCGCTTACTTCACCTAAAAGCATTTTCTCTCTAAAGACACTTGATCGGGGACATACAGTACAAAAGCAACGTAAACTAAGACTGCTGTGATCCCCTTGTAGCATTGAAATGGAAAAAATGCATACAACATGACGACAATAACACCTTGAGTGACTCAATGAAGTCAACTAGAAAAACATCATTATTCATTCAACATTTTCTGCCGGGGCATAATCTGTGTTTCAGTTTGACTTCATCACTCCGACCCATGTGTATGTGTATTTGTTTGAGCCTGTCATCATACTTGGATGTACACTGAAAGAACCTGTTCCATCAGGACACTAGTGACACACTGAGAGCTGAAAGTTTAAATCATGACTACTTCAACTTAAGCTGGGGTTTTAAAGTGTTGCATAGCAACAGCAGGTCTAGCGTTAAGACCAACACTTCCCTTAGTTACATTACATAAAGTAACTCTTTTTCTATTGCCTCAGTGCTGTACTTCTAACCGCTTTACAAAAAGCCCTATAATCAAAACAAAGCAAAGTTATAACACTGTAACTTGCTTAATGCTCAGATAAGTTTTAAAAGTGCATATTTTTAAAGCAGACTTACATGTATGAATCATTGTACAGTAGGTTTTGAGTTGACTGACTTTCAAAAAGGGATTGCAAGGAACATTATGAATAGCTGCTGAGGTTTCCACCAGACACAATGTGTGTGTGTGTGTGTGTGTGTGTGTGTGTGCAGGTCATTGGCTGCGATAAAAGCTGCATCAGTGCCCTGCTACTTTGAGGCTGTGAGTAACCCTTTTTTAAAGTAAATATATTATAATAAGAAGCTGTTTTTTTATCCTGTAGCCAGTGTAGCGTAGCGCAGGATTTGCTTAACATACTTTCATACTACAATCTGAGCTAAAATACTAATGTCTGATATGTGTAGAGTGGGTGTATTTAAAAGGTTTGATGCACAATATTGTTTGGCTCCATCACTGCTCTAAATTTACACACTCACCACAACGTTTCTTCACAACCTACTCTACAGTATGTAACCACAGTAACATGCTGTAACAGGAAGAAGCCCCAGTAAACAAGCAAGAGAAAGGAAAAATGATGCTTCACTCATTTCACACAGTGAACATACGGTTGAGGAATATATAATCTACGTTACTGTTTGTGGATCATTAAATGTGATTAAAACAATATTCTTGAAATAATGTATTGTGAAAATCATACAATGAGTTACAGCTTTCCTATTTTATCATAGTGTTGTTTCCAGATGCATCACCCAGCAGTTTTCAGCAAAATAAAACCGTAAACTACCTGCCCAGCAATAAATCAGCTGTCAAACAAATACAAATGTTTCTCTTGCTAACACATTTGCATTAACAGTTTATTATGCGTTTAGTGGTGGATCATCATCTATGTGGACAGTGGCATTAAAAAAAAAACGTATTGGGATGTGTGAGTCATGACTGGATGAGCTCACTGCTTACCAACATGCTCCGTCTATATGCACAGCTGTCATGTGTACACAAACACACTTCCTCACACACCTCACGTCTGCAGGCTACAACTACAGAAGACAGCCTCTGCCTGCCTTACACACACACACACACACACACACACACACACACACACACACACACACACACACACACACACACACACACACACACACACACACACACACACACACACACACACACACACACACACACACACACACACACACACACACACACACACACACACACACACACACACACACACACACACACACACACACACACACATCTTGTAGCTGGAATCCGACAACTACAAGTTACAACAGGATAGGCTAAACAACAAAGCTGGACTTAAATCAGAAAAAAAATTGCTCTGGGAAGTACATATTGTCAAACAAGCACATTGGGCCATAAACACATCAACACACATTTAAATGACATCAATAATTTGACATAGTTCACAGAGGTGTGTTCTGATCCCAAGCATCTGCCAAGGCTGGAATATGGCTGAGATAGTGGCCCCAGACTTCTCAGACAGGGTGTGGATGGCATTGGTTTTGTGTTTTTATTGTCATGTTTATAGTTAGCGAGACGTAGGGCGTGCGACCAGTGCCAGACTGGTGGAGGTGTGTGGACGTGGGCGTGTAGGACTACCTGGCATGTGTCCTCAACCAAATGCGAATGAAATTATTCCTTCTCTACCTCTCAAACTACACTATCTATACAGTAGAGTACAGTATCTTCACCCTTCTCTTCTACCTGTCATGCAACGAGCGCACACTTCCTCTGCAGTAACCGTCAAACATGGTCGCAGTCTCCTCTTGTTTCCTCTCAGGTCTTCCCGCTCCCCCTCTGCTCACTTCCCCTTTCAATATCCCATCGTTTGTTAACCACTTCTGTATCATGCGTCTGCTGTGGTTCGCTACCTTATATGGTTTCCATGGTGACCAGTGGAGTGTTTGTGTGTGTGTGTGTGTGTGGTTTATGTGTGCGTAGTGTGTGTGGATGTGTGTGTTTGAGAGCATGACCGGCTGATGAGAACTGAACCTGGAGTCACGCATTTTTACTGGAACTTGCCCCACTAACTAAACCGCACTGTGGTTGTCTAGAAGTCTAGACTAGGTCAGGGCCCAAAAAAAAAACAGGAAAGTGCGGCTCTCTCTGTGCGCATATCGATCCGAGCAGCAGACAAGATTTATAGACAACAGTTGAACACTTTCCACTTACTAAAACACGTTGGATGGGGTTTATCGAGTGGTTACCGACATGCTTTATTGATTAAAAAAAGAAAAGAAAAAAAAGTTGTAAATGTGGATACAGACCTCTCGTAGGCAGGTGTAGATGGGACACACCAGCACCCTAAAAGGTTCTCCGGAGCTGCTCCTCATGGTACCAAAGACTTCACACAGGAAGGTGATGAAACCTAACCACCGCTCCACGTCAGACTGCTGCAGCTCCTCTCGACGAGCAAAGTCCCTCTATGTATGTACGGGAGAAACAGAAAAAAGGAGGTACACAGTTTAAAGGTGCACTATGTAACTTTTGCGAGTGTCAGAGCAGTGAACATTTTCTAAGATATATTCTCATCGTGACTGAATAAACAAACTTTCCTCAAAGGAATATTGGATCCCTGGGACACTGTTTGAAGTCAGAAAGCGAAATGAAAATGAACTGTTTCACTGTTGTTGTTTCAAGCAGCAGGGCCCACAGTTTTGTCTACAAACATATTCTAGTCTTACGTTTGGTTAATACCGGGGGCCTCAAAATCATTTGGTTTTGATTTATGATGATAGGATTATTCAATGCTATGAATACGTTGTTTGTAAAGTAACTGCAGGCTCTGCCAATGTAAAAGAATTTCCCTCCCCCGAAGCTGCATAGTGCACCTTTAAGTCTGGAACTGAAAGGCTACAGGCTATCCGGCTTTTTGTAAATGTGTAATAAAATTTGGAAGTAGGTGGTAATTAAGTGGCAATTAAAGTGTTTCATGAATTCATCAGCGGTGGTGATAATCACCATTAACATCTTTGCTATCTCTCTGATTGGAGTTTTTTTTTTGTGCGGGGAGCACATGCATTAACCTTGCGGCTCTAAGCACTTGGAGCCAAAACGCAGGTGCAAAACACATTACACAAAATCATGAATTTCTTTTATCTGCTAGAAGTAGATGAGAATATGTTAATTTGGTTTGAAAGTGAAGGCTAGTGAGCTGTGTCGGTGCCGTTAAAGCGTTGGGGTTAATAGGGGTTAATGCTTAATGCGCACTCGTAAAGATGTTATACGGCAGGTTAAACTGAAACTTTATTAACAGCCACAGTGACTCGCGCTGCTTCTCATCTCTTCAGCCGGTGACTCAGGACTGAAGTGCACTGGAAACCTGAGCGGCTTATATTTTCACACACTCGTACCACTACACACTCACGGCCTGCTTGTACACATACAAACACACACAGGGACATACACACACACACACACACACGGACATACACACACACACACACACACACACACACACACACACACACACACACACACACACACACACACACACACACACACACACACACACACACACACACACACACACACACACACACACACACACACACACACACACACACACACACACACACATAGAATATGCAGCCTTGACTGGATCTAAACGGATCAAAACTGACCCATGCTGCCAAAAACAAATATACCACACACACTCAAAAACAACTACACACACCTCTCATACACCTCCAAGGATATGGCCACGGTATGTGACACCTAAACAACAGGCTGGCTAGATAGACGCAGATTGCAAAGCAGGCAATAAAGAGGACTGAAGCGTTAGCAACAAATAAACATTCTTAATGAACAAAAGGCGACAATGAGTAAGGTCCAACCGCACTAGCAAGGCCACATGCTCCTCTCAGCCACACTGAATAAACTACAGCTTTCATAATTAACAGTCCAGCTAAGTTTAATCAAGGCCGCACAATAAAACCCAATGCCTCTCACTTAATAAGCAGAGCAGCAACAGACTAATTGCCACCAGATTGAGATCCAGGGGTCTGGAAGCAACATCATTAATGACAGCCTTCACAAGCCCACTGATGACATTTAAAATGTTTAAAAGCCAAAAAGCCAAAATGTCAAAGACGAGGAGGGGGTCCATGCTGGCTGGGAAGATGGAATTAAAGCGAGAAATAAAAGAAGACATGGAGGGACCACAGGGCTGTGAAAAAAAGGGGGGAAGAAAGCATAAAGTGGAGAAAGGGCGTAAAACGATTAAAGTAGCGACGAGGAGCTTTCAGTTTCTGATGATTCTAGCGGCTCCTTAGGACAAAAGTGCTGGTGTTTTTACAACAAGCGAATGAAAGGGAGACTGCAGGATGCATTGTGATGAAGTAATGTATATTCATGTGACTATGTAAGATAAATAATGGTAAAATGACAATGGTGAAGCAAAGTAAACCTGGATTTAGCACTGTTCGGGAAACACAGGATGTTCCGGGCTGCCTGCCGTAAATAGTTTTTCAAGTTCCCGGAAGATGGGACCTACGCAAAGGCATTAAAATGACTATATAAAAAATAGTGTTGTTTTCGTGGTGGTCTCGTTTGCCGTTACAGGTCATTTATGATCAGAAAGGAAAAATTTGACCGTTTCATATACGTAAATTTAAAAGATCTTCATAGGTGGTTTTAGGCAGGATTGGCTGCTGGCTGGCTCTGCAATAAAAAAATCTCAACATCAACAAGAAAATAAGTGTTTGAATGGAAAAACACCAAAACAGAAGAGAGGGGGGGGGGGGTGCAGGAGTGTAGGCGAAAAGAGCATCTGCAGAAGAAGGAAACAGGAGTAGGAGTGAAGGAACGAAGGGAGGGAGGGAGGGAGAGAGGGAAAAAGAAGGAGACATGGCCAGGCAGCAGCAGGTGGGTTAACATTTAGACCTTGAATGCCATCTCAAGACAGCGTGCGTGTCTTTGTTTGCCAACTTCTAGACTGTCTGCAGCTCTCTGGTGAGGTTGTCTGACTCTCAGGATGGAACAGAGGGGTGAGAGGGACGAGCATGGTTGGAAATAAAAGAGAGGTAGAGAGAGAGAAAGAGAGCGAGAGAGAGGTAGAGAGGCACTGGCCCGTGTCGTTCTGGGTGAGGGGAGGCGAGAAGAAGGGGTAGCGCGGTAATATAGAACTCATGAGGGACGAGGAGGGGGAGAGAGACAGACAGACAGACACAGATAGAGAGAGAGAGAGAAAGAGAGAGAAAGAGTGAGAGAGAGAGAGAGAGAGAGAGAGAGAGAGAGAGAGAGAGAGAGAGAGAGAGAGAGAGAGAGAGACAAACACAGACAGAGAGAGAGAGAGAGAGACAGTGAAAGCGGTTGAGAGGATGTTTTCATCATTGGTTCAATGTGAAGGGCTGGATGGTGAAGGAGGGGTGGTCCCTCTCTCCCCTGGGTGTTTAGATTACCTTATTTGCCCACTGACATTTACAACATCACACACACACACACACACACAGAGCACGCTTTCTCCTGAAACTGCTTTCTCGTAAAGGATATTGTTCGAACAGTTAGAAAATGACTGATTTGCTGAAATACATCCACGGTATTATCACACTTTAAATGAGCTTTAAAAAAGGAGATTTTGAGAGCATCTTCTTCACAGCAACTAATACATTTCTTAAGATATGGAGGATCTAGAAAAAGGGATTAAAGAAGTAAAGCCGTTAGATGTCAGTGAGAGAATTAAAAGTAGTCTGTCATAAAAAAAATAAAATAACGGAAAATGCCACTCTCAATCTCCCAGAGCCCGAGGCGGACATCTTTAAATTGATTGTTTTGTCCGACATTCTAAATCCAAAGAGATTTCATTTTCAATTATATAAAGACAGAGAAAAGCTTCTTACTATTAGGAAGCTGGAACAAGAGCTTTTGACCTTATTGCATAATAAATTACTTAAATGATAAAATATTAAACATTTTCTATTACGTTTTAGGACTAATTGTGACAAGATGAATGGACCGATGATTTGTTCATTTGCAGACTGGTAGGAGTCCCATGAGTGATCACCACTTCAAGCCAACACACTGAATTCAAAATCAAATTGAATTAAAAACAATGTACAGAAGACCTTTCAAATTCAAAACGGAAGCTAGCGGGATCTATTGAGATGCAGCACAGACAGAGGCAGATACAATGATTTCACAGCGATCATTTTTTAAACATGGTGCGGCTGCTCTGTGGGCTCATTATCTAGACACAACTCACTGCTTCATCAGTAGCCGGTCTGCTATAGCAACAGAGCAGCGGTGGAACAAGTACTCAAATCTCAGTGGTTGACAGTAACATGTACTCAAGTACTAGAGTACAATTATGAGGTTCTTGTAATTTACTTGAAGGTGAAGTGTTACCTACTCGGGTTATGCAACCAAAAAACACCTATGTGCCTTGGCATCGATAACATTCATCATACATTTGGTTATTAAAGAATTGAAGTGACATAGATGTGTACTGGCCTCGTCTAGTTTAGTCGAAAGACATGATAAGGACACCCGAAAGAACAATTATCTAGAGGAGATACTGTTTCTAATAACCTCAAATATATTTTCTCCTCCTGGTCGAAAAATACCCCTACTGTATTCATTCATCAAATATACTCCAAAGGTAACTTTGTGCGTATTTAAAAACAATGTAAAGCAAATACACAAACTGTATAATGTTGTATCAGTAGCATCATTCATCATCGCTCTCACTGACCTGCAGCATGTTGAGGAGGATAGATCTGAACTTGGTGCCCTCCACCATGAACAGAGCCATCTTGTCACAGAGCTTGGCGGCGGTGGCGGCGAAGCTGCGGTCCGAGGCGGCCTTGGAGTAGATGGTGCAGACCACCTGGGCCAGGCTCTCCTCGGAGCGCGCTGAGCTCTGGGCTTCCTCCATGAAGGAGATGAGCTGCTGCTCCACACCGCTGCTGTTGCTCCTCATGCTGTTGAGAAGCTCCACCAGACGGTCCATGCTCCGAGAGCCGGAGCCCGACGCATCCGAACGCGCCTCTTCCTGAAGAGAGGGGGGAAACATGGGACAGGATATGAGTGAGTGGTGATAGTACTGTATTCGATTTCATATTTAAAAGGTGCTCCGCAAAACTATATAAAAATAGCCTTCTTTGCTATTCACTGATGGGTGTGCTAATGTATGAAACGGCATGACAAAGGACAAACATACCTTGCCTTCATGTCTATGGCACAATGAATAAGCAGATGACATAATCAACATGACGTGAAACCCAATCACTGGTTTGTTAATTGTAACCAATAAGCTATAGATCTTATTTTTGGTTTCGGGAACTCTGTATTTATTACGTCACTAAGAAGAAGAAAATAAAATGACATGAATTGGTGGATACACATATCTGAAGAAAGTTATTGTGGAAGCCACTATGCTGACTGTAAAAAAATTGGCTTGCAAAATAAACATTAAATATGGAATTTTCTGCTCAAGTTCAGTAAACCCTTATCAAGCCAGAGCTGTCTCTTATCATGATTATTTGATTGTGTTTATTAATTCCTGCCTTGCTGCCTGCTGGGGAGTCCTGTGCTTTCAAATCAAACCAGCCTTGGTAATGAGCTAGATGCAAAAAGAGGAAGCTGAGAGCTACGTATAACACAGTTGGCTGACTCTCCCAGTTTAGTGCACACAGTGGAAAACATCAAAAACGGTTAAGCTAATGCCGCTTTAGCTTCT
The DNA here is from genome assembly GCF_949987685.1 of Ammodytes marinus. Classification (NCBI taxonomy): domain Eukaryota; kingdom Metazoa; phylum Chordata; class Actinopteri; order Uranoscopiformes; family Ammodytidae; genus Ammodytes; species Ammodytes marinus. The sequence continues at coordinate 8,832,149 of NC_137222.1, forward strand.
TCACCTCCTTAGTGGGAACGTGTACTCCCCTCCCCACCAGTATGGGTGTGTCAGTCTACACAATTAAGTGGATGAATGACTAAAGACAGGCAGTATCAGAAGTAGTGTGTCCGTATATTAATGACAGTGTATGCCTGTGCATGAACATAAGATATGAATAATAAGGCTAAATGTTTGAGTGTGTGTTCACGTACACATTGGACCTGATTGCCTTAATACTGAATGACAGGCACTAAGCAGCTTTCCGGTACCTTGTCCTTTAGTCTCCTCCTCAGCCTCTCCTTTGACGACTGCAGCAGGCTGACTTTGGGCTGCTCCGACTGGCCCTCGCTTGCCTTTCCACTAGCTCGCGGGTCTGGAGATTCCTTATCGACTGTCAAATCTGGGACCGCATTGGTACTGGGTGCTGATGCAGATTTGGGCGATTCGTTGGGACTCTTGATGCCCCAGTGTTGTTGAGTTTGTCTGATGTGCTGATGATCGTCGCTGCTGATGGGTTTTGAATTCTCAGTCTCTTTGTCTTTGGTTGTCTTTGGGGGGGGCGCTCCTGTAGTGTTTGTCTGTCTGTCGTGGCCGGGCCCTTTCTGGTTGTGGTGCCAGCGCCGGTTCTGGCTGTATCCATGGTGTTGGGCTGGGGGTCCTGCTCTGTCTTGGCGCTGCTGCCCGTGTCCTCCTTGATACTGGCGAGGCGGCCGACTACTGTTCCTGTTATCTCCCACTTCTGTAAAGTTCTGTTGCTGCTGGCATGGCGACTGTTGCTGGGTCTGATGGTCCCTCTGGTGCTGTGGTGACTGTTGTTGTATCAGCTGAGGTTGGTTCTTCACTCCTCCACCTCCCTGAGGCCGCTGCTGTCTCCTGGAATGAGAGCAGTTTTTTTACATTTAGCTTCATTGGGACATAACAGCACCTGGCTTGGAACCCTAAACTGCTCTGCTCCACTCTGACCAACCCACTGTGTCATGCTGGCACCATGTTGGTCTGTTAAAGCCTCCTCCAGGCCCCAAACTCTTGACACCACTCAAAACTCACAATAAATATTGTTTAGCAGTGTAAAAAAGTTACATATTCTGTTTTGTCTTCAACTCTTTACCCACAAAAAGTAACATACCAACTTACCAATGCTGTAAATAGTACTATGACGAGTGACTACTACTACTATGACTAGGTAACTAATGATACGAAAGCCCGATGGCTGCTTACATGTGGATGCACAGTGTTTTCCTGTCCTGCATAGCTCTGTCTTGTGTCTGCACTGGCTCTGGGCTTGACAAGCCTCGGACATATGGTGTAGGGGGATTAGTCACCCTGGCACCTAGGAGGCAAACTATTATCTCTCTGAGCCTGTGCACTGGAAGAAAAACCTAGGACTAGCAGCAACTAGTGCACCGTTATGCAGGTACACTCAAATCTATAAGTGCTTGAAAATAATGTGCAGGCTGTGAATAAATGCATGATTCAACAAAAGGCCTGTTTCAACAATAAAAGTGTATTTTGGCATAGGGTCGATTGTCCAGCACAAACTTCATTCTGCCAATTTTACCAACCAGCCAGTGCAGATGGAAATTAGCTAGGCACATATCCTTGGCTTGCTCTTGTTTTTTTCTTTAGTTTTGAACATGATTATATTCTGTCTTTGTGTCTTTTAAATGGCATGTTCCTTGCAGTCAAGCTCCCTCTTCAATTGCTAGGGAGAAGATTTCTTAACAAAAGCAACATACATTGAGGCTGTTTAAGCCTCTACGTGTCCATCAATGCAGAGACTGTAATGTGGGTTTCATCCTTCCTCACAAAAGCCTTTTTTTTGCACTTTTTAATTTAGCAAAGATTCCTACCTTGATTTCTAGACCGAAAACATAAAAGACGCATTAACAAGCCAGACATTCTTTGAGACGGTGTTACAAAACCACATGAACTATTCTGCCATGTCAAAGAGAACTGTATGGCGATGTCAAACTCAAAAGGTAAGTTTGAAAACCTGCTTTGCAAAGGTGTTTATTAATTATTATGACAGCAACCTTGGAAATGTTCTTTAAGCTTGAAAGAAATCTAATACGTATATTCGTACGTGCAGGTCAAACAACTTTTAGCAGAAATTGAGACAGACTACAGCACTAATACATGGTAGAGATAAGGGATTTTATTGTGGAAATTGTAGAAAAATTGACACAGGGAGCACTAAAGAAATATTTCAATTGTTTAGAGCTCCGAAGAAAAAAACAAAGCGATAAATAGTCTTGAGAAGGCTTTGTATGAACCGAATGTGTATATATGTCACGAAGTGAACACATCAACATACATGGGTCTTTATCAATGAATGACAATTGCCCTGTAATAAAAGCACCCATACAGATTACGGACAGAATGACATACAGTCAGTTTTGAGGCCATAGTTTGGGGTTTTGTTGAATAAGATTGCTTGATATTGGAAATGGTATTTTGTGTACTGTGTCAGACAGTATTTGTCATTACCATCTTCCTATATTGTTAGCTACTTACCTAGCTTCATTTCCAAAAAATACAGACAACAACTCCCATCTGCATCTTTCAGTGGCTGCTGTGCTTTTTTCTACAGTTTTTACTAACTTCACAGCAGCTTTAGGTTTTAATTTTTAAAGCAATGCTTCGACTAATCATAAAATAACATAGAATAGCTTAGCGTTGACTGACATAAATGGGGAGATCTGATTTAATATGGCTGCCGAGGGGTGTAGATATTATAATCTCTTGCAAAGCCGCCGACCGCTCGGAGACACCCTGACTATCTCTCTCTGTCAAACGCACACATTCACTCATCTGATGATTAATTTGATCCCTACACTCGCTGGTAGTTTAGGCTCAGCCCTAATAAGCGCTTCTCCTGATCCACTGGTGATGCAGAGAGGTGAAAGTGAGATGGTAATAAAGTGTTAATCATATTTAATGACTGAGAGCTCTGTAGTTAGTGTAGAGTGTTGCTCGGTTTGACCATCATGGTAGATACTGGCATCAAGGATAAATGATGGGACCACTTGTTACTTGGAAACAGGTCTACTCTAGGTGCAATGAATCATCCAATCAAATGAGAAACTGCTATTCACGGTTGAGGTGATAAGTATGGTAATATCATGGCATTAATCAGCTTTGAATTAGTGTTTGATTTTGTCTGGCTGGGCCTTCTTTTTTTAAAGAAATTACTATATTTTCATCTTAACTGCTTAAAGCTATAGTGCGTAACTTCTTTCCCTCCATGAGCAATACTGAGTAATTACAACAACACTGTCTGTGCGTATACATGAGGTAAGCATTCGGTGATGGCGCAAGGATTTTATTCCTTCTGCTGTATGTCCAGGTTTTTTCTTAGCAGTAGAAGCAACAACTGAAACATTTCTTGGGCTCTTCTTGGGATTTTTCTGAGCTCCTGCGCCAGTGTCAGGGGCTGACACCAGTTTGTAAACACTGCCATGCCATACTGACAAACAAACAGAGTTCTGGGAAGCTGATAGGCTTAATAAGCTTTGCGTCAACTCTTTTGGCGTTGGCTTGAATGTATCCGACAATCATTTATACGAAAAAAGTTACGCACTATACCTTTAATGAAAGAAAATGACAGAAAGACGAGAAGAAGTGTATTCTTGTCTCACCAATTATCAGCTGACCTTTGGACGCTGAAGCTTGGTTGAGCAGAACAATTCAAATCACTGTCAAATGTCAAAAAGGTATTCAGGTTCAATTTCGTGCTCAGGATCTGCTGCCCTGCTGGAAGTTGTCACTAACCTGGCTGAGACTTGTCGCTTTCCCCCAGGGCCAGTGGGCAGAAGTATGGTTAACTGGTCTCGGATGAACTGATCAAACGTTCTACAAGCAGGAGAGAATGTGTGCCACACGATGCAGGCAAACAAAAGGATGAAGAGACGAGGGATAGGTGAAGAGTGGAGTAAAGTGACAAGACAATTTGTAGAAAGGGATCATTTTGGTAGATAGCGAGAAGGAGGAGGCAAAGAAACACAGAGGGGAAACAAACAAAAAAGAAAACTACAGGTTGATAACTATGTCAATCAAACAACATGCATAGAACTACAGGAAGTGCTAACACACAAAAAGTGAAATGAATTGGCAGATATGATCATGAGGGGAGGTTGGAAACTGATGATTGATCATGATTCTGTGGTGTGTGTGTGTGTGTGTGTGTGTGTGTGTGTGTGTGTGTGTGTGTATGGGGAACTCGTTGGACCCAGACGCAAATCGATTGGCCCGGGGGAGGAAAAGCCTGCAGGCTTGACAGTCAATAACACAGCAATAGCTTGGTAGCGAGGTTTCAGATGTTTTGGCTGCCCGACTGCACATTTGCCTTGCTCACTGTTTATTTATTTTTTTCCTTTAGGAGTTTTAAGATTCAACATCAGAACTCAGGAACACGCATGCACACATCGGAGATTACAGTCAATAACTTTGAATTGTCATGGTCAGGGGATGTAAACAGAAAAGCAGGCGGTTCATAGTAGGTGCAGAAAAACAAGCAGATGGATGTGCACAGACACGCACGCTTCTCCTTTTTTCCAATGAAAGAATAAAGTCGTAATGTGTAAAAGCAATAATGAAGCGATTTCCCTAACCCTTTCCCTAAAAACAACAAAGAAAAGACCTATAAGGAGCATATTAGCGCCTTCTTTTCAACCTTTTCTGCTTAGGAGCAGAGAGCCGTAAGCAGCACATTCCAGTAAATCACAACTAATTTCAGCCCTGCTTGACGTGCATACTAAAGTAGAAACACATGCACTGCCTCCCCTTTTTCTTTCCCTTCCTGTCACAGCCAGCCTACACTTTTCCTTTACTCAATCCCTCAGCCTCCTTCTTGAGCTTTCTTCAACACAACACTTTACTCTCATACCTCGCACATATAGTCAAAGGATCACACCAACGTCAACTGTGGGGTTTCTCATTACAATGAATATTTATTTTCCACAGGCTATTGGTTGTGTTCTGTCAGGGAGGTCAAGACAACATCCACATTAGAGGATTAGCACCTAATAGCATGTTTGATGGACAACCCTATCCAGTTAATATAACTGATGAGAAAACATGCAAAGCATCATAAAGAGCAGCCGTAGAGGCAATTTTATGTGTGATTTGGAAATTCTATACTACAACAACCTGTTTCCATATGTTCATACCAAGCATCTTCAGGTTCTCATGATAGCCATGATAAACCTCTCTCGAATCACACTTTTTTCTGGTACTTTGTCAATGTGCATATGAACCTTACGAACTAACAATTATGACGAAACTCTAACTTACGTTGTTTCTTATGCTAAAGCTACGGTATGCTGCTGGCTAGAAAGAAAACCATAGTAAGGAGTTATTTATCCCACAGGCGCTCGCGGTGCTCAGTTCTAAAAGACTACATTTGAATTTTTTTTACTTAAAGGCATTTTTCTTATATTGTGTATAATGTATTACATTACTTTGAGTATTTAAACTGTAAGCTTTTTTTATGTGTGTGTACACATATGTATTCTAATTCTCTTTCTTGAATTCTACAGTCTCTTCAGAATTCTGCAGAGATCCTGTTAAGGAGAGATCTCTCTCTGTCTGATGAATGATTTAGCCAGCTTTTGACATCTGCACTGTGGGAAGAGGCATAGCTTCATTTCTCTTTCCAGAGAGTCTACTGCTTATAGAGTTGTACTGTTCCAATTTTCATGTCTGTCTACCTCATGTTTGTCCGTGTAGTGTGTGCCTCATCTTTACTTTGATATCATCTACCGACCTGCGCTCTCCATCTTTGCAGTGCAATTATATTTGGCCAACCTGGGAAATACATGTCTCTTTTGTTGAAAGGAGTTACAAGATTAATAGGCTTTCCCAGTCGTTATTTTAACTCAAAATATAATACTATGACCAAATGCTAATGCATGCTCATTTTCAATTCACAGTATAATACGGTGCAGGTCAAAACTTTAAACAGCGTGCCCTCACCAATGAAGCACTATTAAGGTTTGCAGGAAAATATTGATAATTGTATTTTACGTAGCATACATTTTTAGGCAAACTATAATGCCTTAATGACAGGTCGTTAGGAATCCATATTTCCCTGCATACTTTGAGCATCCTCTGTTATGCTATAGTACGTTTCACATATTTCGTTTTCAATCTTTTCTTAAGGTAGAAAAAGGGGTTGGGCTGGGGTGTCTCAAGCAATACAGTACTTTCCTTTTACAGGCCTTGGACTTCACATATAGCTCAGTATGCTTTGATGTGAGCCCGGCCTCTGTAGGCACGGAATGATCCAAATCTTTGGTCAACATGGAGCTGATCCTGGGCAAAGTCACTAACTCTGGCATGAGTCAAGCATCCGCGTGAATGTTCCCACACAACCCTGTTTTACTGTTGAAGTTGCAATTCATAAGAAGTGATTGAAAAAACAAACATTTCTAGGTAATGGCTTCAGACTTAATTGGCCACACTCTTTAAGTTTAGTTTCCTGCCCATAGTGCTAAATGTCCAGATAACTCACAGCACATACACAAGCATTTAAACACATGGAGAAAACAGGATGTGCACTTCCATTAATTCCAGTTCACAAAACAAAAAAGACTGAAACCAAAGCAAACTGCTGCTGGTCCAAGTTTATGTTTTTGTTATTTTCTTTTTACCAGGCCTACACATAAACACAATAGCTCTGGACAGGACCAATTATTCTCTGTACTTAAAAACAAGGATGAAAGTGCTTTTGCCCATTAAGTATAGCCAAAATGCCCTTTTTTTAAATACTAAATACAACCCAAATATTTTCTCTTTGCTGGTCTCTTAGCAACTGAAGAGCAGTTTTCCAGTGACATCAGGGCATAGAGCGAGAGAATGAGAGAGAGAGAGATGGATGTTTCCTCTCTCTTATGAACCTGGTTTCAATGGAGTCAGACTTGGGCGAAATTATATTTGAAGAGTGTGTACAACTGGAGCAGAGATGTGCCAGTTTAAAAAAAAATGTAGTGCCAGTGTGGCAGAGTTAGATGATTTGGGACAGGAGTCAGGACGATCGGTTAAATGTTGCAAAGTATGTATTCAAGTAAATCCAGCATCAGAAATAGAAAGTCAGAGACACCGGTGACTAACTGGCTGATATTTTGTTGAGTTACCTATTAAACACACACAGACACACAGACACACAGACACACACAGACACACAGACACACACAGACACACACACACACACACACACACACACACACACACACACACACACACACAATACAACTTTATTATCTCCTGTATTTCTTTTTTCTGTTTGTAGTGAAATGTGGTGTCTGCATTCCTTTCTTGACACATTGCATTGGCTGGGGAGAGATGTTAAGGCTGGCTGTGCACTGACATCAACAAAATTGAGGTAGGTAGTGTGTGTGTGTGTGTGTGTGTGTGTGTGTGTGTGTGTGTGTGTGTGTGTGTGTGTGTGTGTGTGTGTGTGTGTGTGTGTGTGTGTGTGTGTGTTGTGTGTGTGTGTGTGTGTTTACCGTCGGTCGTTCCTCCTACGTCGGAAGAGCTTTTTGGTTTGTGCGATCTCAGCCTCGTTGGGAAGTGGTGGAAAGACCTGTTAAAAGAGAAAATCACAGTCAGAGTCAGCCGCTTAAGAAATATAGATCTTTACCACTGCACAAGTTGAAAATACATAAATATACACAAGCGCTGGCTTTTATAATAGAACAGACAGAGGCACAAAGTTAATATGCAGCGCCACAAATCTGCTTTCGAAGGCAGACAGTGTGGTGTTTAATTTAATTTCCAAAAAATCAATATTATATTTCAGAGAAGCCGTTTCTATGTCAAAATGACAAATATTTTTATTTTGATCAGATATGCCATTTTACATGCCGTCTGTGGCTGTGGTATATGATATTGTAATGGAATGTACAACTTGTCAATCAAACAGCACCCTCCCCCATCGCTCAAGATCGCCATGTGGTTCTGTTACTATGGTAACAAGTGGCCTAGGATGCCTATAGGACCAGCGCTGTTGTGTATACACAAAGTATGCAAGTGTAGATGTTGTCAGGGACAGGTGCACAAATGTGTTTAAAATATACATGTGCTTATTAAGAGTTTATGTAGCTTTTGAAGAGGGCATCGTCTACCTGCCCCTTCAATGGCCAAAGTCAGTTAGCGTCAGTGTCAAACAGAGTTCAGGGATACATTACTGTGTGTGTTGTGCAACAGATCGATGATGACAGGCTGATGCAAAGAGAAGAATGTCCCAAACTTCCCCCCAAACTCTTAGCACAATGCAATGTGCAAAAACGGTGACCACAGTCTGTGAAAGGAAGGCGGCGCTCGCTTCACTGTTTACTCTGAAGTTCTTCCTTTTTTGCTTTCTTGATAAAAGCATAACAAAAAGAGAAGAAAAACAAACGGGAACCAAAAAGTTTGATCTCACTGTCTGCATCTTGTCTCATGACTAGTAAATCATTTATCAGTATATAATAACATAATAGTCTAATCCTCTTTGTATATTGGCTCTAGCCAATACGTTTGATCCTATTTGAACTTCAATTACATAGTGTTTTGGATTCTGCTTGCTTTTTCGGTTTACACTAGAAGAGATGTAACAAGAGGTTGTGGTGGGTTTTGTACAGTTACACGAAAAAGTAGTTTTTTTCACAGAGGCTCATAGTTAAATATTGGAAAAAAGAAAGAGTACATGAGTTATAGGAAACGGTTGTTAACTGTTCTCTATTGGCTTAAGACTTAAGGCAACATTGATGTGTACAAATAGACCGTAAACATACTTGCGCAACTTCAAAAGTCTCATAACCCTCTGTTTACAGCAAGTGTCTACAGATTTCCTTTTTTGCACAAACACTTTCAGAAACACAAACTGTAGATATTGAAATGACTTTGAAAGAGTGCTTGATATTTGACACTGCCGCTATAACCTACTTCTCTCTTAGAGAGAGGTTACTGGGGGATCGTTGGGTTCTGATTGAATCCAGATGGGAGACTCAGAACGTGTGGGTGCGTGCGAGCGTGCGTGCGTGCTTGTGTGGTAAAGGGGTAGGGGAGAACGGGGGAATGTGAGACATTGGGTAATGTGAGACACCCCCTGTATCTAGGTAATGGAACACATTTTTGGTAATTGAGATTTATGTTTTCAAGCCCCTCTCATTTCCCCTTGGTCATGAAGGAGAGGACCTCATGGTGCTGTTCTAGGCATGTTTTTTTCACAAAAATATTGTTTTTGCATGTCAAAGTATTTTTTTTGCTGTCAACTTAATCAACTGTTGTGCCAATGCAAATTGATTCAGGTAGAACAACTTATATCATACATGTTGATGAACTACCAACATATAAAACCATGTGATGATGCTAGCTTAAGATTAGCCTGAATTGCTAAGAGAGGTATTTTTTTCTCAAATTGTGGCGGTAGGGTAAAGTAAGACAAATACTGTGGGGTTAAGTGAGACAGTGAGTGTCTGTGCCCTCTTTTATTGAATTCATTATATTTAGGTAGCAAGGAGACTAGTTTGAACAAGACAAAAGACAATGTGGGTCGGAGGTGGGGGTTGAATGGTTGAAGGGGTGTCAGCAAGGAACTGGTTTGCCAGGTATGTGGGGGACAGAAGAGTGACCTTAAACATCAGTGGATCAGTTTACCCTCTTGATTTCTCTGGTCTGTCTCAGTTTACCCCTAAGCGGGGGTAAAGTGAGATACAATCATATTTTCACTGCCCTTTGTCTTGAATAAATTCTGATAATGTCCATTGCTAGGAAACATCCTGAATTAATGGGAAATGTGTAGATTCGACGGATAAATTATTTTAGCGCGCTTAGAGGGGAGCAAATGTAAAAAGTGTCTCACTTTACCCCATTCTCCCCTACTGTATTCCTGTGACAAAGTCAGGCAGACAACCATTGATAAACTATCAAAAAAGTTTTAATGTTTATAAAATGCTGTCTTCTACCAGACTTCTGCTACACGTCACTAAAACAGTCTGATGGGGAGAAAAAGGAGGTGGAGAAAGAAAAAGAAAGAAAAGCAGGAAGTGTTGCATGTTTAGCTACTGTAGTTTTCCTTTAGGATATCATTAGCTGTAATTCTGCCTTCAAATGGCAACCAGATGACGGTGAGCACACACACACACACACACACACACACACACACACACACACACACACACACACACACACACACACACACACACACACACACACACACACACACACACACACACACACACACACACACACACACACACACACACACACACACACACACACACACACACACACACACACACACACACACACACACACACACACACACACACACACACACACACACACACACACAAACCCTTTAAAAAAATATCCACTGAGGTATTTTCCCATCAATATTTCAGATCCTTGCTGTAAAAAAAACAAAAAGAAGCTCTATTGAATTGTTCAAATCTACAAATGAAAATACAAAAGCTCTGGAACATGCACGGTGGATGATGCATGCGACAGGAATGGAGAGGGAGGAAGCCAGAGATGTAGAGTTATCTCGGCGGCTCAAAGGGAGAGAGCGCTGTTAGTGTGTGCGTGTGCGTGTGTGTGTGTGTGTGTGTGTGTGTGTGTGTGTGTGTGTGTGTGTGTGTGTGTGTGTGTGTGTGTGTGTGTGTGTGTGTGAATATGGTATCTGCAGGTAGCAGGCTGCGCGGGGCAGATCAAAGAGGTGTGTGTGTGTTGTCTTGGTCCCCAGCCAGAGGACCTCTCACCTCGTGGCAGGCAGCGAGAGCCCTGTGGACGTGACAAGGATAACGGGGGCTGTGCTGTGTAAATTAGAGAGAGAGATAGATAGAAACAGACAAAGACATTTTGTCCATGGTCTGTTTGTATGGTTGTGTTTATTATATTCTTATGTTAAGTAAAGATTTTTAAGATTATCAAAGGAACCGGTAAAGGTGTATATTCAGTAATGATCCAGAAGGAGTGCATGGAAGGAGAATGCCCCTTCTGTCTTGAGTCTAAAGTGGTATTGAGACGGAAAATAGAAAATGCGTTGAAGAGAGATATTTTTTCTATTGCTTCAGGTGCAGATGCGTATGCAAAGACTGCGAAGAGCAGCCATTAACACTGGCAGGATTGTATGAAGATAGAACTTTATCACAGCCACAATCACTTTATCCTCCATCCTGACAATCACAAGGTAAACACTAGAATTACCTCATTAACGCCACAAAGTAATCTACCATCAATGTGCGCCTGCACGCTTTTGATTTGCCGTTGTCAAGCAAGATTCCTGGAGTAGTTTGGAAGACAGATTAATGAGCAGATGAAAACGTGACAGGAAAAGGATGGACGAAGATGTTTTTCTTCTGATTAAAAAGAGAGACACGTTTGACAATGCAAAGGGGAAAATGACTGTCAACACAGGGAGGGGGTAGATTTGCATGTTCTCTTTGGAGGATTGTATTGGGGACAAACGATGATGATGACGATTCATAAAAAGGTTTTTAAATCCTCAAGACATTAAGAGATGATGGAGCAAGTGGTGTTATTAGATGAATTAATTAGTATATTGTAATGCTAATTTTGGAGGCAATGCTCAAAACAAGGTGAGGCATACGTCTTAACTAAACAAAAGCCATACAAATGTCAAATTTAGTTTAAAGAGATTTTGACATCGAGAACAAATGTGTTTAAATAACTTCTCAACTAAACATGATCACCTGTACAGAAAAATGATGAGATAAGGTGTACCGCAGAAGTATGTTTGTCTGGATATGCATGCATAGACTGCATTCACTAAGTTATTGTAAAAGCACAAGAATCACACTCACACAGGATACAATGCACCGTCAACCATAAAAGAAAAATAATAATAATTTGCTCTCAAGTTCAACTTTAACAATTCTGATTGAGGTGTGTGCTTGTGTGTGCATGGTATTATGTGCTTGGGTGTGTGTGTCTGCCTTGAGGAGGAAGTTGACATACCCTGTGGCATTCCAGGGAAAACCACAGGTCACTGGGAGCGGCTACCTGGGATGCTAACAGAGAGGATGTGCCCTTTTGCACAAGCACTTCAAGTAGCCACGTAGCTCCCAAGCAACAACGTATCTTCTTTGAAAGTAATGCATTATTTTGCCTCTAAAGACCCAGCTCTCAAAACTGCTAAATGAATGACCTATCCCTGGTAGTGTGACCTGAAAAGTTGTTTTCTTTACAATTTTTTTTGCCAATGGAGTCATTGCCGTGCGTCAGATACCATTGTTGATCCGTTCCTAACAATGACGTTGCTGTGTAGAGTGAAAGGGGTATAAGTAACGAGGAAGGGAAGTAAGGAAATGAGAGAAGCGAACGGGATTGAAATGTGAAGAATAGAAAACAGAGAGTAATGGTTAGAGAACTTTCTCTGCAATAGCACAGAAAGTGAAGTGCGTGTCTTCCTGTCCCTTCCGGTACATAACAATCCTGCTATAATGCTCATTGAGTCGCTCCATTGTTTCTCCCAGCTTATTTATGTTGCAAAGGGCCCTCGGCCAAAAGCAATACATTCAAAAACTGCCCTAGGGGTGGCATCACAGGACAGGTTGTTGAGGGGAGAGAGTGATAGCAAGAGAGACAGTAAATAAAATATAACAACGAAAACAGAAATAGGGTGAAATAATTGTTCTCACTAACCTGAATGAATAATGTAGTAGCATTGACATTTATGAGTATTTCTTTTTTATGCATCTGAGGAAAATTAGCTTTTCTGTTCATTATGTGTTCTTGAGTGTGACTTTTGTAACCATGCTAAAACTGTAACCATGGGGGGGGGGCTTTAATAACGTCTGTTTTTCAAAGGAATTATGAAAAAGGGGTGTTTCTGAATCCTACCGCGAGGATTAAGTGACAGCGTGTGCTACACCATTCGATATTGGCGCCGACATGCTGCTGCCGTGATCCTCAACATGTCTAGCGCTCTCCTGTCAGAAAATCAAGTTAACTTTAAGGATTTTCTCTAATTGTTTTTTCTGTAAAAATCCCTGTAGTAAAAGGACATGCTGCATGTTTCATGATCCCTACTTTAGGCCCTTTCATGTAACTTACTCGACAGTGCCAAAAGCAGAGATTTAAAGGCTGCTACACTCGGGTATGGTGGGGTTGATCGGTGATAAGAGGCAGAGATGTGAGGTCCTGACATCCCGTGTCTCATTTAATAAGTGATCTGAGGCTGGGGCCACAGCAGAGCACAGACGGATAGACAGGTACATCAAAGAACTCAGGGAGGAGATGGAGCCATTGTAGGATCAAAGTGTCAGAGGAAAAGCGGGGGGCGGGGGGGAATAACATGTAGTACCCTATAGAAAAGGTAATCATGCGACGACCACTGCTACAGCAGCAGGCTTCAAATGCTCATTGCTCTGTTGTAGCCATCGCTCGGAAAGATGAAAAATAGACTTCAATCACATGTGCTCTCTCTATGTGTTGCTTTACATCCACAGTCAACTCATCTTCTCCGCAGGATCAGGCCTGATGCTTTGTGTATGCATGTATGTGTGTGTATGTGTGTGTGTGTGTACGTGTGTGTGTGTGTGTGTGTGTGTGTGTGTGTGTGTGTACGTGTGTGTGTGTGTGTGTGTGTGTGTGTGTGTGGTCTGCTTTGCATTACGATTTCTGAAAATCGACTATTAAAATGAACCCTATTCTCGTGAGTACATTTTGTCTGCTCCTGAAACAAGCCGATTTTTTACAACTATATTATCGCCATAAATTGACGCTGTGGGAACAGATACTAGGTATGGAAAATGAATGTAATTATAGCTCAGGCTGGAGGTTACCTTGTGTCTTGGGGTTTAGCACATCAGTAATGTGCCAGGTGTATAAATCAGATCAATAATTTAAGAGGGGGGGAAAAGGGAAAAAATGGGGGCAATAAAATCTAGCTATCCTCCTTTTTGGCCGTGTAATTTTCCCATCATCAACTCTTTTCCCAATCACACTTCAATATTATGTATCAAATAAATTGAGCTAATCTTGTTTGTCGGTGCTTGTATTTACATATTCTGACTGTCATCCAAAGCTGTGGTACATGTACGAAATCCAGTCATGAACTATTATTATAAAAACCCTCTGTGGAATAAGTCGCATATTTCCCAAGGTATCCCTGCTTTCACGCATGTACGCCAGTCTCCAGTGTGTCTCCCCACCCGTGATTGAGGTAAGGGGCAGAACAGTTGTGCTGTGGTGATTAAGCCGCAGTGTGTGTGTGTGTGTGTGTGTGTGTGTGTGTGTGTGTGTGTGCAGTTAATAAGACTGTAGGAGCCAAGCGGCAATGGGTTCCAGGGACAATAGCAGGAAGAGACCAAAGGGAGGGGGCTGCCGGTCGCCGTGACCCCCTGGATATATTGTTCTGCTGCCCACTAGCTTCAGTTTGAAGGATGGGAGGGGGGGAGAGAGAGGAGGAGGAGGGGGAAGGATGGAGCGTAATGATGGTGGTGGTCAGAAGAGAATAGGAAAGAGGAAACAGCAAATAGGAAGGGCCAAAAAAAAGGGGGGGAGACGAGGTAAGAAGATGACAGAGAAGACGGACAGGTGTGTGAGAACATACCGGAAGCAGAAACATTGTGTAAGTAAATAAATACTAGAAGTGGAATGCAGCCAGACAAACTGGCAGCTGACAGACAAAAAAGCCCCCCCACACACACACACCACCCCCGCCAAAGTCCCTTGTCAACTGGAGTCCTGCTCTGCGGCACGTACACTTCCAGACAGAAGGGGGCCGAGCAGTCTGTAATATCTCAGCTCCAGACTCCAGCTTTGTTCCCCTGCAGTCGGACAGGCTTTGTTCACAGAACCACAGACCGGATGTCTCTCCCTGATGACTGGGGCGCGTTCCCTTCTGTTAACTTCCCTGGTGCCCTCCATTCTTGAGGCATTCGTCACTGACCACGCGGATGCAAAACACCCCTTGGCCAGGAACCATTTTGAATATTGATTAAAATGGACAGAATAAGTCTGTACATTAAGTTGTACAACCAGGCAAGAGTTCACTTAGCTAACCATAGCATAATGACTAGAAGAAAAGAGAAACAGCTAGTGTGACGCTTCCCAAAGATTTAAAAAAAATCTACTTACCAGCATCTATTAAGCTCACTATTTAACATGCTATTTCTTGTGGTTCAATTTCAACATAAAAGCAAATTTTAAAAAGTGATATATTTTTTTTACCAGGCTAGCTGTTTCCTCCTGCTTTAGTCGTTATGCTAAGCTAACCAGGTGTTGGCTTAAGCTCCATATTATTAATATTTATATGAGAAGGATAAAGCTATTTTCAGCTAACTCTGGGCAAAGTGAATTGGCATATTCTTGAAAATGTCCAACAATTCAAAGATCATGAGCTAACATGATATACCAGTTGTACAGAAACAGAAGCACCCCCACTCTATTTTAGAAGGCAAACCTCCCACAGGTAACAGTATTATGATCAACACCACAAAACTTGATCAAAATGGGTTCAGAAAAAGATGTGTGTGCATCATTAACTGGTAACATTTTTTCACTAATATTATTTAGATATATTTGGCCAAATGAAAAAAAATATATATTTCATATTTTATTGCTGTATATTTTGAATTTAATTTAATTGTTGTGTAAATTACTTTTGACATTGGTTTTACTAAGTGTTATACAAAAAAACTAATTATTGTTATTTATTTATTATTATTTTATCATAATAATTATTCAGTAAGGCAATGACAACAATCACAATCTTTCCCTAATCTTAGGTCTCTTTATGTTTGATATTATTGGGAATCCATGTGATACCTGGCAGGAATCCCTAGATCAAATACTTGGCTCTGTGACCCCTGAATGCTTCTGTGGTTACAACCTGACAGTGGACGTGAAGGCAGCAGGGCTATTGTGTGTGTGTGTGTGTGTGTGTGTGTGTGTGTGTGTGTGTGTGTGTGTGTGTGTGTGTGTGTGTGTGTGTGTGTGTGTGTGTGTGTGCACGCAGGTTGACATTCCAGAGAGGCCAGTAGAGGTGCAACAGAATCTGAGAGCAAAAGGAGGAAGCCCTTTTCCCACTAAGTCACTCGCACACCCACACACACACACACACACACACACACACACACACAAATGAGATGTTTTCCACATCCCAGGGCTATTTGTAAGTCTATTCAGGCTCCTGGAAAGAGGAAGTGAATGTTGCCAGGAAATGTGGAACGTAGACAGGGGGGGTGGGGGGGGGGGGGGGGCATTGGATGGTGTATCCCTGCCATACAGTAGGGGATGACTCGGGAAAATTGATGTGGTATTGTTTTTACTTGGTGACACGGATTGTAATTGTATAAATGTGGGGTTTTCTTTTCTTTTTTTTCTTCTTTTTTTTAACAATATACAAATATTTATTCTTAGTAAACATCCAAAATGAACAAGTAAAGCTTCCAATGGTGGAAGAAGTACTCGTATCCTCTACTTAAAGTAGGCTACCAGTACATAAATGTGAAAATGTGCAAATACAAGTTTAAGTCCTGTATTTTAACTCATACTTCAGTAAAAGTAAAATATGTATTGACAACATATAATTCTTAAAGAATCAATGTTGTGAGATGATTAACGAGCTAAAAAGGATGCACAACAAAATTCTGATGGAAAAAATGTATAATAATTTTAAAAAGTCATTGTTTTCATCAAATGTTCGTGTGAAATAGCGTATTATATAACCTATTTTGTATTACTCCAAATTTTTTATAGGGGGTGCCAAGGTTTAATCTTTAACTATGAGTTGTATTTTGTGAGTTTATCATCATATGTACTGTTAAGTAAAAGAGCTAAAGTTTTCAATGATTGTGGTTTGAGTGTTGCATGTATCATTGCAGTCTCTCTAGAACTGCTGGCCCTGGAGGTGGAAAATGGAAACTAAAGTGCCCCCTCGTAGTTGTCTTGGGGACTATCCCGGACCAAGCAAGGTATTGTCAATGTATTGCCTCATTACAACAAGACACAACTGGGCATGAGTGGCCTGGCTTTACCGCTGCATGACTCTGAATGTGAAAGACAGACTGTGTGAGGGATGGCTGAAGTCAGAAACAGCTAAGTAATGTGAGGGAGAGAGGGACAGAAACGGCCGGCAATAACTCCCAAAGCTCTGTGTCTTTGACCTTGCTGTGTCCCGGTGCCAGCAAATATCCTGATCCCAAACACACCAGACAAACGCAGTTGACCCCATCTTTCTTTTGGCCCTAACTGAATGAACGGAAACAGCAATTTTGGCTGAGAAAGCGTACAATGAGGGAAGCCATCTTGGTAGCACAACCAAAGCCCCGTCTCTTTGCTGAAACGCCATGGAGAGAGGCGGCAACACACAGCTCGGCTCAGAAGCCAAGAGGGGAAGGAAAGAGGAAGACACTGGTGCTCTCAACACTATGAATGATGGAGGACATTTTGGCTCGGAGCGCAGGGAAGGAAGAGAGGAGGGTGACATCGCTGGCCTAGAGTGAACTCTGACGTCCCGATGGATCACAAATCACTTCGGAAAAATACAATGCTCAATGCTATGTAGCCCTCAACCTTATACACAGCTGAGAGAGTACAGTAGCAAGGAAAACAAAAAAGGGGCACTTTGTACTGAAAAGACTTACATCGGAAAATACACTGAATTTGACTGACTAAGACTGTAGAATTATGTCAAAGAGAGATAAAGGGTTCCTGACTAAAAATTAAGAAGATCTTTGTTGTAGGACAGTTGGAGATGAGAAATGATTATACCTATTCACTATGTTGGTGTTAATCTGCAAATGTAAGTATTGTTCTAAAAAAAAGGTGTAAATATCCTTTAAGTTGAGCTCAAAACTGTTAAAACTTTACACAGACTCAGAAGTGAACAATCCATATCACTTTTCTGTGTAGACTTCGTTGGCTCAATCTATAAATGTTATACATGCATTTAACCACCAGAGGTCAATAGAACATTTGTTGTACTTTTCCTTTACTAATTTTAGCATCTGCCCAGTAGGTGGCACCAAATGTTCACTGATAACCAACCAGTCTTATTGGCAACATAAAGGTAATTTTAACAGGCTCATTTTACATCATTGATTTTTATTTTTAACAGAAAAAATGATAAGTAAAAAAAATGACCCAATAGATTTTCCCAAGGCTGATCACTGCTTTAGTGTTCTACAGCACCAATACCAATACTCTGGTCATTGCAGCTGTTATTTTTATGTTTCTCCAACAGAGGTCGCTCTCTGCTAACTGATAACACTACATTGTGTTACTAATGTAGTTCTAAAAACATCAGGTGATCGTATCAGGGTGAGAAACCCATCTACACAGAGGCATTAAGTTTCTCAAAAGAGAAAAAAACAGTGACTTACGGAGCGCAGATGGGGTAGGAACTTCTCTATGTCATTCATGTCTATGCCGTCATCTTCCTCAAACTTGTTTTTGTTCATCCTGAAAGAGAAGACAAGGGAGAATCAATGGATGGTAACCAGAGAAAAATCCAAAAAGACTTAACTGAGACAATAGGATAGTCAAAAGTGCAAATACTTAGTCAAACAAACGGGCAGCACTGTAGAATAACATACGGTAGTAGATAAACACCCTAAACCCTAAAGCCCTGATCTTACCCCTCTCTGTCAATGTGTGGCAGGTGCTTTGGCGTTCCTCTCAAGTGTTTCCTGTGGAAATGGCTGAAGTCCAGCTTCTCTGGCTGCACATCCCAACCTGCACCACTGCAATCAGGAGACAAAATAATGATAAGAGACATCCAGAATGCATGCATACGCACAATGAAAGAGCAGACGATCCACATTAACAAACAGAAGAACAAAAAGTTTAAATCGCAGGGGAAAAGTGTTAATGCCCTTAAAAAAATGGTTTGGGGGTTTAAATTTAGGTGTCTTAAATAGGAAGGGCTAAATAACAAACAATTTATTTTAAAGTGAAGAAAAGGGGCATCTTTAGTTGTTGTTTATGACGTGTTCAACAATCACTTAGCTAATCTGCATCATCAAGGCTGTGTGGGAGTTGTTTCACTAGATTTGGTTCACAGCGACATAAGCAAACAGCTTCACAAATGCAATCACTTTGTGTTTAAAAGGTTTGTAAATCCTTGGTGCACAAACGTACATGACTGACTTGACTGGTTGTTACTAGTAAGAATAGTACACACAAAAACACACACAAACACATAAACTGTTGTAATTGTCAGAAACGTATATGGGTATGTTAAACCCTGTCATTCTTAGTAAGCAATTGAGTGATAAGATAGGATTTCAGGGTCTTTCATTTTCATAATAATCAATCATATTTGCAGTGATTTGCTTTATGTGAATAATTAAGAGGCAAACTGGGGGAAATAAATCTAGTTGCTCACCGGCTTTTAATTACATCAAACACAAATGCAAGGGGGGCAGCTCAATTTATTAAAAGGCTCTGTCGATCATCTACCACATGATGCTGCAATTCAAATGTGCCACCACTAGATGGCTTTCCTTTCCAAAAAGAAAATATCCTGAGATGCACAATAATTTTGACAATCAGAATTCAGCAAACTTCAGACCTTGGAAATATGAATCTGTGCTACAGTTTGTGATATTTTGAAAATAAGTAATATTATTGTTATTATGTGTGTACTAAATTAATTGTTCCTTAAAAAAAATATAAGATAACATTACATCCATTTGTCTAAAGAGACTACTGAATAATTATAACAGTGTTGTAGTAAAGCCCCCAAAACCGAGACCAAGTCATGATCAAGACATAAGGTAGGACAAATCGAGTAAAAGGGTTAAGACAAGAGAGAGTCCCGTACTGCGTGACACACGTATGACAAAATGTGGAAAATGTAAACCGTAGGCACTTAAATCAGAAAGATCCACAGTCCAATAATAAAAACACCCACAAAAGATATTATGTCTGTGTGTGTGTGTGTGTGTGTGTGTGTGTGTGTGTGTGTATTAATTGGTATTCTCGCAGTTGGTTTTTTACTGATCTTGAAAGAAAAAAAAGGATTTTGACGTCTTGCTCAAGGACCCTTCAACACATCGATAAAATAAATGGCCATCTTACAAACTACTAAAACTGACCCGCCTACTCTCAACCTTTTCAGTTAACAGGCTGTACACCACAGCAAAACCCTCAATAGTACGGCCTTTGCTTTCACACAGCACCAACTAGAGGGGAAGAAATAATTCCTCCTAATTAAAGTTCATCAATGTCAATTATTCCATTGAATATTCAATCTCCACAACACTTCATCAATGTGTGCATGGATGGATAGTTGCTTACATCATCCTACTGTCTGCCTACTCCTTTACTCGTGTGTGCAGATGTGCAAACGTGGCCGGATCTTAGGTAGCTGCAGTTACCATGGCAACCCTGTCCTCCCTCCTGCGTAATTGATTTATGTCTCACTCATTTCCTTTTTTTTTTTCTCCTTTTCTCTAAGGCTCAGGTCTGGGTCTTGACTGGTCACAATTAGTCACAAAGAAGTTGAAAGAGGATGCACACACAGACCTTACTTCAACATAAGACAATCTAGATTTCAAGTGTTGAGGCTTAATTAGGACAAAGTAAGCAGCTGAATCAGATGTAACATTAATGTGGTTGTTGGCGGAACATTTGAAACAAAATACAAACCCCACAGTTCACTAGTACCGCTTCTTGATCAACGTAAAAGTTAGTTTGGGATAAAAGGACGTACAGTAGCTGGCTGAGTTGACTTGCTGAAGGTTAATTCCTTTCAATGCGATATCCCCCATTGTATTTTAGATTAATATTTACTGTGAGTCTGTCTGTCCTTATCCGACTTGAGGGTCTAATGAAAAAGGGTGTTGTGTGCTGTTCAAATTTCAAAGCCCCCGGAGGCAAGTTGTTATGTGTGAACTTGAGCTATGTTAATCAAATGTAACTATCTGTTCCTATGAATACCAACAACAAATGCCAAACAATTATCTGAATCCCTGGTACCCAGGAGATAACTAATTAAATAAACAAATAGCTACATGAACAAATAGAACTGTGGAGAAGAAGTCAAAGGAAAGAAAAAAAAAAGTGTGAGAAAAAGAGGCAGTGACTAAGAAACGTACTGTGTACCTAAATCATATGATTATCAGTCATATGATCCTCCAGAAACTATGGTTGGAATTCAGACCCAGCACACTACTGTACGTCAGATTAGGTTTGAGAATCCACTAGGCACTTACCCGTGTGAGTCCATTGTGTTAGCAGCCCATATGTCTGTCCCCAGGATGTCCAAGGAGCCCTCTCTGTTACCGTTCTACACAGCACACAAAGAGAAAAGATGATATGTTTTATTGTGTGTGTGACTACTACAAGCACTTCTTAACCAAACCATCTGAAACTTAGCCTACTTAGATTATATTCAACATTAATGAGACAGGCACATCACTGGAAGTACTCTTCTTAAACAGCAGATTCCTTCTTAATTAAGTGTGTGAGTGTGCAATTAAAGTCCAAATGTAGAAGAAGCCTATAAAGTTAAATGGACGTTGTATTATTCATTTTTTTCCACTTTTAAATGGATCCATTTAACAACCACCCACCCACACACACACACACACACACACACACACACACACACACACACACACACACACACACACACACACACACACACACACACACACACACACACACACACACACACACACACACACACACACACACACACACACACACACACACACACACACACACACACACACACACACACACACACACACACACACACACACACACACACACACACACACACACACACACACACACACGTATCTGTACCTTGGCAGGGCCTATGAACTGGTTGTTTCTGCCTCTGCTGCCAGAGCGTGAGCCGGACCCCGGTCTGGACCCTGAACTGGGCCTGGAGCCGGTGCTGCCGTTACTGCTGTGATCCCACTCATCCTGTGGGGTGGAGAGAGAGAGAGAGAGAGGGATGAAGGAAGAGAAGTGAGTATTCTGTTCTATACAAAATTCTAACTAATTTTGTGATATTGTTCATCACAAAATTCAACAGAAGTCTCCAACATGATTTTATCTTTGTGCAAAACTGGATCATCCAACCAAAAATCTGGAACAAACTCCCAGAGAACTTGAGGTCTGCTGCAACTCTCAGTTCTTTTAAATCGAGTCTGAAGACTTTTTTGTTTCCATTTTAACCTGCAATTTTTATTTTATTTGCTTCTTTTATTCGCTTTTAAATGTTTTATATTGTGTTTTATGTATTCTAATCTTGCCCCTGTAAAGCACTTTGAGTGGCCTTGTGTCTGAATTGTGCTATATAAATAGATTTGCCTTGCCTTACAAAAATTAATCGCAGTTATTTTAAAATCGGTGCATTGTTGAGTTAAGACATAAGCTCCGATTGTTCCTGCTCGGTTGTTGCTAGGTTGTCGTTTCTCCCTCACTACTCACTTTCTGGTGAATCATACCAATGAATCTCTGGGGAGAAATATTAACTGCAATTCACTGCAGACTGTGTGAGTCAGAACAGAGAGAAGTGGCGTGCGCACACGCGCACACACACACGCACACACTTAGCAGCTTATCAACTGATGATAATTCAGTTAGGATTATTATTATTACATTAATGGCACTGGCCTCACAAAATCCCATGTTAGTCATCAAGAACATACTTTGTCTCCAGCAACCACAAGCAAGCAGTCGAGCTGTGAGTCGCTAAAGGCTGCCTACAATCTTACTAGCTGATAGAAAGAGGCAGACAAGACAGACTTTGATCAGTGTGATGCTCCAATGACAGAGGAAGACAAGTGCAAGATGGAAGTGGCAGTAGAGGGGTGTCACAATGCGTAAGCGCTGTTTACTCACTTCTCAAACTCTGAAATGGCTTTGATGTATACTTTGCACCAGGTTTATGGGAAAATAGTTTCTTTCCACTTTTGCGATGCTATTTAAGACCAACAAACACACCGTGCTCAAGCAAATTGGCAAACTAGAGACGCTTTCATGGATCAGGCAAACAAAAATGTCAGAGGATGGATGTATGACATTTTTTCTAAAATGTCATAAACCTTAAAAAAATAAACTGTGATGTATGGTAGGATACTGTTTGACCAGACTTTTATTTGCCACTACAGCCTTGATTAGGTGGGACACACCTACTTGAAAACTTGAATATTGTGTCGACTGGTATTTAATTGCCAACCCTCATCTGCACTCGAATTTGGCAAAAGAGACTTCAGTCCGAACAGACACGGATGTGATCAGCCAAAATGATGTCTAATGTAAGCTAATCTTGATGTATTTTCTTTGTTTTACTATTTCTTGAATGCAATTTCTAATGTGTAATCTTGATGTATTTTATGCGCCTGTAAAGCACTTTGAATGGCCTTGTGTCTGAATTGTGCTGTATAAATAAACTTGCCTTGCCTTGATTAGAATCAGAACAAAGCTATGCATAACAACACTGTGAATGATTATTCAATGCATTAAAGGTGAAGTCCAAAGCTGCAGCATAAGCACAATTTTGAGACACACACTTACTGGCTTGAATGATCCTCTCCCCCGTGAAGATGTCCAGCTGCCATCTTTCTTGTTGTTGCAGTCATCCGTCCACTGGAGGAGAGAAATGGTTTGCATGTTAACATAGTGTAAGTTTCTCAGATATTTTTTTTTCTTTTATTACTGATTTAACATGCACAGTGGACTTACTACCTCACAGCAGCAGTATGAGTGTGTTTAGTTTCTTGTGCAGAAAAAACAAGACAGTTGCATATCCAGCTGCAAAGTTGGTGGATGTATTTCCGCCTTTGTCTAGGTTTCTATATAGACTAGAGTACATTACTGAAGGGGCAGATGCTTTGATGTGGGCTGCACTCTGCCAGTGTGTTTTAAAAGATACACAACTGAGCTGCAGACTAACATTTTACATTGGTGTTACTGATGCACCAAACTTTTTTCATTTAGGTGCACCAGGTCAAAATGTAAGTGCATCGACTGATACATTTTAAGCACCACCTTTCTTTTTGTTGCAGTTTCTTGAGAGACCGTATGTTCCCGATTGTAAACAGGAAAACAAGTGCAGATAAATGTTTCCATATCTAAATCACTGTACAATTTGAGGGCTGATGTTTAAAGTGCTTGACAGACTCAAGGTTGGCTGAAGAAGATCTCGCACTCCTTCGTGAACTTGCTGTAACTCCATCTTTCATGAATATTTCCAATTTTTCTAAATGTTGGCGATCAACCCAATGAATGGGGCTGACAAAATAATGTACGGAAAATAGGTTGATGATATTTGCAAACGGCCACACACATCCAGTCGTGTTCATACATTTTACACTTTTTACACTAACGCATCCATGATTACATTTTCAGTCCCGGTTTAACAGATTTTTGGTCACATGGACTTAACCTCCACTGCTGCCAACAGATAAGGGACTACCGGTAGCATGTGTTCCATTTAAAACAATAAGGGTCTGACCTGGGGCACCTTGCTGCCATTGTCCAGGTCCAGGTCTCCGTCGGCCTTTTCTCCCAGCAGCCCTTGCACCTGGTACTCCAGCACGTAGCTGTCGATGAAGCGCTCAAGCTCCTCTATCTCCTGGGAGCGTGTGCTACCGGCCTCAGACGACGCAGACGCCACCGAAGAGTTCTCCATGGCAACCAGCGAGGTGATGGGTGGAAGGGGAGGAGGAGGGGGAGGGAGGGAGGGATGGAGGGAGGGGGGGAGGGAGGAAAGTGACCTGTGAAGAGACGCAAGAGAGAAAGAGAGAAACGTGGTGTGAGCAAAAACATTCAACACGACTACAAGCTTCCATGTTTGAACAAAGCATTCATCTTCTGTGATTAGATGGCCAGCATGCGCTTACAATGAGACCTCCAGCATTGTGAAAACATGTGACATAAGGTGAGCCAAAGTCCCCAGAGGACTAGATAGATTAGGTTGTTTATATTTCATTTTTGCCAAAATAGTCATGGCAACAACTACCTGTTGAGCTGCAAAGACTAGCTGCTTTATCAATTTGCACAATCTCACAATCTGCAACTATTTTTAAAATCGATTATTCATTTATCTTCACATATTTGGGGTTGGAACTGTTAGCTGAAAAAAAAACACTCTATGACAGACAGACATTTTTCACTGTTTTCTGACATTCTATAGACAAAATCAGTCGTCAATAAATCAAGGAATTAATAGGCACATTAATTGATATGAATTATAAAGAATGACTGTTAGCTGCATTCCTAACGACCAGTCATAACAATTGGCATTTCTCTCACCTTGGTCCCCCTCAACTTCCCAACACTCAGAGAAGCCAATGTCAACAAACATGTACTGTATACATGCACGGCTTGCTTCCAGTAACAGCAAGACTGTCATGGTGCGGAGATACCAACTGGCCCTGGTCGTGTTCTCACTGAGATCACACCAAATCCATCTTTTTAAAGAAACCTCTGACTCATCTTGGCAAATTTCTCTGTCCAAAGTCCCACTAGTGTCGCATTCATTAACCTCTTCACGTCCATGTCCCTCTTTGTTTTTCCACCTCTTCCCTGCTGTCTCTATATATATATATCTCTCTCTCTCACTCCTGTCAGCGTCTTGTGTGTGTGTGTGTGTGTGTGTGATCACCTGACCCCTGGCCAACAGGGAAGCAGCTTCCTGCTGGCCTGTCTACTGCTGTTAAGCTCCTTTACATCATGGCTTGATCACTAGCCATGCAAAGAGGATTTATGGTCCTGGAGCACGCAGTAGAACGCTATCTACTGAGCCGTGGGGACTCAATGGGGAGCCCTGTGCGTTTGCAGCCAACAAGTCGCCGGCCACACAAAGTTTAAACTATTTGTTTTGGTTTAGTCCACAGGGGGTTTCTGTCGCCGTGGTAATGAGTATTACTGTTTAAAGTCTCACGTCGAATCTAACCAAGTGCTAAAAAATATATAGTATCTTATCAAATAACAATATAACGCTTTTTCTTTTTAGAATTCCACTTTTTTAAAACAAAATATAAAAGTACCAATAACGCTAACATGTATGTTTACAACCAAGGAGTTGGTATATTATCATTAGAGGATTGGACTTGAGGCTCATATTGAGATGAGCATGAGACCGGGACCCTAACTAGTCTCTAGCTCAAGGACATTTTAGCACTTCAGAATTAGCCTACTCATCACCACATGCTGCTTTTCTTAATGTACATTTAGGACTAATGTTTCAATATGCAATATGCATACTGTGTGTAGCAGGGTCAACATGTCCTCATCTGACCTACTGCAGTGTCAGTATAATCCATATGCGTGTAGTATAAGTGATGCTGCAGCTTTGACTAGCCTTGTGATTTGCAGGGAAGCAGGCTACAGAATCATCAGAGCTCGGACCAGCAGGAAGATATTGTATTACCAAGCTGGATAATCAGAATGAAATAGCATTTAATATATGTATTTATTTTAACTTCACACATTCAAAGCACTGACACCAGTGTGCAGTTCTTCTGTCAACTCAGCACAAACAGCCTCCTGACAAAACTCTTCTAACTTGTATAAGTATAAGCTTTTCTGATGTTAAAATAACAGAGCTCCCTTGAATGGAGAAGCATGCGATAATGGTAGACAGGTTGTTTGCACCACACTGATGCATATTATTGGTGGTGGTTGCAGTACAGTCAGATGTCCTACTCTTGTCCTTGACATGTAGTATAGCATTACTGCCTGAGGGGAAGCTGCTGCCGATAACTATTGACCCGTGTGTCCATTACTACAACTCATCTAGTTCTCTATAGCTTTGCTCACATGATTATCTCTGAAATTTACTTTTTTTTTTTACCAGGGGCTTTTTTTTGGCCCTTATGAAATATGTTTTGGGGCATTTTTCAGAGTAATTTTTATCAAATGTTGGGAAATACGTGTTTCCTCTATCAGGGTTCTTCAAATCAAATTAAGGGTGTATTCACACATGGAAAGTCCGTTAGTTCACTTGCTTTGGTCCAGACCAAATAGAATTTGTATTTTTTTTTGTTGGTGTGGTCCACTTTCATATTGCCCCTTTTGCAAGTGAACCAGCATTACGAAGCAAAACCACACGTGATTTGAGGTCATTCATTCATTGGACAGACATTCTGGGGTGGAGAGAAGCAGAAAGAACGAAGTAAAAACTGCAAAATATATAATTGATATAATATGGGGTTAAAAATAATAAAAAGGCCTATATCTAGCCTATATATAAAGAAGAAAAACGTAAAATTATTGTTGTTTCATATGGTTATAATATGTAGCCCTATGGCAATGCCATGTTATGTGGCTTGTAGCCTACAATGTGAAACATAATTTTTACTGTATTTTTGCTGCTGGACGCGCGGCTCACGGGAAGAATAGGCTCAAGCTGAAACACAGCTGATTTAGCTGTGTATCAGCTTTGTGTCAGTTCGGCGCAGTTCAGCACCAAACTGACACGGGGACAGTATTGACGGTCCCGTTGGGAAGACAAATAAAAACACACACTTCATGCAAAGCGCAGCGTGAACCTGTTGGCACTGTAGGCTACGGGAGACGCTCCCCTCTCCATCTGATCGCTGAACATATCAGCATGTGTACGCGTCATTATCAAATGTAATATTTTCGCTCGGGGCTCCCGGTTAAACCACAACTAATCTTCCTAACAATGGCGACAACAACACTTTCCCATAATGTGAAGCTGATGGCGATTTATTAAAAAAGAAAAGAAAGAAAAGGCGCAGTGCTTCCTGCATTTGGGTCGGATCGAGTCCGGCCAAATTCACACCACAAACGAACTGCAGCAGAGTGCGTTTTGAAGCGCATCGAGACCACCTCTTCAGCTGGGTCTCGGAGCGTTTGTTTGGTCCGCCCCCGAGTGCGATTGCTGTATTCACACCTGCCTGAATGATGCGCACCGAAGGTGGAAGTGCACCTGAGTTCGTTTCAACCGAACTAAACACGGGATGTGTGAATAGTACACCTTAAGACTTTTTAAAGACCTTTTTAATACCACTTAGAATGAAACATAATGCCAACTGAACTCCCATACAAGTTTATTATATAATAATGATATATATATATATATATATATATATATATATATATATATATATATGCACAAATCGATCCATCGTGGCCGATTTGCTGCCTCTATGACATATACGTTTTTTTGTTGTGCCCTTTGCCCCCGCTGATTTCTTTCCCTGCTGTGCATGCATTGGAGATACCCCAAGTAACAACCTCAATATCTAAAGTGAACTCTGTGACTTTATCTGTACTTTGACCTAACCCAAAGTCCTTTTTATCCCGCCGTGCAGGGGGGTCTTTGTGCGCTGCTGTGTTTTCACAATGGTTTATCTTTCAGCTTAGTAAGAATAACAACAGTGCTCTTCTGGTGTTCCAATTTGTTCAAGTACGTGTCAACAATCCAAACTACCATCATCCCTGTAGGGTGGAAGCGAGAGACGGAGGCTTGGGGTTGAGACTAAAGCAAGTATTTAATCAAACAAAGAAAAGGCCACTGTATTAAAGGTGAAGTAAGCGATTTATTTATGTTAATATAAGTGTTAAATCGCTCTTTATTCATACAGTGATCACTTATATAGTGTGCGTGTTTCATAAAGCCGATCTCTCAGTCACTCGCTCTGCATGTAATCGGCAAATAAAGTTTTCGGGGATCCTACTACTGATAACCAATCAGAAGAGAGAACGCTACAACCGGCACCCGTCTCACTGCTTGTGCACTTGCAGAGCGACAGATGGGTGACTGTGTATGCGCCAGCGCCTACAATGGCAGAGCAGGTAGAAATCCTTCCCAATGTCTATTTTGATGGTTTTTATCATGTTCTATCACACTTATGGATCTGAGATGATGCTAGATAACTCGCTGCTTGAAGACCGCAGTGCATTAATGTGGTGACGTAGGGACGAGGGAGGGGACTGCTAACTGCAGCCACTGACAGGAAGTTAGCTAAACTGACCATTCGGCTTACTGAACCTTTAAGCGTACATGAGAAAAATAAACACGAGCTGGTGTCGGCTCCGATCTTCTATTAAAATCTAGAAACTCAATCTGCAATGTCACAGGAACAAAATAGCATCGCAAAGCATCTCACATTTACCAAACACAAGTCTCGTTTTGTCAATAAACACACTTTTAGACAGAGCAATGATATGGGCTCTCACATTACAAGATACTGATCCAAATAAGTAAGGAAAGCAAGAACATTCATATAAGCTTTTGCATATTGACTAGTAATAAACAATGTTAAAGGAATATTTAAAAATATATATTTTTAGCTTTTTACCTCACTCTTCGGCTCAAGAAAAGGCGACAGAAATTGTTCCTGTAACTGTGCGTGCATTTTTGGTTAAGAAATGGGCCAAGGTCGCTCATCCAGGTTAACTTAGCTCAAACACTGGCAGTCAAGGGGAGCGGGTCAAAAGATAAACTTTACAACATCACTAAATGCTTCTGTGTGCTTGTTGGGCCATGCCATGTTATGTTGCGCTCTATATTTTTACACGTCATGTCATTTGAGAATCAAATACATGGGCACTTCCCTGTGTCCTTCCAGTATGTAATAGTTACCAGTTCGTCAATCTATTGGCTAATTGTTTCAGATCTAGAGTGATTGAGAACTAAAGTCTAAAACATAATAGACTGCAGAAATGTCTGATGAAGAAATTGGTTGCCGTGGTTGTCACACTGGTTGTCAGTGGGTTGAAGCATTGGCCTTTGTCTGTCCGTCCCACTCTCCTTCTATTCCTCCTTCACACATTGCATCTTTCAGTCCCCATGTTACCCAGACTCCTCCCCTGCTCTTTCCTGTCTCCACCCTTCACTCTCCCTC
Source organism: Ammodytes marinus (assembly GCF_949987685.1). Taxonomy (NCBI): domain Eukaryota; kingdom Metazoa; phylum Chordata; class Actinopteri; order Uranoscopiformes; family Ammodytidae; genus Ammodytes; species Ammodytes marinus. The sequence continues at coordinate 8,861,926 of NC_137222.1, forward strand.
CCTTAAGTCTACCAGCTGTTCCAACAAAGGACGGACTGCCTTCCACATCATCCTGGCCACACCTTTAGCTTTACTGCTGTTGTGCTGCAGCTAAGAATTGGCTTATCAGTATCCAACACCTGTGAACATCAACGTAAAATATCATCATGTAATCTTTGCCATACTGAAGTATTCTATTATTAATTCTTTTTTTTTTAAACCATTATGTACTTTCTAGTAAGTGGTCATTAGCCTGGTGATGAGACTTATTTGTCATTTTCTTTACACTCATTGATCTATTCTACAGTTTCCAGAGTATTAGTTACAGCCAGCTGACTTCAGACTTTTAATTCACAGACTCAGCACTTCAAAAGGTTCAAATAAACACAGTTGCCTGTTTATTACATACAACTAGCTAAAAGTAATGCACCAATCCTGCAGGAGATTCTACTATGGTAAATGTTTGAAGACCAAATCATGTGATGGTGCGACTACTGAAAAAGTTAGTCTAGAGCCACGTGGCCATAATTAATTTTGTTGCAGGGCTGTTTGACCTTAGTTTGCGACCCGACCAATAATAAATAATGAGCAGCACATAATAACTGACGTTTTTAGGGTAGGCAACACCAAGTAGTTTATTATGTCGACTGAATAATGCACTCAAACTGTGTGTTGGGATATGCCTGGCAAAGCAGAATGGAGTATTAGTATATAACCAAGCTGAAGACTGCTCCCCTGAAGCCTGACCAAGCAGATAGTACTATCGGCCAGACAGACACAGCGTGGCACTGGACAGCACACTGTTTCTTTGTTTGAGAGGCAGAGCCAAATGCCAATCTACACCATCCATGATAGGATACATCACCAGAACAGCAGAGAGCAGATGAAATACTTGCAAAAAGAAGCAAGTGTGATGACAAACTGTACTAGAGCATTCTCCCTCATGCTTAACAAATCAACTGCAGCTTGACACACAGACTGCTTGCAAAAGGGAAAATATGGCTACAAATAACGCAGTTAGCTTCATATTAGCTTGGGAGAAACTTCATTATACGGTATGACACATGGTAGCTAGTTCACAAAGCAAGAGAGCGAGGCACAGCAGTACTTGACTGTTAGACCTTTTCCTCTGTTAGGGATATGCTTCCCTCTCTCTCTTCTAGATCTTCAAAATTAACTCAACACAGTTCCTTAACAAAGTAAACCAAGCATCAGTGATTTGCAGCCATTGATGTGCATGGTTACACAACAACCAAACAGTAAGAACCATAATCCACAAAACAAAAAACCGAGCAGACCATGAGACCCGGTCCTCCCAGTAGGAGTCCTAGTCAACCTTCTCACCCCATGCAGCGAGAGCTCCTTATACCACTAATATGGTCTACTACGGACTGACTGATTTGCTGGATTAACAAACTTATACTTAGGTTTAAATATCTTTTGGAGTAGTCTTATTTTGAGAGCGAGGAAAGCATCTTTGTGGCTTGTCATTCAGTTGCCATATTTGTTTGTTGGTGTGTATACGCAAATAGATGATTGAGCGCAACATACTGATATTGCTATATGATTATTTGTAGAGGCCAAAATGTCGCAAAGAAAACTGTTGTGAATGCATGAAAGATTGTATACAAAGTGTTTTACAAATTCAGCTGGTTTGTGACTACAGATGCAGAAGTTTGTTGGCTTTTTGATGGTGTTTATGGGCCTGTGGCAACTAGTAAAAGCTTTAAATATTGCATCTTTAGCCCCTTTTACACAGAGATTGCGGCATATTGACGGAACAACATCACTCCAATATGCCGGCTTTGCTTGCTTCTGTGTTATTTACACAGAACCAAGCAACGCCGGCCTGCTGGCGCATCAGTAGCCCCTTTTACACAGCGTTCCGGAATGAAAGAGGTGCTTGTAAACAGCGTCAGGTGTGACGTAAACATTTAGCGCCGCGCCGGTCAGCTGCTTTACAACAACAACACTGGCCGGTGAATTGAGAGCAGAAGTGCTGGAGCTTGCAGTAAGAGGGCCGTATTTTACTGTCCCCACGATGTGCCGGTTGATCTCGCGACGCGCTGAGTCCAACATCTCTGGGACAGTCAACCAAACTGACAAAAATCACTCCGCTGCTCACTGCTTCACCTCTGTGTCTGTGTCTGTGTGTGTGTGGGTGGGTGTCTGTGTGACAGGTTGGCTGTGAGCGAGTCTCTTTGTAAGGGCAGAGATCTGCCAATCAGACATACACATACACACAGTGTGTGAAGTCACGTTACTGTAGACAGAAATAAAGTCTGGATATACGCTCAGACTTAGGATAATAATAGCGGTGGCGATCCGGTCGCAGCCTAGCTTAGCCTAGCCTAGCTTAGCCTAGCTTTCCCATTGTACAACTTCCCCTGGGCAGAAATAGACTCATACACTCTGCAAAATTAAGCGTGGGAGTTTGGATTGAGCAGCGGACCTTATGACCAGCTAGATTTTATGCCGTTCCTTTTATTTGGTGATTTTTACGGGACATGGTCGCATGTTTAGAACGTAGGCTATGGAACGTCAAACGCCCCCCTGTTCCGCAAAACAACAAGCTGGCCGCATTTAAACAGAGAGGCGGAACTGATTGTGTCAGGAATCTTACTACCCCCCGAGGTAGTAAAATTCACGGAACAATCTCTCGCACCTTTCTTCCCTCGTTCCGCAACGGTCGCATTTATACAGCAGGGCGGAGGGCCGAAATTCCGGCATATTCCCGGCTTTCACTGGCTGTGTAAAAGGGGCTTTTGTTTGGTGTCCTTTAGTATTTTGAACCCTATCAGTGGAGAGGGAAGTGCCAGTGTGAGAAGCTGGACAAGATAGGTAGGTAGCCACTATTCTTTCATATCATCAACACAACATGTGTAATACTAAATGTCAACAACACTTTAGCTGCCTCCTCCAAAATGCAGCTGAAATACAGGCACACTTGGACAGGATAGTGAAAGCCTCTCTTCAAACTCTTTAAAAGCATGTAGAAAATCAGGCAGAACACATGTAATTATTTAATTGAAATTCATGCAAAACACACAAAAACTTCTCTATTGGGAGAGCGACAGTACAGTAGTAGTAAACTAGAAAAAAAAAATTCACAGAAAGTTGAAACGGGCGCAAGGTTGACAGCTGAAGGAATTTGTGCTTGTAGAGCTATAATTACAAACTTCAAAAGGAGTCTGCTGTAGTCGCCCTCTCCCATTCACTGTTACTAGCTGTTGTGAGTAAATGTGTTTACTCATGCAGTATGGCCTGAATCTAGAGGAACAGAAAAATAAGGGGGTCTAAGATATTTGTGTACACTTAAAACAATAGCCCCATTGTGCCCTTATGCCCCTGTAGTGACCTAATAGGAGAGGATTGGGCATGTGCACTACTGTGGAACTGATGGGACAATGGCACAGCGATGCTATTCTGTCTGACTCTGGATCCAAAACACACACACACACACACACACACACACACACACACACACACACACACACACACACACACACACACACACACACACACACACACACACACACACACACACACACACACACACACACACACACACACACACACACACACACACACACACACACACACACACACAAACCTGGCAAACAAGTGATGGTGTATAGTTCAGCTTCACAACACGTATAGTGTGTGTAGGTAGAAGTTCTGAGGCCTCAACGCTGAATGGCAACAAAAGTGAAAAGAGGGCACAACAAAGGTTAGTGTGCAGCAGAACTGTGTTCTCTATTGGTTAGGCCTGAACACAAGAGGTGATGACAAAACATGCAACTGTGAGAACACATAGGTCAGGCCATAGAAAGACCACAACTTTGAAAAATAGTCCTGCAATTGCCTTTTTTCCCCCAAAAAATAGATGCTATGTAACTTGCTAGAGGACTTCTCTGCATGGATTCCCTGAGCTAAAGGCCTTATGTTCTAAGCAACCACCTGATAACACTCCTCTTAGAAGTGACTATGTTTTTCTTCTGTTGAGACCCGTGGGATCTCTCTCTCTCTCTCTCTCTCTCTCTCTCTCTCTCTCTCTCTCTCTCTCTCTCTCTCTCTCTCTCTCTCTCTCTCTCTCTCTCTCTCTCTCTCTCTCTCTCTCTCTCTCTCTCTCTCTCTCTCTCTCTCTCTCTCTCTCTCTCTCTCTCTCTCTCTCTCTCTCTCTCTCTCTCTCTCTCTCTCTCTCTCTCTCTCTCTCTCTCTCTCTCTCTCTCGTCATTTTCCCACACACTCATCCATACACTGGAGGCACCGTAATGAGCAGCAGTTCCCACTGAAAGCAGGTTAAATTTCTGCTGCGCATTGCAGGCTGAGTCAGGGTGTTCCAGTTTTTACTCTCTCCGTAACATGTCACTGTGTCGCTCCTACGCCACATTCTTCAAAACACTGCATGTGTATAACTGGGTGTGTTTCACAGCTCTAAACGCTTACACATTTCTTAGCATTAAAGGTGCAGTCAGCAAATCTGGAGAATGCTTGTTGTCAAAATCAGTATTTGTCAAAATCAGTGAATATTTCCTCACGATCCACTACCTGTCTGTACTGTGTGCACTGAAAAGATTCCAGTGTTAATACACAGCATAAAGGCTCTTTAAATGGGCATGTTTCTAGCTTCAATGAGCCCCTCTTTGTTTACAAACCCTTAGTTTACATACCAGTTTACAGAGTTTAGGCTTGTATTTCAGCGCACACACAGTATGGACAGGTAGCAGATCATGAGGAGATATTCACTGAGCTCTCACCAGAATCGCTGACTCTAACCTTTAACTTTAACGCAAGGCATAGAGGTCAGAGTTACATGCTGCTGTCTACTCCAATACACCCTGGAATCATTATTTGTAACAGCTGCTCTGGGATGGTTCCATCATTTCATGCCTCTGTTTGAGGGCAGAGTTTACAGCCTTTAGATCAATACGAGACTGTAGGCCTACGCTGGTGCTGCAGATCACTGGGCTGATTCTTCTTAACCTTTATTTATACAGGTATATCCCATTGAGACCGAAGACTCTTTTGCTGTTAAGTGTCTTGCCCAAGGACACAACAACTATGACACAGGTGGCAGGGCGGGGATCGAACCTCCAACCCTTTGATCATCAGCCGACCCGCTCTACCAACTGAGCCACAGTCGCCCCAACGACACTGCACTAACTCTATGCTCTAAATAAAGCTGTCTTTCAGGCCAAGTTTAAACATCAGCTAAACTAGGTTTTCTATTTTTCAGTGGCAAGGCCATGACAGTTTTTGCATTTAGTTCCTCAATGATTAACTTTCAAAAGTTAATTCAGACTGTTGTCGCTGCAATGATGTCAGGTGAGGGTCCTAATGAATGAAAAGGCTATGATAAGGGTGTGCCTATTGATCAACCGCCAGCCATTTCACAGCCTAAGGTGACAGATTAGATCAGTTTAATGGACTCAAAGCAAAACGCTACTTTCATTTCACAAACCACCTCTTTCTAAACAGTGTAGTCCTAAAGCATGTGCCAGCATGTAATTACAATGTATGGATAAAACCAATGATTGATGTATAATATTATGCAGCCGAAAGCGCCATCTATACACGTTAGTATTACACAGTAAGGATAAAAAAGATATATTTCAACTGAGGATCTAAGAATTGTGAAGACTTAACACACAAGAGTTAACATACACAACATGTTTGACTATAATGTGATCATACAAAGTAAAACGTTCAACCAATGACTGTTTCTAGGCCCGTAGCCAAGTTAAATGTCTCCTTACAATGAATACACAGAACTGTATGAGACACTGGCTGAACCTGACTGGCAACTTTGTAGAATGTTGAATTAACACCACAATAATGCCGGGCGACTTAATGTGACAATAATGTGCACTTACTGTGAATGTATCCTTTATTATTTATTGAGGAACACATTGTCCTCTTGGATGCATTTGATAATCAAATCAACTAACCCATTCTCCACTGCAGATCAATCTTGTCGAAGATTAATCATGCTAATTTCATTTTGCTCTTGGGCATCAAAGTAGGACAAACCCTGCCCTCACTCAAGTCAAGAGGGTCTCTGTTGTGTGTGTGTGTGTGTGTGTGTGTGACTTGTGGAGGCAGGCAGACATTCCTTTACCTCGCTGAAGTCACTCTGATCCAATCAGACGCTCTCTGAGAAGCCAGAATCTCAGGAATGTAACAAGCAAACTTGACTTTAATATTAGCTAAGAAACAACAGACATGACTCCTAAAGGATATTTAACATGTATGCCTACAACGTCATTGACACAATGACACGTTTATTACAGCACACGTTTGTGCTTATCATTAAACATGCATAAAGTCTACCTATAACTACTATTATATATTCAACTGCTTAATATGAAATGACGGATCCTACGTTAAACATGACTTCAAGGTAGCTGGCCTACATCTGTGTGTGTGTTTTCCCCTGTCTGTCCTGCTAGCCACAGCCGTGATCCACACTCTTTGTTGATAGGGTCAACAGCTGACTGGCTGGCTGCTGAACTGCAACGAGCTCACCTCCTTTCACACTGACATGGTAAAGCGGCTATTGCTGTCATTCCTGACCCGCAAGAAACGTGGCGTTACCGAAACCAAGCTTGCTGCAAAGGAGACCCGAATCAGCTGACCATAACGATTCAATTATAGCCTTAGATCCCCTTTTCACCCAATGTTGCACTCCTATAACCACGCCCATGCTGTCTCGGATGCTAGCAGCAACTGTAATGCATCCGTTAGCAAAGTGATGCATCTTGACAAGACATTTGCTGCAGCCATGCCCGTACCATAATGTCCACGTCAAAGTAACAAAGACTCATCTGTAGGAGCCCTCACATCCCGTTGCTGCTGTCCCCACGTTATCGGTTATCACCGGTAACAATGGTGACGCATTGTTAGGGCTAACATCCAGCATCAGCTAACGTTAGCTAGCTCTTTAAGTACAACAGTAAACAACAGGCCACGCATAACATGACCAACTCAACCCGGAATACGTTAACGCTGCTGTATCAACAGGTCTGTCAGTATGGAGACAAAGCATGGACCACGTCTCTCTCACAGCGACAACTCGCAGCAAAACCCGGCGCATGTTATAAAACTGTTACCTGGTTGTTATAGCACTGCAAGCCGACAAGACACATTCAACCGGATTAAAATGGGATAAATCCTCACCCGAAGAGAGATGCTGACTCCGAGGGAACCCGGGACCACCTCCTTAGATCAAATCCGCCGTGTCATGGGAGTGTTTATCAGAAGATAAAAAAGTGGGGAAGAGGATTAGCTATCTAGTGGCGGCTAACTCCGACGTCCCAGACAGACTGGGGGAAAAAGGAATGAAGGAATGTGACGTTCACTCCGGTTTGGATGACACGTGCACTCAAGAGCGAAGCATTGTGGGAAAAGGAGTTCAGTCGTTAGAGGTGATTAATGGCTATCCCACTATCTATGGGCTATCCACACTATCCACATTTATTGTCTCCCTTCCCTATGCTGGTCAGATGCTGCACCAGGTAATACACTGCAATGACATGACATTGATTTAATTACATAAACTCAATAGATAGGCCTACTCTTCCAATCAATGGAAACGGACGGACAAGGCACATTTTTTACTGTTTGATTTTTGATTATATTAGCCTATCAATCAAACAATCAATCAATCTATCCATCTATCTATCTATCTATCTATCTATCTATCTATCTATCTATCTATCTATCTATCTATCTATCTATCTATCTATCTATCTATCTATCTATCTATCTATCTATCTATCTATCTATCTATCTATCTATCTATCTATCTATCTATCTATCTATCTATCATTTAAATCCATTATGGATTTAAATGATAAGTAATAAGCCCAAACACTTATCCATCACAGTGACTTAAATTACAAAAAAGATACGACCCACATATTTATATTGTTTACAGGCTATTCATATGTATTCCTTTGTTCAATTAATTATACCAAAATAAAAATAGAGATAATAATTTGTTTTGACCCAAACATCTAACTGTAACTTTTGTCTGATTGTAAACTTTGAAAGGAGCATATAATGCCAAGCGTTGAGGATCTATAGGCTTGACTCTGTGTAGGCTATGTATCTGATACTCTAGAACTGTTCTATGAATAAATCAATAAAACATGACGACACTATGCAAGGTGACAGACATTATTGTGACAGTAAACTGCTGGCTGATTCAATAAAAGTTAGCTCTTATATTTGGATAACTTGTGGTCACACTTTACTTTATTTGTTACTTCTTTGCAGTGTTTGTAACTGGGTTGAATCCATTTCAGATAGGTAAAGAGTGTGTGAATAATGTCCCTCTCTTTTCCACATTGGCATAGGATTATTTGTTGTCAGTAGTAATAAAGCAATTAATCGATTGGAGTAGTTGGCTAGCCGCTACACACAGTTAGTATATGAGCCGTGTCAGTGAAAGTCAATCTTGGCACATGGCACTGTAGGTGAAGCAGACTGTCAACAGCGGTGATTACCTCCAAACACAAATGATTGCAGGGTCACAGTAAAAAACCTCCTTGAGGAATATTTTCAATGTAATCACGACCCCTTGTGGATGATGAGAAAAGTGCAGTCGTTAGGAATAGAGTACCTCACACTCACATTTCTTACATTTTTTTCTAATGTTTGTTTGCAATTCCATAAACGTGTGGAGGTGTAGCCTACATATCATGCATATGGATATCACAGGGATGTATCAGGGTCCTCCTTAGTCACTATGGCAGACGGCTGGAAGAGAGAGTTAGGACAGATTGACTGACAGATAGTTGCGAATGTAAACATGACACAGCTTTCCAGAAAAGTGACACAATCAATGGATCGGATGGAATGGATGAATAAAACTTTGGAATTAAAAAAGACATGCACAATACGTCTGAAAGCGGCACTGGGTGATAAAACTAACCCCTCCTTGCTTTCTCCAGATGGCTACAGAATATGTTTGCCGCCACAGTCAGAGGCTAATTAACCATGGTGTGTGATGATGAAGATTCCAGCAGGTTACTACACCCCCCACCCTCAGCCTGCCCTCTTCTTCTTCCTCTTCTCTTTCTTCTCATTCTATCTCTCCCTCTCCTCCCCACTCCCTCCCTCGCCCAGTTCCATGTCTATCCTTAGTCCTACCATAATTACTTTGTTGTCCTCTTTCACGTCACCCGCAAGCCACAAGCCGTTCGTCCCTACCCCTTCCCCTCCCATACTGCTGTGCGTTTTCTCTGTGCAACTCCTCCTCACATGTGAACTCACATAAAAGCTTTACTTTTTTTTCTTTTGATAATATATCTGGAGTTCAATAAAACCGTTGATGTAGGCCTACCACTCTATAATCTGAGCCAAAATGTCAGGAAAGGTATGCAGTAATACAGTCAAATAAATAACCCTCTCTTATATCTGTTTTAAATCAATGAAAGCACGGAGCTTCAGATTTGAGGCTATGATGTAAAAGACTCATAGTAATCTTCACTGTTCCCAGGGAAACCATAATGTTAAACTACAATTAAATGTCAATGTTCTCAAATTGTCAACAATTATTGCAGTGCACGCCATACACAACATACAAGAGTTGTTAGAAAAAAAGAAAAACAAATAAATCCCAGTCCCATTACTTTCTTACTTGAATTTTCCCCTGTTCTTAGCAAAGTTTATTTAACAACATTCAAGACACCCACAGAGAAAATGTGGACATTTTATTGTTGAATCTTGGTCATTGTGTTTGGTCAGAAAAGTGGTAAAGTGGTAAAGCAATGTCACAAAAAAATCATATAACTATGTTGTTTTATGAATATGTTTATTCCGTCAGTTTTCTTTCTTGTTAAAGCGACAACATGGGATTTAATTTGCATTTTTTTCATATGTTGTTTTGACGGGTGGTATGGCACATTCTGTGGCGCAATAATAGCAAGAAGAGCAAGAGAAGCAAACGCTCAACAAAAAGAAAATTGGCCCTGCTTCACGTGTCGCCATTGCACAAAGCTCAACCCCCACCACCACCAGAGGGATGGTACCAAGGCACCAATTAGCAGTGGAGAGAGGGCGCATGATGATATTTCCGTGTGCCTGTGGCCTGGGCAGCTCCCGTCTGTGTGTTATAAAAGGCAAAACCATAAACATGGAATTAGACAGTACGGGCCCCACAGTTCTTAAGGTCACAGACTCTCCCCCCTCCCTCCCGCGGCTTGTGAGAGCAAGCGGTGTGATACAAACAATACCGGGCCAGAAAACTGTTATATCTGTACACGCAGGTTTTTATAACAGGGGGGAGGCTGATTATACTGTGCTT